>NW_028292574.1:7655323-7967823 GCF_029948245.1 Actinia tenebrosa
GATGACCATTTAACGTTTTGACACTGTGTAGTTGCTAAGATGGACGCCAAACTGGCTCGCCGACTTGCTTGCAACTTCTACAACCACATTGGTTGTTTTTAACACGCTTGTGTTCAGATGAACAGTAGCCGGGACATCGCTTGGCTTGAGGAAGTGAGACTTTGGGACAGCACTTCAAAACAGTTTGGTGCAGTTGTTCGGCTTCGACGTTCGAGCCCTCGTATTGTAGTGTGCAAACTCTGCTCTTTCGATGCCCAGATGACCCATTATATGGCGATTAGGAAGAGAGAGCCTTGGAAGTTGTTCAACTTCAATAGATCTTGGGTTCCTATGACTGGTTTATGTTGTGTATCCTCCTTGTTTTTTCGCTTCATTTGAACTAGCTGGGCATCAAGCATCTCATTTGAACGGTTTAAACCTTGGGTCAGTTGAGAGCTTCAAACCACGGTTTAAAGGAGGCTGATTCATATATCTCTCAATGGCATGTCGGAAGCCCAGGAGTGTTTTCTTGCTGTACATCTCGCCGGTTGTCTTTCGTGCTTCGGGATAAAACCTGCGGAGATTTGCATCCAGTTGACCAAGCGTCATCTTCTCAAGAGGTGTCTGAATGTGCTTCTCTTTGCACCATGCTAAAAGAATAAAAGGTTTGAAAAAGGTTAAGAACAATTAATTTGTATTTCTTACCTATTATCGAGCAATTTTTTTTTTGTTTTTCTTATTTGCAGTGCGAACCGCACTCAACAAGCTGTTGTGCAAAACCGATTGAAAACACGATGTTTTATTTCATTACTTAGTGAATTAGTAGGAGATTTTTGCCGATAGATCGATTCACTGCTTAAAAAATATGTAAACAGTTTGCTAGCAATAAGAATAAAGCAGAAATACGAAAAGATTGTTGTTTAATATTTTATAATTTTCCTCGTTGAGAGTGATAGCTGTCTACAGCACAACTTACGGAAGCCACGTTAGTGTTTAATTGTCTGTGTTCACATTTTCGCGAAAAATATTTTTCATGAAAACTAGTTTCTATATCTTTAACTAAGTCAAAAGGTCATGCCATTTTATCTCATATAAGCTATTAATTAATTTTTCTTTAAACGTGGAAACACACCAGTTTGTGTTTTTTTTGGTCTTGGCAGACTGCTTATCAGCGAGGATATCTTGCAACTCGTTTTCGTTGAAGTTAGCAAATCTTTGTGAATTTGTTTCTGGTTTTTATTGCTTATTAACTGGGGGTTCAATGTTTTGCTCAAACTCAAAATCAAAATTAGGAAGTTCATAATCTTTGTTAGATGGAAAAGAAGCCATATTTCTAGTTTTAAGTCACGAAACACTTTGCTATTTGCTACAGCTAGCGAACCAACGGTGAATTTTTCGCCGCTTCACCGTAAAAACATTTTCTAGGGGATATCTCTATGGGATATCCATTTTTTTCACATAGCAAATTAGCCAATCAGAGCACGCGTTATATCTTGCCTATGTTATAACATGAGATGGTAAACACTCAGGCTCTTTACGTTCCTGGAAAGACGAGAGGGACTGATTCTAGTAGAATTTTCAAGATGGCGGATGAAAGCCAAATTTTGGAGGTAAAAATATTAAAGACAATTTTAAGCCTCATTTTCTCTTAAGCTTTATTACTATGTTGAATAGTCGTAAAAAAAACTGTGGAGAGGAAGCAGCGTGGGAGGCTATAGGCCCCTATTTTTGCTAATATCTACTAATTTATCCAAAACCTTTTCACTTTTTGCCAGTTCTAGTGCCTTGAGTTCCTCGATCATGCGAAGTTCATTAACGTGCTCTTTACGTAAAATCTAGAATGCCAATACCCTTCCTTTTCAAATAATAAGATTTTATTGAGATTAAGTGTTAAAATTAGTGAGAATCTTGCATAAGCGAAGAGTAATGAAAATCCCACATGAAGCCCAACTAAGAAGTTAAAGTGAAAATAAAATCAGAAAATCCTTGTCAGTTGTCAATGATGATGAACGGCCAACTCAGTCTTAGCTTGGCCATACCTTGTTTTTGGCTGAACGTTAATACTGATCAAAATGACCAGCAAGGCAAAGATTTTACCTGAGAGAAGTTCTAATTCTGGCCAGAGATTTTTCAATGACCAACCATTATACAACATTATATATTCTTATTATTATCTGGCTTGGCCCAAGCCGATTGCTGCCTTACCCAGGATATAAATGACCTCTCCTGTAGTCTACCCCTGTGTCTTAGATAGCTCAGGTAGTTGCAAAGGTCATTGGTTCAAATCCTGTTCAAACGGGAAGCCAGTATTTTTTTCCATGCTTCAGCTCTATCTACATATTAGACTGTATTCACTTACTTATTCTCTAACCATTATAGGCCTGCAAAATAGTTAGCAAAAATACGTATAATAATTATTATTTTTCCCCCTCATTTAGACTCAAGAGAAGAGTGAGAAAAGAAAAAAGTTAGAAAGCTGGTTAAACAAACTACTGCAGATCAAAATAACTGATGGCCGTACATTGATAGGATCATTTTTATGTACAGACAAAGATATGAATATTATTCTTGGTTCCTGCCAGGAGTATATTGGACAGCCAGGTTTGTGTGTTGTGTATTTTATGCTCTGGAATTCAAATTTTAAGGAATCTTGAAAAGCCCTTGGGAAAGGAAATTGGGAGGAAAATTTCTTAGAGTGTGATAATATACAGCTCCTTGAAAATCTCTGAACTATGATTCCTTCCTATCCTGAAACAACCTCTGGGCTGATCAGAGTCAGGGCACAGCTAACTCACAGATAGAACCCTGAAACAACCTCTGGGCTGATCTAAGTCAGGGCACAGCTAACTCACAGATAGAACCCTGAAACAACCTCTGGGCTGATCTAAGTCAAGGCACCGCTAACTCACAGATAGAACCCTGAAACAACCTCTAGGCTTATCTAAGTCAGGGCACAGCTAACTCACAGATAGAACCCTGAAACAACCTCTGGGCTGATCTAAGTCAGGGAACAGCTAACTCACAGATAGAACCCTGAAACAACCTCTGGGCTGATCTAAGTCAAGGCACGGCTAACTCACAGATAGAACCCTGAAACAACCTCTAGGCTGATCTAAGTCAGGGCACGGCTAACACACAGATAGAATCCAGCAACAACCTCTGGATTGATCAAAGTCAGGGCACAGCCAATTCATACAGTAGATTGAACCCTGGAATAACCTCTGGGCTGATCAAAGTCAGGGCACGGCTAACTCACAGTTCAAACCCTAAAACAATATCTGAACTGATCTAAGTCATGGCATGGCTAACTCACAGATCAAACCCTAAAACAACCTCTGGGCTGATCTAAGCCAAGGCATGGCTAACTCACAGATAGAACCCTGAAACAACCTCTAGGCTGATCTAAGTCAGGGCATGGCTAACTCACACATTGAACCCTTAAACAACCTCTGCGCTGATCTAAGTCAGGGCACAGCTAACTCACAGATTGAACACTGAAACAACCTCTTGGTTGATCTAAGTCAGGGCACAGCTAACTTATACAGTGAACCCTGGAACAACCTCTCAGCTGATCTAAGTCAGATAGGGCAGGGCAAACTCACATATCAAGGCCTGAAACAATCTCTGGGCTAGTTTAAGTCTCGGCACAGCTAACTCTAATAACCTCAGGAGCTACAATGTATCTAACTTATGGCCCTCACAGTCAGGGCACAGCCCCACAGTCCCTTAATTAAAGGGAATTAGGGAAAACAGTCCTAAATATAGGGAACCCATATTCACAGTGGTCAAGCTTTACACGCTTATACCACCTCTTCACCTCATTCACTCACTAGCTAATACTCACCACCTACTAGTGATATCCCTGCATTCTTTTTTCTTTCTTTTCGACTCTGATTACGGAGCAAGCATGCAGTATTTCTATCTCTGCCTGCAGCCCGGTACCCTGATGTACTGTAAGGCCTACATTATCCAAGTGCTCACATGAGATAACAGATTGTAAAAACAAAGTAAATTTCAAAACAAGTGGAAAAATAACTAGTTTTTGGCTTAAAGTCAGTCTGGATAGGAAAAATTGTTAACTATGCCCTCAGTATTTTTTTTTTTTTTTTTTTTTTGAATTATTATTTCATTTTATTTTATATTATTTTATTTTTATTTTATTTTATTTTATTTTATTCTTTACTTTAGTTTACTTGTTTATTTATTGTTTATTTATTTTTAAAAAACTGATCTTGGCTTGACTGCTTTTTTCCATATTTTCAAGACCTCAAGCACAGGTTTTCCCTATCCAACCACAGGCAGCCCAAGCAATATATTTGGGCTGCCTTTGATCTGACTCTCCCGGCCAGAAATTGTTTAATTAGATGTCATATTTTTAGGGGTTGATAAAGAAGATCCCAGGATACTAGGACTTGCTATGATACCAGGAAGACACATCAGATCTATTGAAATCGATATGGACAAACAATATAATAAATTTGGAGAGTTTATTTAATGCATTGAATCAGATGAGAATCCAGGGCTACCCTAAGTGCTTTTGCGAGGTTATTTTTGTTTTCTTTGGTTTCAACCGGTTTATGTAATTTTTTTGTAATAATATTTTTATAGACCTCTTAATTCTGCTTGGGGTAACATTTTCCCATTTCAGACCATGTGTCATTCTCTTGAGAATAAGATTCTTTGTTTGAGCTGTATCCATATTCATGTGTCTTATCTCACGTGCAACCGAGCGCAAACCTTAAACAAAGAAATGATACTCTATTGAATGGCATGATGACATGTGGTCTGAAATGAGACAACATTACGTCAGAGCCGAGGAGGTCTATTAATAATTATACTAGAGTGCAAACAATATATCCATGAAACACTAATTGCTAAATTGTTCAAAATAGTGCTAGTTAAACAAAAGAAAACAATAGAATTAGCATAAAATAGTGTAAGTTAGTATTACTAATATATCACGGAAATATTGTTTGCACTCTAATGGAGTGCTTGCACTAAACCTGTGGAACAAATACTAATTTTTGGTACTACAGCTGTAAATAGTGATAATCAAACAATAGGAAACAAAGGATTCTGTATGAATTACTACTAATTAGTACTAAATATTCATGGGTTTAGTGCATGCACTCCACTAAGGTATCACTTTACCATTTGACAAAGGCATGTTCAACTAATTTGGCAAATAAAAGTTAAAGTTAGTTGTAGGATCTGTGCTAAACCTGCAAGTACAGTACTCCAAAATACCCCTGTGAGACCAGTAGTGGACTACGAGCAGTAGTGTTTTATCGGGTATAAAACACGAGGAGCAGCCGAGTAGATCCGATAAAAAACGATCTGCGAGTTTTTTAAACGGCTAAAAAAACTCATAATGTATGTTCTCATGTTGTACAGAATTCTTTACAAAATGAACCAAGTTTGATAGAGAAAATCCAAGTTAAAATTTATACAAATGAAGACGAATCTATATCAAACCTCCTTCATGGTCATGATCTCTATTGTGTTTCCTTCATGAATTATTTATGAGTTTTTTAATTAAGTATAATTATAATTATGATTTTTTAATTAAGTATAATTGATTTTTTACAATTTCGTCAATATTAATTTTATCTGGATGAATGGAAAAGGGTTTTATCATACTCACAATGCAAATGGGATAAACCCTGGATCCTTCTCCGCATTGAATAGTTGAGTGCCTTAACATAATAGTTCCATTGACATTTGTACATGATTGTTAGCCTGATTGAATAGCAAACTGTAAATTTATGTGAAGAATGTGTAGGTTGAGCAATACCCTTGTTTTGAAATCTCACACACTTAATAATATCATAGATGGTATTTGTGAATAGCTGACTTGTAAATGAAGATTTAAGCCTTTGGAATTTAGTCTGTAGTATTCAAAAACAACAGTGGTATGCAAATTAATGAATGTGTAACTGGTGTATTGATTGTACACATCAGCTCAAGAGAGATTCAAGACATTGTCACTGACTTTTACATGTAAATAAAGATTTAAGCAATAATGTTAAACTCAAACTCATTTTCAGATTTGTTTCAGGGTTCAAAAATTCAGTTTATTCTTACCTGTCTACAATCATCTACCAAGGGGTCTTATCTATTTACCAGCCACAGTTGCTATATGGAAAATACTAAAATCTCTAAGAAGTTTTTCTTAATATGTTTTACACTCATTTGTGAGATGGATTATTTTCTGATGTGTGATGACATCATCACTCCTATGTAATTTTTCATCATATTTCTTAAAAAATTAAAAAAGCAAGCATGCATTTGGCTGATTTGACCCAAAAATATGCTAAATTATAGGGTATCTATTTTCTCAAGCAGTAAAACCCTGTGTATAAGAACCTAGCCTGAACATGTTCTTATATAAATGGTGCTTAACTTGAATTTAGGCTATCTAGGTTCTTAAATGGGTTCTTAATTTTTGGTAAAAAAGAGTGCTTGTATTGGTGGGCATGGCATTTTATACATTAAATAATTCACAATTTTTATGCTAGCTAAATGGAATCATAGTTAATGGAGCGAAAGTTAACTATGATGGAATATAGTAGAGTGCAAACATTAAAAGCACATAAATCATACAAAATAGTGCATGTTATTGTTTTCTATTGTTTTGCAAAGTACAGACCCTTTTTCTAACATACAGAGTACTGTATTTTATTATTTACAAGAAAATAAAACAGATTGACTTTGTATTTGGAAATTAAGAACCTACTTTGAAATTTCAGCCTGAAATGGTTCTTATGTGAAGGTAGTCTCCCTCGCAACCGTTTTGCGTGACGACCGACACTAAAAACGGATGTGAGGGAGACTAATGTGAAGGGCACTTAAAATGAAAATTTCAGCCTGACAGGTTCTAAAATTTTAGGTTCTTATACGCAGGGTTTTACTCAGAAGTCTAAAATTGGATGGTTTTCAGATTCTAACACTGAAACAGGGTATGAATTTCAGGCTTTTTACTCTGGAACAAGCCTTTTGGAGGGGGGGGGGGGGTCCTTCTTTCTGATGGGACAGACATTGCTAAGTCTCTAATTTTTGTTGTTTGACTGTATAGTAGTCTAACAATCACAACAGTGCATGACGCCTTCATTCTCAGCTAAAGGAAGATATATTTATTAATAATTGAAATCAGACATAATTAGTTTTTAGTTTTTATTTTTTGGAAATTTCTGAACAATGTACGTGGGAGGCTTAATTATAAGTTTTTAAGTAGACTGTAATATAATTCAGCATTTAATGTTAAAATGACAAGAAAATCGTTAGGTCTAAATACCATTGAAGCATCCACTAGGTTACTCATGTATAAAGGTAAATGATTGGATTGAGAATGGTGTATTTGTGAAGATCTAGCTATGCTTTCACTAACTTCATCTACGTTCATTAACAGCTGATATGAAATGTGTAGGAATGATGTCACGACAAAACTGAGGCAACATAAAGCCTGAAAATTGACCGAAAAAATGAAAACATGCCTATCATTGCATTAAGAATAGTCTTTTATAAACCCGTGATTCACACCAGCCTAATAGTATTCGTAACAAATTAGTTGACCCTAATTCCTTTGTGTTCTTTTGTTGTCATTTCACTATTACACACTAACTAATGGTATTTGTTTCACGGGTTTATGAAAATCAATCTATCAAGCGCTTTTTAGCAACAATTTTTTTATTTGGAAGCTTGAAAATCCATAATATTATAAACCATGTGAAAAACGAGTGTAACACTGGGAACGGACTCCACGAACAATTAATGATTTCAAAAAAAATTTTTCATGAGAAAGACCATGTCTAAGGCCTAGGGCAAACGTCGAATTTTCCATGCACCGAACTTAATTACATCAAAGAATGCCGCCTCATTATCACCTGATATCCATTGTTTTTAATGAGTTCGGTGCATGGAAAGTCCGTTTGCCCTAGGCCTAAGTTAACAATTTCGGAATGTTCTGTTGTCTTGTCATATATTAATCCCTGAAGATTTATAAGCTTTTGAAATGTGCCGAAAACATGATAGCGAGACTGTAGGTCCTTGGTTGTTTCCATACAAACCTTTCTAATTTCAAACAGCTGTAGTGGCTTTTAATCATTCAATGTTACTTCTAACAATGAAATTTTGGAAGATCATCAATTTCAATATACCCTTTCTAATGAAAGCATTGTTAACTGATGAACTAAGGTATCTCAAGGAACACCCTTTTTCATATGGTCCATAAGAGCTTGAGGAAAAGTGATACCTCAGTTTAGCAAATGTTTTTGATTCTAATTTTCTCAGATCAGCTGGTTGGTATTTTTTTTTTTTTTTTTCTTTGCTTTTATTTTATGAACTTTTTTTTAATTAAAAACAATCTTTTTGGCAGAAAAAGTATTTGACATATTCCTAGTTCAAACTCCACCAAGGACTAAACTGTAATACATCAGCGTTGACTGTGTATCTTGGGGTAGGCGGGGTGGGGAGGGGTAAGTGCATTCTGCACCACATTTCTTGGGATGACTGGGGATATGCATTGTGTGGGAGGGAGGGTAGGAGACGTAATCTTCACCCTTTGTGGAGAAGGTCTGGCTTTGACTGGAAAATAGGCCCTTTGCAGTAACAGTCACGTGTCTGTACTGGTAAGCAAAATTTTTTATTTTATTTTAAATTGGTGATTCTTTTTAGCTGCTTGTAATGAACTGAATGAAACGATGTGTAACCAGTGTGTTACGAAATGCATTTTTATTACGATCTCTCGAAACAGGTTGTAGGTTTGCAGTCCAGTATATTTCACCCATGGGAATCAAGACTTCGTTCATTTGCTCTCAGTGAATTAATCAGCACGTGATTACTGAGCTGCAAAGGGCCTATTAATGTACATTCATTTAGTCCTTTCAAAAAGGACGTCAGGTATTACCACTACCAGAATTTTTTGATTCCTTGAAAAAGTTGTTACATAAATTGAATAACAAAATGGTAGGCGGTCCCTTCATAAAATTTTTCTTCGAAGTCCCTAATGTTCGTTAATTATTTTTTTATTTTTATCTATTAGCCCACTGGGGGGTGGGGATCACATATTAGCGGAGCCCCGTACTTAAGAAAAAATGGTAAACCATCGAGTTGATTTTTCATGGTTTGGCTGACGTCACTTCCGTCCGTACGTCCGTCCGTCCGGGCGTGTACACAACACAGGAATCCCGCTTGATATCAAAGCAAAACTACTCACAAATGTGGCTCTCAAATGCACAGAAAAAACGCTTTAGGACAAGTTATAGACCAAAAACAATTAAGAAAACACTCTCATGTAGTCAAAGATGGATCAAGAAGCGTTCTTCTAGAATTTAGGTGTGTGTTTTTTAGCAAACAATCGTATATATATATATATATATATTTTTTTTTTTTTTTTACAAAAATTTTTCTCCACGAATCGAGAAATCAAAGACTTTCTCTCAAACCTTTTTATATTTCTGTCGATAAGATTAATTTATTTTAATGCTGGAGGAAATATAACATGAAGAGCATATTACAACAAATATTCGTCCTTTATTTAGCTTTGTAAATCTTTAACAATTTGGTTGTTTTTAACCAGCTATCGTATGTTTTTCGTTCAAGAAAAAGCTTTGTTCGCCTCCTATCGCGGGGTCCAGTCGGCAAAACAAAGAAGACTTTTAGATATCTTTCTACATGGATAATTTAAAGACCTACCAGACTTTCACTCTAAAAAGCTAAAAAATATTCAAAAACATTTACAAACGCCAATTTACTGCCAAAGAAATGAGTCATTTTGTATTTTGCATTGCCTTTTGCATTATTTTTTATTTTGTCTCAGTTGTTCTTGTCAACTGTTTAAATGAATGTAAGCTCTGTTTTTTTAAGTAAACCTCATTTTTTGCTCACCTTAACCAGTTTTCAAGTCTGTTTTTTGGTCTTGATTTGTCCTAATTTTCGATCTCAATGAAAGACATCCGAGGTAAATTTCACTAAACTTGATATTGTATTGAATTATCTGTAGTTAGCTTTCGTTTTTCTTTAAGTAAAAGCGTTTTCTCTTGGTAAAAGAGATTCAAAGCCTAAAACTGTAGGCCTTGGAAAACTTTTTGTCGAAGAATCTTCCAAGAACAAAACTAGCCCCTGGGGGTGGTGGAAAGTTGTGTAGAAAATTCCTAAGTGGGAGAGTATACTCGCGCAAAAAAACAAAATAACAAAAAACGATGTAGTGCATTTTGATTCGATTTCACTGCATGGTTTTTGTTATGGGAGAAATTATCATCATTTCGAATAAAAAATAGTTGAAGATTTTTTCCCCGATCTTATTTTTACCTTTCAGATTCATTCAAATTGATCTCCCTGTGACTTCCGTATCGGGAGCTCCGCTTTTAGGCAGTGCCTAAATATATATATTAGAAAGCTTTACAGACATAACCCAACCACGGCGTGGTAGAAGCAACAATAGCGACCTTTAGATCTGACGACGAGTACGAGATCAAGTATTATAAAATTGGTCCTGTACACGTGGTTAACACTAAATCGTAGTCAATTTCCGATTTTTTACAATTTAAAGTTTCAATCTACATACACGACCACGAATACGAAATGACAGTGCCAATCTTGAAAAGTTAGAAACTCATACTCACACTCATATTCGTTTTCTTACTCGTCATCGGATCTAAAGGTCTCTAATGTAAACCCCCCCTTTTTATCACCCTGTCAAAAACTCCCCTCGCAACGTCTCAAAATAACGTAACCACCCCTATGATTTTGAATGACCCCCATGCTCTAATAAATGAAAGCCCCCTTAGCAAGTACTGAGACATAATCGAGAAGGATGGAGCCTGGACTGATTGTTTGACTGATTTTCGCAACAAAGAGGGTGCCGCCCATGGTTTAGGAGAGACTTACACCTATGCTTCGTATGTTGGTGCCAACATAGAAAGGCCGGGCATGGGGTATCCCAGCTCTTACGAATTCTCGGACTTAGGAGGCAGCGGAACGAAGGGTAATTTAATTTACTACATAGAAAGCAAGCAGAGATATCCATGGGCGCCTTTCTTTGCCGCGAAGGGCATTGGACTAGAGAATTTAGCAAGGATTAATCGAAGCATCGAAGCCTTTGTTTACTGCATTCTAGGGGCCCAGGTTAGCACTCGCAGCCCCATCGTAGATGCCTCCGGTGAGTCACAGGAAACGCAACAAGTATTCCTTGTCCTCTTCGAAAGCGCTGTTATCGAGAATGAGATCTCTAAGTCGGTGCAGAGATATCAACTTGCAGTGCAGCAGTCTAAAGTGCGACTGGATTACGCTTTGTCGCCTGGTTGTTGGTTGATGCCAAGTAATTTGGTTATCAATGCCAATTCCGTCGTGGGTTACAACAATAAGCTGCAGCGAGCTACCAAGGACATGAAGTTTGGGGTGAACGACGTGAACTCTGACACTCTTAGAAGCATCCCCCATTTCGTGGAGAAGCCTAAGAAGGAGCACGTAGAAAAGCCCGCACCAAAGAACGTAAAGAAGAAGGTCCTGCCTACGATACCCGAGGAATATGACCATAACTTACTAAAAGCCGGCCTAGCAGTCGCGGGTGTTGGTTTGAGCTATTATATATGGCGATGAACAACCCCTACGTAGCTGGAGTAGATTGTGTTTATACAACTTACACAGGCGAGAAAAAATACACCCAGGCATCTTGGGTTGATGTCACGGGCATGTCTGTAGACTTGAACTACTCGGGAAAGAAATTGATCCTTTGTAGTATTTGCATTGGTACGAGCAGCCATGCCAACGTGGGCTTTAGGTTCCTGGATGAGAATGGCGTACTGCAGCCTATGAGAAATAAGACAAACAACAGGGAGCCTGCGCATTTCTCCGTAGAGCCCAACCCAGCCAGCGCCGAAAATCTATCGGTTTGGACTTTCCACATGGTCGCCGATTGCCATGGGAAGGTAAAGCTGCAAATGCGCGTAGATGACACCGGGAGCGTTTGCATGAATAGTATAGAAAATCAGAGAAACGTGGTTTATAATCACGCAACCATTAGCACTCTTACGGTGATTAGTCTTTAAATATATGAACCCGCATACGAAAGAGGACTGGTTTTTACATTATTTAGAGGAAAGTACGTATGAGGAGGGTAATGGTTGGCAAGACACCGGGCTGTGGGTAAGGGTTGGAGGCTTAGGGTTAATTACGTGCACCATTAACGTTAGCACGTGGAGTACCTGCAATGTCGGGTTTAGGATCGTTGATGAGACCAACACCCCATTATTACCCTACAGAGAAAAAAATAATAATAGGACCCCAGCTCATTTTACGTTTTCCTCCACGCTTACGAGTCCGGAGAACCAATCGTCGGTGACTTTTCATATGGTAGTCAATTGTCAATACGTGAAGCTTCAGGTTTACCCTAGCAATTCCACGAACGGCCTTACTGATAAATTTACGATAAATGCTAATTTAGATATTAATGGTGCGAAGCCGGATGCTACTTGGAATCATAAGCCCATTAGCACCATGAGTGTGCTGCCGCTAGTTCCGCATTATCAAGGCGGTGCGAATACTATCTTTACTTATCCCCAGTCGAGGATGCCTCGGGCGCCCGACGACGATAAGCCACCAGTAATACACAAGGATAAGATTAAGCCTTCATCTTCTTCAGGAGTACCACCCCAATAGCTACGACTAATATCCAAATGTTATTCCCCACAAACTTTAGCAGTTCTCCGCCGGCCCTAAGTGCCAAGGAAACAACCGAACCCAGCAGCCCAGGAAGACCGGCTGCCATCTTTTTTCCCAAGTCCGTTAGTCCATTGCCTAATTTCTTTACGCCCGCGCCTGTAGCCTTAAGCGTGGATAGGATAACTCCTACTACGCTCGAAATAGCAACCGCAAATGCCAGCGGAATACCATACTTCACCAGAGCTCTTTTTATTTTTTCCTTGGTGGTAAGCCCCAGCTCTTTTTCCAGGTTTTCCTTTTGCGCTTGTAATTCCGCAAGGCGTACCTCGAGGGACTCTACTTCCCTTTGGGCTGCCTCCCTTTCTTCTTCGGGGCGCGCCTGGTCATTGATTACTTCTTGCTGCCGCTCTATTTGCCCCTCCAGGTCTTCGATGGCCTGATCTCTTTGCCGGATTTGTTCTTCCTTGGTGTTAATTTCGGCAACCAACCGCCGCCTTTCCTCTAAAGAGCCGGCTATGGTAGTTTGTAGGTCCTTAGCGTCGTCTCTTGTTAAGTCCAACTCCTGCAGGGCAAGGTTAAGAGCCCTTTGGGTTTGGTTTCTTTCGCGACGAATTTTGGTTCTTTGTTCTACCAGCTCCCTTATTTCTTGATCTTTGAATTGGACCTCCCTTTTGTGTGCGTCGGCGAGCCGCTGGTTTTGCTTCATGTATTCTTCCTCCCTTTCTTCCAGCGTTTCCCGCAGCGCTTCCGTTGAGGTGCCAGAGCTTTGAGCTTCTTCTAAGTCGCTTTGTGCTCTATCTCTTTCGCGCAGGGTTTTATCCAACTGGTTTCTCATTTCTTTCATTCTTTCATCTTGATGGGCGGACTTCTTCTCAGCATCAGCGAGTAGTTGACCTTGCTTTGCGTACTCTGCGTCTCTTTTTTCTAACTCCCTTTGCAGCTCCTCGGCACGCTTTTCAATTTCAACCCTTTCGGTTAGGGCTCTCAACCTTTCTAGCATGCTTCTAGTAGCCTGCTGAAAGCCTTTTAATCTTAAGACGTCGCCCCTAACGTCACCATTCTCATCAAAGAGGGGTTGCGGTTTCGTCCAGCGGTCTTTGTCGGGAAATCTCAGGTCTTGGACGCTTATTAGGACTTTGTTTCCGCGTTCTGTGAGCCTTACCTCGTCAGCATCAAGGTGGGTGTAGCGCAGCTCTAGCTCCTGCTTTGCCCACTCTACGGTTTCCCGCGCGGCTGCTTCCGGCTCGTCTATGTTTTGAAGTTCCAAGTACTCAGGAATGGGTTCATTAGGCTTCTTAGATATCCACTTATCTCTTAAGGCAGCTTTGAAGCGTTCCCATCTACTACCATACTTGTTTTCTAAGGCTGCGTCGTAAACTAGGGGGTCGGTATCCGCTCCTTTAGTCCATGCGTCGAATTCATCGTCGTTAATGTCTACTTGGCCTTCTTCGGTAAGGGGGTCAAAATCCGTTCCTTCTACTTCCATTATATATGATAAGCTCAAAGTTAAATCCCAACGCATTACCTAAGCAGGTTGGCGGACTAAAGGCAGAACGCACCTTTCACCGGGTCACCTTTACGCCTTCTAGCGCCAAACCTGGAGAAACCTTGTACGTAGGCGTACCCCGCCTAACAGATAACCTAGTCTTAGTTCCTGGCACCTTGGCTTTAAGGTTCGACTTAGCGGTGCAGTCAAGCCCCACGGATGAAAGGATTATCGTTAACAACGTGGGCCGCAACATTGTTTTTAAGATGCGCGTAAAGTTCGCAGGGGAATCCTTGCTGGACTTAAATAGGTACGATCTGTATACCACGTACAAAGACTTATGGTTGACAGCATTTGACCGCGCGCAAAGGATAGAACAAGGAATTGGTAGTGTCATTCTACGTAAGGTCCGCACACCTACGAAAACGCAACCTACTGACGGCAGCGAAGAAACCGCAGTGGCAGACGCAAAGCGAATAAAGACCGCCTATGGTAGCAAGTATGTCATACCACTGGACTTTGAAGTGATTACGAATCACCGTGTGTATTACCCAAGACAGTTATCCGAGCTACAGTTTGAAGTAACCTTAGCAGATGCTAATAACATCATTGGTGGGCTAAGCACTGCACTTACCACAACAACCCCATACTCTATTACCAACTTAGAGCTGCAGTACGAGACCGTGTACAGCGAAGAGCTGGCCCGTAGCGCCGGTATGGAATATAGCGCCGGAAAAGCATTCCTTTACGACCACGTAGTGATGTATAAGACGTTTAGCTTCTTGGATAAGACGGATGAGGTTATCAACCAAAGCATTAACCTCCCCCGAAGAAGTCTCACGGGGTTAATGCTGGTGTTTGCTAAGCCCTACGAGGCCGGTAAGCGCGACTCCGAGGCCTTTCACAACCCCAACATTACTAACGTGGGAGTAAGCGTTAACGGGGTTCCAAACAAGGTTTACTCCCAGGGAATAAAGCCCGCAGACGTCTACAGGGAGGCAAAGCGCAAGTTTGGCGACCAAATTAGCCCCGAGGAATTCTTTAAGGATAAATATGCGTTATGGATCGATATGCGCACCATTAACGACGAAGACCTACATGGTCAGGGTTTACGTCCAGTAAACACCCAGGATGGCATAACATTGGAGATCAAGCGCACCAAGAACACCGATGCCGGCGACGGTGATAAGATAAACTGCTACGTTTTCGTGGTGTCTGACGCGCAACTGAGCGTGGAAATGAATCAGCTAAAGAGTGTTGCCTATTGATTCGTTCGCTGCACTCACTCATCCTAGTGTCTAGGATATTTTTGATAAAAAATATCGTTGGTATACAATGCTTCGCGTCTTCGAAAACAACGAAACCAAACTGCAATGCATAGTGCAAGGCGATAAACTTTATTTCAAAGCAAAGGAGGTTGCGCTGGCGTTAAATTATGAAAACACCAGGAAGGCAATTAGGGACCACGTTTCCGAAAAGTACCAGAAAAGGTGGGAAGATCTAAAAGGGGGAACGAATCGTTCCTCACAACCAAATGCCGTGTTTATCTCCGAACCTGGTTTGTACGAACTGATATTTAGCTCTAAGCTACCCAAAGCCGTGGAGTTTCGTGATTGGGTGTTTGAAGAGGTGCTGCCTACGCTAAGGAAAACAGGTAAGTATGAAATAGAAAGGCGGTTCGATAGTCCCAACAAATTAATCTTTAAGATCGAAAACGAGTTTGACCTGCATAAAAAAGTCGTGGACTACATACGCCGCTTCTATCCCCAAATGCTCATAGCGCCCGGCCTTGGGGAATTACAGGATTCGGACAGCAAGCGCATAAAATGCTGGCAGAAGGGTTACCAAAGGGGTCAGCCCGATCTCTTAATACTGAACGCCCACCTACGTTACCGCGGGCTTTGCATAGAATTAAAGACCCCGAAAGGAAATGGCATACTCTCCGCAGATCAACGCAAGATAATTTCGCAGTATGACGCAAATGGTTACCTAACTATGGTTTGTAACGATTACGACGTCATCTGTCGTGCCCTTAGCGACTATGCGGAAGGCATCCGTATTCCCTGCCGGTGGTGCTGCAAACGCTTCAAAACTCCCGAGACGCGCGCAACGCATTTAAGAATATTCCATAGGTATAATAATGAGTCGCGAACACGTTTCGCGACTGAATCTGATACACTGGCGTGATTTGATAAACGGTGTGGCATACGAAATAAAAAATTACGTCGTCTTTGAAGACATCGACCGCTTGCGGCTGGTCCTCAAAGACGTTGACGGCAAGGAATATTCCCTTTGGGCGCCTGACTGCGTGCGGTACGTAATTCAAGGTGAGGAATTCACCCACTTACGCAGCCATGGTAAGGTAAACGGCCGATGGAAGTTTGACATCGAAAGGCGCGTTAGCCCTCTCCCTTATGCTCGTAAGTTACCTTACTCGCTGGGGAAACAAGGCGTCGGCAACGGTTCTGCGCGCTTTGGGATCGGCGCGGCACCAGTGGTCGGTAAAGTCGCGGCCTAAGTAGACGCGGCGGCAGTAGAGGCAGTCGTACCTTTCCTCTGCGAAGAGGACTGCTTTTTTTTAACGATTTTCTGCGGTTGGTCCGCGCGCTCTTGGATAACTTCCCGGATGACTTCGCGGACTTTAGGGATTATACAGTCATTGGATGCTTCGCACGTAATACAGTCCATATATTGAAAGGGCGATTAGGAATCCTCCTAAGAAGGCTGCTGCGTAGGCTAGCATATACCGCAAGGCGCTTCAAAAGGGGTTCTTATCTTTATTTATTATTATTAGATTATGCAAGCGCCCTTAAAAGGGGTCTTTATTTTTATTTATTATTATTCATTATCCTTAATAATAATAAATAAAAATAAGAATGGGATTTGAGACTCTTTGCACAAACCCTACTTTACTATTTTAAGCCGCCTACTAATCATTACGGGCTTTCCTTGCCGCCTCATTGCCGGCATGCCAAGCTTCGAAGCGATCTAAGTACTCTTTAAAGCCGCCTTGACCGTCGTAGAGGCACTGCCAAATGTGTTGGTCACTTCTTTGACAGCCGCAGCGCTCACAAGTTGCCTCCCAATGTTCCCTGTTCTCCCACCTTACGCCTTCGACGCAGTCAAACTCCGCAAAGCGCTGGTCAATTTCCTTCTTCCGGCGCGTTAACTTCCTTTGGGTTTCCTTTGGGCAACATCGTGCAGCAACGTCGCCGTGCTCCTCGCAAGCCACGCTCAGCAGGTCGTAATTGCCGCGGCACCGATGTCGATGCCATTCGTCGTTCTTGTCCTCCTCACAGCGCTCACATACGTTCTTTAGGCAAACGCGGTTATCCACGTGGTAATCCAACATCTGCGCGCTGCTAAAGAGGCGATTACACTCCTTACAACGCCTTTTGCGTGCCTTCTTAGCGCACACCTTCTTTTCAACGTGGTATTTTAACATTTGCTTGCTGCTGAACTCCTTGTTACACCGCTCACACTCCATATATAATAAGGATTTAATAGCCCTTATATGGGATACCGAATGAAGTCCTTAACGGACTCCTTAGCCCAGCCCGCCATAGTTATCAGCGCACCAAACCTCTCCGCGCGCTTCAAACCGCACATTTCGTCGTACAACTCCTGCACGCGCTCTTTTAATCGATTGATCTCCTCCCTTTGCATCTCTATGGTGTCTCTTTTATCTTTTGCGTCGGCGACAATTCTTTGCACTGCTTCCACTGGCTCCATATATTTTAAATATAAATGAACCCAGATCACATGCCTTGTAACGCTCTGATAGTAGGACCCACCGGCTGCGGAAAGACCCAGTTCGTGGTAGAGCAGCTATTAGGATCCTTTAGATACCGTTTCGACTACATCGTGCTGCTTTGCCCCACCTACGTGAATAACCGCACCTGGACGGGCATAGGAGTGAAAGATGACGACTTCTTTGTAGATATCTTAGACCCTAACGAGTTATCCAGCCACCTTAAGTTTTGGCACAAACAATTCCCCAAGAATACGCAAACCTTGCTCATACTGGATGACATCGCCTGCGGGGACGACGTAAAAAGGCGCACCTCCGAATTAGTGAAGCTCGCCTTCAGCGGTAGGCATGACAATATTAGCGTTTGGTTGCTTTCCCAGCAGCTTACCAGTGTCTCTAAGCCCTTCAGGGAAAACATAGGTTCGCTTGTCGTATTTTATACGCCGAGCAAGTCTGACCTGGAAACCATCTTAAGCGACTACGGCGGTGAGATAAGCAAGGAACAGTTACACGAATACATGCGGCATTTAAAAACGCACCAACATTCCAAGATGATCTTCTCTTTGAGGTTTCCGTATTCCATTAACATATATGGACATTGAGCAGCTCTTAGATGAAGTCCCCACACAGTTAGATGAAAGTAACCTTAAGGAACAACTTAACATCCTGGTGTCTTCGGGGAAGTGTAAAGAAATGATAGGCAAGGAACTTACCCATGAGCAGGTTAATAAGTTGTCGGAAGAGGAGGTTAAGAAGTTCCATAAGAGGTACGAGGCCGCCCTTGCAAGTAAGACCACGGACGCCGTAGCGGACTCCGCCATCCGACTTGCCACCAAGCTTCTCGGACTTGCGCTGCCCATAGACGACGTGGAGCAACTGCGGAAGGACATTAGCGAGGACTATGTCATCGCCCAAGAACTTAAGATAACCTGCGGGTGGTTGTCTTTGAAGTGCGGTAAGTTAATGGCAGTCGCCTCTGCGGCACTTCACGTAGCTCAGCACGTCGACTTGAAGGAGGTACTGGTGTCTTGGAAGGACTTCAAGAAGGACAGAGAAGTCGAAAAGGTCTTCCAGGCAGCACTTGCTGAGGTACCTGATCAAGTCGCCTCAAGTACTTAGTCAAGTCATTCGCGGGAATTGCCCAGGTCGCCTCAAGTACTTAGTTAAGTCGTCCTTAAGTACTTACTTAAGTCATTCTCAAGTACTTATCAAGTCCTTCAAGTCCTTAGATATAAATGAGTGAACCAGAGTCGAAGGTAGAGCAGCCCCAAGAGGAGCAGAAGATTACCAAGACTAAATCTCCAGGCAGAGTCGCTGCCGGAAAGAAGCTCGCGGAGATGAACAGGAAGAACAAAGCAAAGAAAGAGGAAAAGGTGGAAGAGAAAGAAGAGGAATCCTTTATTAATCCGGGCTACGTCATTGGCGCGTTGGGAGTCATCATAGCTGCAGGTAGCCTTTACTTACAATGGCGGGCTACGAAGCCAAAAGTAGAACCAACATATTACGCACCCGTGCAGGAGCCCCCTAAGAGTAGGATCCCCGTGATGGAGTAATAACCTTCTCGCTTTGTAATATAATGTCAATCGCGTTATTGAAAACTGTTGAAGAAGCAGCTATTATTACTTCCATCGTTGCGGGTATTGGTTGGGTAGGTAAGAAAGTACTCAAAGAAGACTTTACTGAAGACCCAAGCAAGAGCTTCGCTAACTTTGCTAAGATGACCGCTGCCGTAGGCGGGGCTATCATGGTAAAGGATTACCTGCGGAAGGAAAAGTACCTGCCAACGACATAATCTAGAAGCAAACCGTGTTTGCTGGTATATAATGGCTAGCGTGGTCGCAGGTGGAGTTATTGCAGCTTTAGCATTCACTGGAGCTAATTATGGTGGTCAATATTTGGATAGATTAGTCAGAGGCGACAAAAGCGGAGAATTAGCCGCCGAAAGGAAGAGACACGACATAGCGCTGGAGAAATATCAGCGAGACGTGGCGGCTTGGAATGAAAAAAGACAAGCTTACAGGGATTGGTTGGACAAGAACTACCAAGACAAGATGCAGGCGGATAAGAACTTCGAAAACACAGACTACGCCTTCAAATGTTATGCGCAAGCGCACCCCGCGGCATCGACGGGGTTGAGAAAGCCCCAGTTCAAGAATTACTACCAGCCTTCTAAGAAACAAAAAGATAGCGAATTGGTCTTCGTAGGAGTCGCAGGGCTGGCTGGAGGCGTAGCTTTGGCGTATTTAGTCTAAGTCAGCAAGCGTAGCTTGCTTCTAGAAGGGGACTTGTCCCCTGTAATATATGATCGTCTTTTTGGAAAGCGATAAAAATAACTTTACCACTTATTTGAATCCCCCCATTAAAGCCCATAAGGTTAGGCTGGTTAGTTGCTCTTTGTACAATTCTTGGTATAATTTAGTCAATGCCTTGGTCACCGTACTTAAGGCGCCCGGCAAATATCAAGGTGAAATGCTACCCGATGGACATTACACGCCAATCACCCTTGCTAAGGAGCTCGCCAAGCGCGGTTATACTCTCACCACGGGATTGCCGCACGAAATGACCCTCAAACATAATATGCCAAACTATTCAGTAACTTTTGGAAAGTCTGACCCATTGGGATCTTTATTATGTGCCTCGGGCAAGACGATTACCGACACAGCCATACCCGTGAAATGGAAAGTCGCATCCTCTTACGAAGTCTATTGCGATTTAGTCCATAGTTACAACAATGGAGAAAAGTCTTCTCTTATGTCCAAGTTTCTGCCCAAAGGTAATCCATTTGACCCAGTAGAATACACTCCCATTTCTTTGAGCTATGACTTGTCTAATTTGGTAGAAAGCATAAACATCACCATTAAGGTGGACGGAAAGACGGTGGATTTTAACGGACGTAAGATCAATCTTGTTTTGGAATTCATATAATGGGCCGCGTAGAGGACAAACTCAAAAGGATTTACTATGGGCCTGAAGGCTATTGGAAAGGAGCGTCGGCCATCAAGAAACTCGCGACCGCGGCCAGGGTATCAGAAGAAACGGCTAAGAACTGGTTAAGAAAACAAACCCTCTGGCAGGTTTATCTTCCCGTGCCCAAGTACATTCCCAGACCCAGCTTCACCGTAAATGTCCCCAATGAAGTTCATCAGGCGGATTTGCTTTTCTTGCCGCACGACAAGGTGAGAAGAAAGACCTATAGGTACGCTTTGACCGTAGTTGATATCGCAAGCAGATATAAGGACGTCGAACCCATAACCAGCAAGGATTCTGGGGAAGTCGCAGAAGCCCTAGGTAGGATTTATAAGCGCGTTTTGAAATGGCCTAAGCTGCTGCAAGTGGATGCGGGGACGGAGTTCATGGGCGTGGTTACTAAGACCCTGAAAGACCACAGCACTAAAATTAGGAGAGCCGAAGCCGAGTACCACAGGGATCAGAGCATTGTTGAAAGATTTAATAAGACCCTGGCCGAGCGTCTCTTTGGGTACCAGTATTGGAAAGAGCTGGAAGATCCTTCCAAACGCAACAGGGAATGGACTCAGAGGCTCCCCCAGGTCGTCGCGGCTTTAAATAACGAGGCGGCTAGGGCTACGGGAATGAAACCCGAGGATGCTATAAAAAAGAAACACGTGGAACACAAGTCCTACGTCAGAAGTTCGAGGGCGGTCGGACTGAAGGAAAAAAAGCTACCCCGCAACATAGTGGTCAGATACCTCTATCAGCCGGGGGAACTCGAAGGTGGCAGTAAGAGAGCCACGGATCCTAACTGGTCCCTGGAAACGTATGAGATTTCGAAGTCCGTCACCAAGGAAGGGCAACCCGTGTTGTATTACCTAAATGGCCCAAGTCGCGGATTTGTCAAGGAAGAGCTCCTCATAGTCCCCAAAGACTCAGAGTAGTGCTGCTCCACGCGCCCGATTACACTCTAGGCATGTCAGTCTTACGTTGCCTCTGCAATGGCCGCGCTTATTATTTATGCGATCCACGGAGAACTGTTGATCGTCATTCGGATCAAACCTCCATAGTAGCGGTATGTTACACTTTGCGCAGCGGGCGCCTTTCTTATAGACGTCGTCCACGCATAGGTCGAACGTCATATTTTTTTCTTCGTCGTGCCGCTTGTAGCGAAGGAGTTTCTTAGCAATGTTCTCTTTGGCTACGTCCTCTGGCGTCTTATCGTAGCGCAATTGCGGACCCCAGGCTCTTTTTAACTGTTTGGCATATTCTACGCGGCTTACGGCGGTGTAGATAAGGTTGCTCCAACACAGCCGCTGGTCTATGATCCATAAGGTTTCTTTTATGGTAAGCCCTTGCGCGCTGTGGACTGTCATGCAATAGCCTAAGCGCCAGTCTGGATGGGAGGTAATTCTTTCCACCTTTTCTATGGGCACCCAGGCTTTGTCATGCGTTACTGCGTTCTGCAGTTGGATGTCGGTACCAGGTACCCAGACGTCTCTTTTTTGCATGCGGGTGTCGTGGGGTTTATAACAAACGGGCACGGGATGTGTAGGGAAGCGCTCTTGGTGTATATTTAGCAAATCCTTTTGTATGCGAGACTGTGCTGCGCGCTTACTACTTAGCACCAGATCCTTTGAATGCCATGCGTAAAGGAAGTCCTCGTAGGACTTCGCTCGTACACGTTTGCGCAGTGTCTTGCATTGCTCGGCGTCACTGAGCCCCCTTAATTCCGCTTTCAGGTTTCTTACTTGATCCTTGCTGCGGTAGTCGGTGTTAATTTCCTCCGCATGGTCTACGAAATCTTTCAGCCATTCGTGGGGCATCTCTCCGGCTATTGGAGGAGGCTGGCAGGGATCTCCGGCGAATATTACTTGACACTTTCCACGGAGGAATTCTACGAATACTTTGAGGATTTCAGAAGGTACGGTGCAAATCTCATCCCAAAGTATCACCGGAGGTATGTCGTGGATGGCTTCGGGTACCCACTTTTGGCCATTCCAACGGAAGAAGCTGTGGTACGTTTGAGTGTCGTGGCCCATTTCGCAGAGTTCTCTTTCCAAACGGTGCGTTGGCGTTAGCACCTTTATCTTAGGAAAGAGTTCTAACACACGCGTCGTCTTACCGCTGCCTCCCGTACCGTAGAGGTAAGAGAAGCGTTGGTAGGAAATGGGGTCGGCAACTGAAGGTAGGGGGTCCGCGGTGGGCGTTACGGTGCCCTGGGTGTGTTCTCCGTGATATTCTACACGTGCCCTCCAAGATTTGATCTCTTCATCTTTGACGCGCCATTGGCCACTTTCTGCAAGTTCATCGGCAGTGTAGAATTTCTTCATCTTTTCCAACACGTGCGGCTTCACATATAAGGAATCCGTGGCTACGCGTGGAATGTCTTCTTTATCAAACCGCAGTAGCATCGCCAATAGGTTAATGTGCGCATATGCGAGCATGCTGGCACGTAGATGGTAATACTGCGGTCGATGGTCCTGGTAATAACACAGCGCATTCCATTCGTGTAGCTTATCGTCGACAATGTAGTCCCATTTCTGTACGGATACCATCGTTCCTTTGTCATGCGCGCGCTTGATGAGGAAGCTCAGTTCGCCGTCGTCCGTTATTAGGCGCCGCTGCATATGTTTTTCACCTTCTTTTGCGCCCTGCGTGAATTTACCTATGACCACGCGCGCTGTGGGGTTATGCTCCGGTAACCACTGCGTAAAGGCGCTGTGACAAAGTATGGCTTCATGCGCTGGGTATTTTAAAAGTTTGCGCTCTTCAAAGAACTTCAATAGGGGCACCGGTATCCATTCTTTCTCCTGCAGGTGCTTCCCATACCACGCATAGATTATGGGGTGCAGACCCGCTGCTAATTTCCAGGTGGTCAACCGTACAAATCCCGTTGCCGGCGCGTCGTAGTGACCATCCAACGCAACACGAAAGAACTGCGAATCTGGATGTCCGTAATGGTCGTAATATTCCTTACAGTCTCCCAGGCCTTTGAAGCTTGCGGGGTAACAATGTTTCATATCCAGCGACACGTATTCGTCTTCATCGTACTCCATGTTCCACAGACCACCGTGACCGTGTTCTACGCAAGCTTTAGCTATATCTTTGAACTCCTCCGGTGTGGATTTCCACCCATTTCTTTTCTTTGCGGCTAAGAAGTCCAAACTGCGACTGCTAAGCACTTCGTCGAAGTCTTCTCCTAAAGTCTCACAGGCGCTTTGAATGCGCAGCTGTTCCACTTCAGGACGATACAAAGTACCATCTTGGGTCATAAATTGACTTCCCTCCGCATCCATTAACCAAATAGAATTCTCGTGCATTAGTTCTGCAAGCGGCGACTCCTTGTAAACGCGCGTCTCCTTCTTCTTTGGGAACCTTAACTCCCTCCACGCATGTGCGTTATGCTGGTAAATTACGATAGGCGCACCCCGGCCCCCATACTTGTGCGTCCCGGAGTAAATGAAGCCGTCGGTGATGTCTTTCACGTGTATGCGCCTTTCTAAAGCAACCTCTAACTTCTTGATGTTTTCAATGGTGGCTCCTGCCCTACGAGTAGCATGCTCCCATTTCCTGATGGCTTCTCTTCTCTTCAACGTAAGCTTACCTCCCCTAGAGGAATCCTCGAAGAACTCTCTAACTAACTTACCCACGCAGTTACCCGGATGCCGCATTGGTTTGAGCTTCTTAACGTCCGGGTTCTTAATTTCATACGCACCGTAAATAACCACGATGACCGGGTAAGCAACTTCGTAGAACAACATGTCGATGCCCACCAGCGCCCCAGGACGCGTGTCCTTGTTTAAAACGAACAGGTCCTTCCTGCCAGACGCCCGTATTGGATTCCTGCCCTTTTCTATTATCCACTCGCCGTCTAAATACTTTATAAACGTCAACTCCAGGCGGTAATTACCTTCGGGCATTAAGTCAATTATCCTTTCTGCTCTTTCCTCGCTCATCGTCTCATCTGTATCTCCCTCCATAAACGTTGTGAAGGCAAAGTCGGCGTCTAAGCGGTCCAGCACCTGAGTTCGCAGTCGGCGCACAGTCTTGTTACTAATGCTTTTGATGGTGTCCATCTATATCTAAGGAATATTTTATCCTCCGTTTGCGACACAAATATTTTAACCTTCGCAAACATAGCAGCAGTAAGGAAATCTTCGCGCAACATATAACAGAACACGGGTAATTCCCGCGGGGGACGCTAGTGCGTAAACACGGGTAATTCCCGGGCGATTCCGAATGGTGACCGCGAGTCCCCCTTACTGCTGCTTAAACACACTCTGATAAACCTTTAACCACTCAATGTCCGGTATGCTCAACTTATTGGATATGTACCTCTGTGCCGTTGGTATTTTAAACTTATTTTTAATTATTTCCCAATAGATCATCTTTGTTGTAAGTTTTGAAAGAGGTGTGTGAGTATTACAAATTTTTATTCCTTTATTACTCTCCTGTAAACAGTAAGGAAGCGATGTACTCTTTAGTTTTAATTTCCAGATATCTGGCAATGCCATAACTATACTGCTCCACGCAAAATATTCCGAATCACACCACTTTCCTTTTGCATTAACAGATTCCCATTGAAAACCATTTTGAAAGTCCCAAACATCACTAATATCTACTATACTTTTCTTTGCTAATTTTCTGACATTAAAATAGCTTGAATCTAAATGTACATATTTGTTTAGCCTGATTGGTTGATGAAGAATTTCTTCAACAGTTTCAACCTTATATTCGCTAGCTTGACTCCAACTGTCTAAGATTTCCCTATAGAATTCAGGAAAGTTATGGACTTTTACCCGAGATGAGTCAAATTTTCTCTTAGGACTTGCAGTCCTCCAATGGATTCAAAATATTTTTCCGCAAAGCACTTCCAGTATATGTTTTTTTTATCATGCAACAGTTTTAATACCCATCCTACACGGTTCGTTTTAATCATAGTTTCTAAATCGGGCAATCTAAGTCCTCCTTCAAGAAAATCTCCAATTAGAGTTGTGTATTTGATTTTTGGTTTCCTACCGTTCAAAATAAAGTTGGTTATTTCCTTATCTACACTAGCTATAAATGTGCGAAGTACAGCGATCTTTGAGGAAACGTATAACAGTTGTGAAATTGCTAGCGATCGGATTACTTGAACTTTTCCAAACAATGTGAGGTTTCTCTTTTTCCATATTGACAAAACGGATTTAAATTTTTTTAAACACCCTATCAAAGTTATTATTACGCATAAGCGCCTTATTATGAGAGAAATATATTCCGAGAATTTTAACTCCACTAGCGTGAAAATCTTTTTTTTTTTCTTTTTTTTTTTTGTAATTCTCGTTTCATTTAATTCTTTATTTCTAGCACCAGCCCAGCCAACCTCAGACTTTTCATAGTTAAGTTGTAAGGACGAATAAGTTTGAAATATTTCTAGACATTCTAAGGCTTTTCTAATGAACTTTTGTCTTTTAGACAGAACGTTGTATCGTCCGCAAACAAAACCAGCTTAGTCTCTTCCTCGTTTTCATCAATCCGTAGACCTTTTATATCTTCGTTATTACGAATTATCTGGGCCAGTATTTCAATTGTCAAAATAAACAAATATGGAGATATTGGATCTCCCTGTTTGGTTCCGTGTTTTAGCTCAAAAAAATCGGAAACTTCTCCATTATTGATAATACAACTTTTAGAATTAGTAAGGATTGTTTTGATCCATCTAACGAAACCATCTCCAAAGCCATAAGATCGAAGAACAGCAAAGATGAAGTTATGCTCAACAGAATCAAAGGCTTTCTGAAAATCTGCTGCAAAGAGAATATATGAACAATTGTCATTTCTTTCTAAATAATCAAAAAGATCAGCTATAAATCTCAATGGATCATCAATATTTCTCTCTTTCACAAATGCTGCCTGGTTGGGATGTATTAATCTATGCATTAAATCAGACATCCTATTGCATAAAACCTTACTACAAACTTTGGCATCAACATTTATCAGGCTAATTGGGCGCCAGTTTTCTACAAATCGTATATATTTTTCAGGTTTTTCCAGTAACGTTATTCCAACCTGATTTTGAGTAGTTGATTAAGTTCCTACTTCAAAACTAAAATTAAAGTTATCAACCATCATCTTTCCTAACTCATTCCAAAACGCCAAGTAAAATTCTTTACTTAATCCATCCAATCCAAGTGTTTTATTGTTACCCATAGCTATTAAGCTATCGTAACATTCTTTAACTGTTAGAGGGCTATCACATTGTGACTTCTCTTGATCACTTAATTTTGGGGTATCAATATCTTTTAAAAAATTTAAACATTGTTCCTCTGATAAATCATTCTTAGGAGAATAAATATTGCGGTAAAATGTTTTTAGTTGTTTTAAGACGTCAGAGTGGTTTGTGATTTCCTTTCCTTCATTCGAACATTGGAGCATTCGAAGATGTGTCTTTGACTTTTTCTAAGGTCAAAAAATATTTATTACTCCTTTCACCATACTCGAACCACATTACCTTAGACCTTATGATTATTCCATTTGTAATGTGATCACTGAGTCGGTTTAATTTTTGTTTCAGTGTTTCATGTTCCTTCAGTAATGTATCATTTAATTATTAATTTTCAGTTTGTTCGATATCTTTTATTTTGTTTTCTAACTCCTGATAACTGTTACGGTTACATTTAGCTTTTGATTTTGCAAAGGGTAACGTTTTTTTCCTAATTTCATATTTCATGATTTCCCATATTTGGTGAGGAATGGATATTTTGGTATCTAGAAACTCTCTTTTCTTATCAGCAATTAATTTCCGAATTACTTGAACATACTCTTCATCTTCTAGTAGAGAATTATTTATTTTCCAAAATGAAGGGCCACGATTGCTTTCCGGCAGAGGTTTCAAGCTAAGAGTTATTGCCGAGTGGTCTGTAGCTGGAGCTGGAATGATATCAGTATTATTCACCTGTGGCTGTAGGGTGTCTGATATGTAAAAGAAATCTAATCTACGATGTAACAATTCGTTACAATTTGAAGCTTTACCTTGCCCGTACCCCCTCCAGGTAAAACGTTTTAAATCAGGGTTTCTGATGCGCCAAATATCGCATAAATCGAGTTCCTCTAGTACTGTTTGAAGTTGCTCAAGTGAACCAAACCTTAATTTTGGGTTCCCCCCTGATGTTTCAAGGTCAAGATTCCGTACGAAATCGAAATCTCCACCCCATATTATTGACGTATTTATCGGCATGTCGATTTCTTCTATCTTTTTCAAGAAATTCAAACTTTTCAGAAATTCAACTTGCACTTTTTCTTCATTTGGGAAATAGGAATTTATCAAAAGACAGTGGTTCCCTTGTATTTGACATAACAGTAATATCAATCTGCCATCGTTATCTGTTATTTTAGCGTTAATATGATATTCTAATCTTTCTCCTAGAAGGATAGCTACCCCTCGACTATGTGTAATTCCATGTGAGAAAATTACCTCCCCCCCTGAACCTTTGCTTCCACTTGTTTTCTAAATCTGGTGTACTATAGGTTTCTTGCAAGAATGAGAGCCCAGCATTACCCCCATGTTTAGATAGCCAATTTAACATTTTTCTGTTTTTCTTGTAGTCGCGCATTCCTCGGACACTGAGTGATATAAATTTAGTATTCAGGCTCATCCGTGACCAATGAAAACAGTTCCTTGCCTTTTGTTCATGAAAGCCCTAGCACCAAAAATACTTTTAACTCCGCAATTAGACATACAAAATACAAAAACAATAGTCCAAATGAGAACGAGTTTGGCCAGTATTGAAAGTGATGACAAGCTCAATTTTTTCAATACTGCTGGGAATTCAGAAACAATCAGCTGTTGTACTACAACTATGCAAACTATAACAACACAAAATGACTCCGAGTCTACAACTCCGCCCAAAGTTTTCTTAATTTGCATATTTAGGCTACGGATAGGTTATTGAAAAAAAAAAAAATTATAAAATCCATTAATGAATTACATCTAGTTACTTTAATAATATATTACTTATCTTCTCAATAGTTGAAATAAATCTCTTCTAAGTCTGCCTCCTGAGCAATTTTGTACACTTTACCGCCTTTTTCCTTCCTTATAAATACTTTTCCGTCCAGGGTCCATGTACTGTTCCACTTATTTTGTTTGGCTCGTTTACGTACTTCTGCGAACAATTTTCTCCTTTGACTTTTTAGGTTTTCATTAATATAAACCTTATTTGCTCCATTTAATTTCCCTCCATCAGAATCATTTTTTTAATTCCTAAGTTTCCATCTGGCTTCGTAAAGATTCTTCTTATCATCATAGTTTTTAAATTTCACTATGATTGGTCTTGGAGATACTTTAGATGGAAGTCTGTGAACAATATCAATGTCGTTATCTTCGAGAACGTCTACTCCAATGGCTTTAGCTAGCTCCTCAACTAATACGTCAAGATCTTCCTCTTCTTGTTCTGGAATGCCATGGATTTCGAGATTATATTTTCTCTGATATTGATTTAGATCATCTTGTATTTCATCCAGTTTATTCATTCTAACTTTGAGGGTAACCAGCTCGTCTTGTTGTTCTTTGCACATGGCTTTGAGTTGAGCATTTTCTCTTGTTAACTCATCAATAGTATTAGATTGGAATTGTACAGCATTCTTAATCTCTTCATATTCCTTTCGTATATCCGAGTTTTCCTGCTTCATAGCTTTAACATCTTCTTGAACCTCTGTTATTTTCTTGTATATCATCGATAGCGTTGGCGCTTCTTGTTCATCGTCCTTCATTCTTAAAGTTTTTGGGTCTGGTGATAATTCCAAAGATGATGGCGACGATACGGGCTCCCTAACTCTTCTCTTGCTCATAGAGGTATTTTTATAACAACGTATTGGCTTTACTCCGAACACCAATTTCTATTTTTTGGAGTTATACAACTCGGAGTACGACCATTCAGTTACATGTCTGTCTTCACTGTTTCCATTCTCAAGAAGAAATGTCATTTACTGGAAGTTTAGTGATATTAGTTAATTATTAATATAGTTTAATGTGGAATGGAAGGGTACAAGAGTATTCTGTGTCACTCCGCTTGTGTCTCACCACGCTCGGTCGTGCTTTTGCTCTCATAACGCTCGGTCGTGCCTTTTTGCTCTCACATCACTTTAAAACTTCATTTAATCTAGTATATTCGTAAAAGAAGAAAATAATGTCAAAGAGAGGTAGAGAAAGTCTGTGTCCGGGCTGTAAAACAGCCAAAGCATTTCATTGGTTCGGGACGCCTGGTAAACGTTGAAAGGGCCCACAAATCGAGACGGACGACGATATGTCCCTCTACATACCAATCCAAACAAACAGATATTGATGGCCATCCGCACTCTATTGGACCAGGTGGGAGCACTCAAACTTGAGCAAGACGAAATGCGGTTGTGCCCCCGCAACATCGCAAGGTAATTATTCAACAACGACCAATACCTATGTCGATCTGTACACATTGCTACAGCCACAGCCAGGACCTATTGACGACAACGGTAAACGGATTACCACGATCGAAGCTTTTGACCAGTGGTTGGAAGCGTGGACAATCTACGAGGGTCAACTCATGATCATATCGAAAGTCTCCACGCGGTACATTACGAGCTGGCGCGCTACTGCACCATCATTCACAAGGCAAATCGAAAATTTCGCTGGGCTGCCGTTTATGAATACGATACACAATTTAGGAAACGTCTCGCCAACGTTGCCTCACCAGGGCGTTTAGATATGGTCGACTCTACACTATATGCAACTATTTTGGATTCCTCGAGCATCCGGAAGGAGAGTTTTACATGCCAACGTTGTAAGTCGGAAAATCATCGAGTAAGTGATTGCTCCTTTCGTCCGAAATCGACGCTGGAAGAAAATAAAACTACGAAGAAAGAAAGCACGAGCCAGGATAACAGCTGGAAATTTGAACGTTGGTTTGCCAACGACAAGCAAGGTTGCAATTTGTTTCCACGACGCTCGTGTCAACAGCTCAGCACCATTAAGGCATGGCTCTTTTGAGGAAGTGATGGAAAATCAGTTATTTATTCATATCTTTGACAGTTTACTATGAATCTTTCCCAAATTTGGCTCGTAGTAGTAATTCTTCAAGGCAAGCAATTACCGCATATCTGTTACCATGGAAACCAGGTCACGTGACCACAAGGCCGCCATCTTGGATTTTTTAAACAAATCGTTTGTAGTCGTATTGAAACTACTTCAAAAGTCCAGAAAATCCATATTCCTTTTTATATTTGAAATACCTATATGGATCTAATTGGATATCTTGGAAATTATATTAAGTTTAATTTTTAGAATATTTTTAATTTTTTGGAAAATACAGAAAATATTCTAAAAATTAAACTTAATATAATTTCCAAGATATCCAATTAGATCCATATAGGTATTGCAAATATAAAAAGGAATATGGATTTTCAGGACTTTTGAAATAGTTTCAATACGACTACAAACGATTTGTTTAAAAATCCAAGATGGCGGCCTTGTGGTCACGTGACTTATTTTCCATGGTAACCAAGGCTCTAAGGTTCCTTCTTTTCACAAAAGACATTAACTTGCCAAGTTTGGGGAAGATTCGTAGAAAACTGGCTATGATATAGCCAAACAGTTTTTCATCTGAGAGCCATGCCTTAATGATGCTGAGAGGGATCAGATTGCAAACGAGCACATGTGTGCAAATGCAATGCAATGCAATGCACACGATCCCCAAAACAAAACATCGCCGATTTTCGCTAATAGTCATTACAATGAATGCTATGATAACGAAAATTGGTACGATGGGTGAGACTTGTGTTGTCAGTCATCTGACCACGTGACATGGCGTGACGTCACATACCACGTGACTTACGAATCAAACATCGCCGATTTTTGCTAAAGTAGTATAGGGCATACCAGTCCTGATTCACCCGACCTTACCCCATGATTCCCTGAGTTAATAAAATTCGCGTAGTAATGAAATTCCAAAAACGCAGTAAAAGCTACGGCACCAAAAAAAATGGTCCCCGAGGATTACAGGGGTCTCAAAAAGCGGGCATTCATGGGGTCAAGCATGATCCTACGGGTATTCTCCATGTTGCCTTCCAAAAAATATTTCTTATATATAGACAATGGACTCGCAATACAATTTCGAAACTTACGCCATCGCTGGTAGTTCTGCGATAGATTTGCGGAGGTATTGGGATACGAACGCGGGACGCATACAAAGAATAGTAGAGAGAGGTATAGAAGAGTTAGGAGCTGCAAAAGTATCTATTGTGGTGGAGGTTAATTTGATGAAAGATGAAACGGAAACGACAGTTTGGTTGCGCACCAAAACGCTAACAGTCTTAGAGTCGACGGATTTGGATCAAAGGCTGTCCTCACAAATCGAACCAATTTCGGAATCACTTGCCAAGTACACACGAGAAGGATCCGGATGGACTGTAACAGCTATCAAAGGTGCTACGATTAGCATTGCCCGTTACGTGCCGATTCGTGGTGGTTCTTACGTGCCACTGCCAACTTTCATAGAGCGTAAGAAGGCAATTATCAGTGTGCGTAACAAAGATAACAGGTGTTTTCAATGGGCGCTGCGATCAGCGTTGTATCCAGTGAATCAAAATCCATTCAGAACGTCTAAGTATCCACACGACGACCTAGATTGGTCTGACGTAGAGTTTCCAATGGAAATACGATGCATACCCGACTTTGAAGAGCGAAACGAGCTTGCTATAAATGTTTACGGTGTTCGAGAAAAGACCATAGTTCCTCTACATGTTTCACGTAACAAAGGAGAGCGCATAAACCTTTTCTACCATGGTGAGCATTATTCGTGGGTGAAGTCGCCAAGCCGCCTATTTGCCATGCATAGTAAAGACGGACACAAAAGGTTTTACTGCGATGCCTGCCTGTTATCATTTAAAGATTTAAAAGCATTGAAGAAACACTACCAAATTTGTCGAGGAGTCGAGGAGCCAGCGCAAAGAATTCAGCTGCCAGTAAGCAAAGATTTACGATACGACGACCACAAACGCCAAAACAAAGTGCCTTACGTGATTTACGCGGACTTCAAGTCCTTGATTACCGATGAGTATGAGGAAGCTGGTAACACGCAAAAGAAAGGGCTACATGAGATTTGCTCGTATGGTTACGTAGTCGTTCGCTGCGACGGTGAAGCGGATGAGCCAGTGCTTTACCGAGGCCCTAACGCTGCACGGAATTTCCTCACAGCTTTAGAAGAAGAGGAAGAATACATTCGACGCCGGTTAATGCATAAAAAGAAGGCTAAGTTGACCAAAGAGCAGTTAGGGGCATATCACGCAGCACAGAAGTGCCACGTTTGCGAGCTAGGCGTTCTAAAGTACGGACGCCGAGCAAAGAAAGCCTGGGATAAGGATGGGGCTTACTTAGGAGAAGCGCACCCCACATGTGGACGTTATGCAAAAGACGGAGATAAGCCTGGCAAACCTTCCACGCACTGCTTTCACTGCGGCGAGCCTATAGAGGAAGACTTTTACACAGACAAAGTGATGGATTGATGTGAAATCACTGGTGAGTTTAAAGGCGCATCGCACTGGAAATGCAGACAGCGGATAGACCCCAACATGGAGATTCCTGTGTTCTTTCACAACCTCCGCGGGTACGACTCCCATCTCTTGCTGCAAGGCGTGGAGGGGCACGAAGTAAAGTGTATACCTAACAACAAAGAACGGTATATGTCCGTAACGATTGGCAAGCTAACGTTCCTGGACTCCCAGCAGTTCATGGCAAATTCCTTAGCCAATCTAGCCAAGTACAATGAGGATTCACCAATATCCGACGAATACGATGCGGAAAGGAAAGGTGTGTATCCTTACGAATACATGAATTGCTGGGAGCGCTTCGAAGAAACGCAGCTTCCACCCAAAGAGTCCTTCTACAGCACTCTAAATGAAGCGGGAATATCCGACGATGAATACTCCTATGCGAAGGAGGTTTGGAAGAAACACGACTGCAGAAATTTAGGCGACTACCACGACGTCTACCTACTCTCGGACGTTGTCCTACTAGCAGACGTCTTTCAAAGCTTTCGAAAGATGGCTATGTCTTACTACGGGTTAGACCCAGCAAGCTTTTACACAGCCCCCGGGCTTTCCTGGAGTGCGCTGTTAAAGAAAACAGACGCACAACTGGACCTCCTAACCGACTACGAGATGTATCGATTTATGGAAGACGGTATTCGCGGTGGAGTTTGCGGGCCCAGCAGACGTTACGCGCGCGCCAACAATCCCCAAGTAGAGGGTTACGACCCCAAAAAGTCAAACACTTACATATTTTATTTAGATGCGAACAATCTTTACGGGTGGGCAATGTCCCAACACCTTCCAGTTAGGGAGTTTGAATGGACGGAGCCACGCGAACCGGAGTATTACATGCGAATAAAACCCGACAGCCGCAAAGGCTTTGTCTTAGAAGTTGACTTGGAGTACCCCGAGCACCTACACGACCTCCACGATGATTACCCGCTTGCCCCAGAAGCAATTGAGATACCTTTTGAACAGCTATCACCACTACAAAAGAAGCTGTGCCCCAACTATAAACCGTACCGCAAGCTAACGATGAATTTGATGAACAAAAAGAATTACGTTGTTCACTATCGCAACCTGCAATTCTACGTGCGCCACGGAATGCGCGTGACAAAGGTGCACCGCGCCCTGAAGTTCCGCCAAGAGCCGTGGATGCAGCCGTACATAGACTTTAACACCCAAAAGCGCACAGCCGCCTAAAATGATTTCGAGAAAAACCTGTTTAAGCTAATGAATAATAGTGTGTTTGGGAAGACTATGGAGGACATTCGCAAGCGGGTTAGCATAAAGATTGCTAACACACGCGAGGAAGCGGAGAAGTACGTATCGCAACCAGGGTTTGTACGCTACGTAGACATGTTGAACTTCTTTGTGATACACATGAAGAAGGCTAACCTATTTCTAAATAAGCCTGTATACACCGGGTTTTCAGTGCTGGAGCTATCGAAGTTGCTGATGTACGAGTTTTATTACGACAAAGTCAAACCCAAGTACGGCGATAAGTGTCGACTCCTTTACACGGACACCGACTCCCTAATAATGGAGATAGAAACCCCCGACGTTTACGCAGACTGTCTCGAAGATATTGACGAATATGACACGTCCGGTTACCCGCGCGACCATCCATTATACTCAGCCAAAAATAAGAAAGTAATTGGAAAGATGAAGGATGAAATGTCAGGCAAGCCAATCGTGGAGTACGTTGGGCTAAAACCAAAGATGTATAGTGTACTTAAGACGGACGGCGCAGACAAGAAAGCAAAAGGCGTAAAAAAATACGTAGTTAAGAAACAACTTACGCATCAGTCTTACGTGGATGTGCTTCATAGTCAAAAGTCTCAGAAGCACCACATGAATTCCCTGCGGTCCTTTAAGCATCGAATACACAGCATTACTCAGGAGAAGGTGTCGTTATCCGCATTTGACGGTAAGAGGTGGATGCATGACGATGGTATCCATACGCACGCGTTCGGTAATTACACGATAAGCAGTTCTTCTTTGACGAACCCACGTGTGGGGCCATCATAAAGATAATACAAGATGGGCTGACCCTTCTTAGCTATTACACTTCGGATCTGGTAAGTTTCCAAAGACCAATTAGGATCCGTAGCTCTTTTTGATCCTCCTTCTAATTCACCCGGCTCATAGAGATATTGAACCGTGATGTTGCCTAATCTCTTTTCCTGGGGGAAGACCGCCCTCGAACTTCTGACGTAGGACTTGTGTTCCACGTGTTTCTTTTTTATGGCATCCTTGGGTTTTATTCCCGTAGCCCTGGCCGCCTCGTTATTTAAAGCCGCGACGACCTGGGGGAGCCTCTGAGTCCATTCCCTGTTGCGCTCGGAGGGATCTTCCAGCTCTTTCCAATACTGGTACCCAAAGAGACGCTCGGCCAGGGTCTTATTAAATCTTTCAACAATGCTCTGATCCCTGTGGTACTCGGCTTCGGCTCTCCTAATTTTAGTGCTGTGGTCTTTCAGGGTCTTAGTAACCACGCCCATGAACTCCGTCCCCGCATCCACTTGCAGCAGCTTAGGCCATTTCAAGACGCGCTTATAAATCCTACCTAGGGCTTCTGCGACTTCCCCAGAATCCTTGCTGGTTATGGGTTCGGCGTCCTTATATCTGCTTGCGATATCGACTACGGTCAAAGCATACCTATAGGTCTTTCTTCTTACCTTGTCGTGCGGTAAGAAAAGCAAATCTGCCTGATGAACTTCATTGGGGGCATTTACGGTGAAGCTGGGTCTGGGAATGTACTTGGGCACGGGAAGATAGACCTGCCAGAGGGTTTGTTTTTTTAACCAGTTCTTAGCCGTTTCTTCTGATACCCTGGCCGCGGCTGCAAGTTTCTTGATAGCCGACGCTCCTGTCCAATAGCCTTCAGGCCCATAGTAAATCCTTTTGAGTTTGTCCTCAGTTCGACCCATTATATGAATAGAATCGCGCTTCGCTTGATTCAAGCGAAGGATAGGACGAGATTGATCTTTCGCCCGTTGAAATCCACCGTCTCTCCGTCCACTTTGATGGTGATGTTTATGCTTTCTACCAATTCGCAAGGCAAGTCATAGTTTAAAGAAATGGGAGCGTATTCTACCAGGTCAAATGGATTACCCTTAGGTGGAAACTTGGACATTAGATTACTTGGTCCTTCATTAAAGCATGATCTTACTAGGCTGCAGTGAACTTCGTAGTTAGCGGGGACTTTCTATTTTACGTCAAGTTGACCATTGATCGTTGTGTTAGTAAGGCCCAGGAATCCTACCAACGTACTGCCCTTTAGATTGGCACTCCCACTATTTTTCTTGAATGTCATTTCATGGGGTAGACCTGTGGTAAGAGTATATCCATGCTTTGCTAGCTCCTTAGCCAGTGTTATAGGGGTGTAATGGGAATCTGGTATTTTTGGTTTGTTGGCACCCACAACGACAAAGCCGCCAATCAAATTATACCAAGAATTGTACAAAGAGCAACTTATGAGTAGAACCTTATGGGCTTTGATGGGGGGATTCAGATAAGTGGTAAAGTCATTCTTGTCGCGTTCCAAAAAGACGATCATTATATTAGATACGCCAAAGCCACGCCTCCCGCCAGCCCTGAGACTCCTACGAAGACCAACTCATTGTCTTTTTGTTTCTTAGAAGGCTGGTAGTAATTCTTGAACTGAGGCTTTCTTAACCTAAAGTCGGGGTGCGCCTGCGCATAGAGCTTAAAGGCGTAGTCTGTGTTTTCGAAGTTCTTGTCTGCCTAATCCCTGTAGTTGGTAGTTGGTAGTTCTTGTCCAACCAATCCCTGTAAGCTTGTCTTTTTTCATTCCAAGCCGCCACGTCCCTTTGATATTTCTCCAGCGCTAAGTCGTGTCTCTTCCTTTCGGCGGCCAAATCTCCGCTGCGATCACCTCTAACTAATCTATCCAAATATTGACCGCCATAATTAGCTCCAGTGAATGCTAAAGCTGCAATAACTCCGCCTGCGATTAAACTAGCCATTTATATGTTAGGCAGGTACTTTTCCTTCCGTAGGTAATCCTTTACCATGATAGCCCCACCCACGGCAGCGGTCATCTTAGCAAAATTAGCGAAGCTCTTGCTTGGGTCTTCAGTAAAGTCTTCTTTGAGCAATTTCTTACCTACCCAACCAATGCCCGCAACGATGGAAGTAATAATAGCTGCTTCTTCAACAGTTTTCAATAACGCGATTGACATTATATTACAAAGCGAGAAGGTTATTACTCCATCACGGGGATCCTACTCTTAGGGGGCTCCTGCACGGGTGCGTAATATGTTGGTTCTACTTTTGGCTTCGTAGCCCGCCATTGTAAGTAAAGGCTACCTGCAGCTATGATGACTCCCAACGCGCCAATGACGTAGCCCGGATTAATAAAGGATTCCTCTTCTTTCTCTTCCACCTTTTCCTCTTTCTTTGCTTTGTTCTTCCTGTTCATCTCCGCGAGCTTCTTTCCGGCAGCGACTCTGCCTGGAGATTTAGTCTTGGTAATCTTCTGCTCCTCTTGGGGCTGCTCTACCTTCGACTCTGGTTCACTCATTTATATCTAAGGACTTGAAGGACTTGATAAGTACTTGAGAATGACTTAAGTAAGTACTTAAGGACGACTTAACTAAGTACTTGAGGCGACCTGGGCAATTCCCGCGAATGACTTGACTAAGTACTTGAGGCGACTTGATCAGGTACCTCAGCAAGTGCTGCCTGGAAGACCTTTTCGACTTCTCTGTCCTTCTTGAAGTCCTTCCAAGACACCAGTACCTCCTTCAAGTCGACGTGCTGAGCTACGTGAAGTGCCGCAGAGGCGACTGCCATTAACTTACCGCACTTCAAAGACAACCACCCGCAGGTTATCTTAAGTTCTTGGGCGATGACATAGTCCTCGCTAATGTCCTTCCGCAGTTGCTCCACGTCGTCTATGGGCAGCGCAAGTCCGAGAAGCTTGGTGGCAAGTCGGATGGCGGAGTCCGCTACGGCGTCCGTGGTCTTACTTGCAAGGGCGGCCTCGTACCTCTTATGGAACTTCTTAACCTCCTCTTCCGACAACTTATTAACCTGCTCATGGGTAAGTTCCTTGCCTATCATTTCTTTACACTTCCCCGAAGACACCAGGATGTTAAGTTGTTCCTTAAGGTTACTTTCATCTAACTGTGTGGGGACTTCTATCAACTGCTCAATCTCCATATACATTAGGAGTTAAAGATCGCAGATCTTTATGGAATACGGAAACCTCAAAGAGAAGATCATCTTGGAATGTTGGTGCGTCTTTAGATGCCGCATGTATTCGTGCAACTGTTCATTGGATATTTCACCGCCGTAGTCGCTTAAGATGGTTTCCAGGTCAGACTTGCTCGGAGTATAAAATACTACTAGAGATCCTATGTTTTCTCTAAAATGCTTGGAGACACTGGTAAGCTGCTGCGATAGCAACCAAACGCTGATATTGTCGTGTCTGCCGCTGAAAGCGAGCTTTACTAATTCGGAGGTGCGTCTTTTTACGTCGTCCCCGCAGGCGATGTCATCCAGTATGAGCAAGGTTTGCGTATTCTTGGGGAATTGTTTGTGCCAAAACTTAAGGTTGCTGGATAACTCGTTAGGGTCTAAGATATCCACAAAGAAGTCGTCATCTTTTGCGCCTACGCCCGTCCAGGTGCGGTTATTCACGTAGGTGGGGCATAATAGCACTATGTAGTCGAAACGGTATCTTAAGGGTCCTAATAGCTGCTCTACGACGAACTGGGTCTTCCCGCAGCCGGTGGGTCCTACTATCAGAGCGTTACAAGGCATGTGATCTGGTTCCATTTATATATATTTACCCATCATTTCGGCTACCTTTTTCGCTGATATATATGGAGCGTGCACCAGTGGAAGCAGTCAAAGCAATGGTCAACGTCGTCAAAAGGAAGTCAGACCTGGAGAGGGCGGTCGAAATGCAAAGGGAGGAGATAGACCGGTTGAACGAACGTGTAAAGGAGTTATATGAAGAAATGTGCGGCCTGAAGCGCGTAGAGCGGTTTGGCGCGCTGGTGACGATGGCAACGTGGGCAAAGGAGTCCGTGAAGGACTTTATGAGGTATCCCACTTAGGGCTTATTAAATCCTTATTATATATGGAGTGCGTGCACTGCAACAACGAATTTAGCTCTAAGCAAATGTTAACATACCACGTCGAAAAGAAGGTTTGTCAAAAGACGCGAGAGAAACGCTGCAAACACTGTAGCAAGGAGTTTAGCAGCAAGCAGATGTTAAAATACCACGTGGATAAGAGGGTTTGCCTGAAGAACGTGTGTGAGCGCTGCGAGGAGGATAAGAAAGACGATTGGCACTTCTTCCGCTGCTTGACGCGGTACGAATTAGACGGCATAACATGTGAAGACCACACGCGGCACGCTGTTGTCCAAAGGAGACCATAACACGGTTGATACGTTAAAAGAAGGAGATCGACATGCTCTTTGCCATGTTTGACGAGGCGGAAGGCGTGCGGTGGGAGGATAGGGAATATTGGGAGGCGGACTGCAGCCGCTGCGGTTGTAGAAGGGATGGACAACATATTTGGCAGTGCTTGCATGTGCAGGCAAATCCCACTACGTTCGAAGAGTACATGGAAGGAGTTAGGAGACGACACGACGACTCTGTTAGGGAATATCTAACGCGCTGCTAGGAAACTATTTTCAAAGAATCCTAATTCTTATTTAATTATTATTAGATCGCCCGGAAACTATTTTCAAAGAATCCTAATTCTTATTTAATTATTATTCGTTAATCAGGAAACTTTCTCAAAAGAAAATCTGATTTTCATTCATTGATAATAATAAAATAATAAGAATCCCAATCTTTTCAAAATAGTTTTCAGGCGATTTAATAATAAATAAGAATTGGATTCCTTAGGGAAAAGTTTCCAGGAGCGGCTAATAATAAAACAATAAGAATTAGGATTCTTTGGAAATAGTTTCCGAGGTCGCTAATAATAAAATAATAAGAATCCCAATCTTTTCAAAATAGTTTCCGAGGGGACCTAATGATAATTAAATAAGGATCGAATTTCTTTCAATATATGCTAGCCTACGCAGCCGCCCTACTAGGTGGAATTCTGATAACCCTTTCAATATATGGACTGTATTACCTGTGAGATATCCAACGACTGCATTATAGCAACAAAAAAATACACCTGCCTTCATTGTGGCAGTGCATTCCTTGATCATTGGTGTCCAAAGGTGCAACCTACGAATGCAGAGGGCTCTCTGGCTCATACTTAACTACATCAAATACCCACCTGCCATCCTCTTTACCATGGCTCATAACATGGGTAACATCCTGCCCTTCGATGGCGTACCTTATCCTATCAGGCGCCCAAAGGGTGTATATTCATTTTTTATTTTTTAGCACCAAACGCAGGCGGTCGATGTCTTCAAAGACCACGTAATTCTTTATCTCGTAAATCTCCCCCACCACCAAATCCCTCCAGTGCGTTTGTATGAACTTTAACTCGTTGAATTTATCCTTGTTCATATATTCTATGAAATATCTTTAAATGCGCTGCCAAAGTCTCACTGGTTTTGAAGGCCTTACAGCACCACCTGCAGGGAATTCGTAGGTGTTCAGCATACACCGCAATTGCGCGGCAGATGTCGTCGTAGTCGTTGCTAATCATTACCTTGTAACCATTTTGTTCATACCTTTGTAAGAGTAGTCGTTGACTCTCAGAAAGTACCCCGTTGCCTTTCGGGGTCTTCAGCTCTATACAGAATCCACGGTAATGGACGTGCGCATTCAAGATGAGCAGGTCGGGTTGACCGCGTTGGTAGCCCTTCTGCCAGCACTTTATGCGCTTTCCATCCGAGTCCTGCAGTTCGCCTAGACCAGGGGTTACGAGCATTTGTGGGTAGAATCTGCGAATGTAGTCCACCACTTTCTTATGCAGGTCGAATTCATTTTCGTTCTTGAATACCAGTTTGTTTGCACTGTTAAACCGTCTTTCGATTTCATACTTGCCTGTTTTCCTCAATGCCGGAAGGACTTCCTCGAAGACCCAATCGCGAAACTCCACAGCTTTAGGTAGCTTGGAGCTAAATATCAGCTGATACAAACCAGGCTCCGAAATAAACACGGAATGTGGATGGATAGTAGAAGAGCGGTGATTTGGAGCCCCTTTCATGTCAACCCACCTTTCCTTGTATTTATCGGAGACGTGATCCCTAATTGCGTCCCTGGAACGTTCATAACCTAACGCAGACGCCACTTCCTTCGCTTTGAAGTATAGTTTGCCGCCTTGCGCAATGCATTGCAGTTTTGTTTCGTTGTTTTGGAATACGCGTAGCATCGTATATTTGAGAAATATTTTAACTTTTTTAGGATGAGTGAGCGAAGTTGTCAATATGCAATGCTTTTTAGCTGATTCATTTCTACGCTTAGTTGCGCGTCAGACACGACGAAGATATACGCGTTTATCTTATCAGTGTTGCCCGCGGAGGCATTCTTTGTGCGCTTGATCTCCAAGGTGATGCCGTCCTGGGTGTTTACCAACCGCAGACCCTGCCCATGTAGGTCTTCGTCGTTGATGGTGCGCATGTTGATCCATAACGCATACTTATCCGTGAAGAATTCCTCAGGGCTCACCTGGTCACCAAACTTACGCATTGCCTCCCTGTACACGTCTGCAGGCTTTATCCACTGGGAGTAGACCTTGTTTGGAACCCCGTTGATATTTACCCCAACGTTAGTAATGTTGGGGTTGTGAAAGGCTTCGGAGTCGCGCTTACTAGCCTCGTAGGGTTTGGCAAACACCAACATCAGCCCCGTGAGACTTCTTCGGGGGAGGTTAATACTTTGGTTAATAACCTCATCCGTCTTATCCAAGAAGCTAAATGTCTTGTACATTACTACGTGGTCGTAAAGAAAAGCCTTTCCGGAGCTGTATTCCATGCCAGCACTACGGGCCAGCTCTTCGCTATACACCGTTTCGTACTGCAGCTCTAAGTTGGTGATAGAATAGGGATCAACAGCCCCGCTAACTGCGGTGTCCATTCCTCCTATGACATTCGTAGTGTCCGCCAAGGTTACTTCAAACTGTAACTCGTATAACTGTCTGGGGTAATACACACCATGGTTCGTAATCACTTCAAAGTCCAAAGGGATAACGTACTTGCTACCATAGGCGGTCTTTACCCTCGTCGCGTCTGCTACTGCGGTTGCTCCACTGGAGTCGGTAGGCGCTGGGTTGGTTTCACTGCGAAGCTTACGTAAGATAACGCTTCCAATTCCCTGCTCTATCTTTTGTGCGCGGTCAAAGGCTGTTAGCCACAGATCCTTATACGTGGTGTACAAATCGTACCCGTTCAAGTCCAAGAGGGATTCCCCGGCGAACTTGATTCTCATCTTAGAGACGAGGTTCCTGCCCACGTTATTAACGGTATAGCGCTTGTCCTTGGTGCTGGGCTGCACCGCTAGGTCAAACCTTAACGCCAGGGTGCCAGGAACCAATACTAGGTTATCCGTTAGGCGAGGCTCGCCTACGTACAAGGTTTCCCCTGGTTTTGCGCTGCTGGGAGTAAAGGTAACCCGGTGAAAGGTGCGTTCTGCTTTCAGCCCGCCAACCTGCTTAGGTAATACATTGGGGTTTAACTTTGAGCTTATCATATATAATGGAAGTAGAAGGAACGGATTTCGATCCCACCACTGAAGAAGCCCAAGTTGATATTAACGATGAAGAATACGAGTCTTTGCTTCCCGATGACAACGTAGACGGGCAAGGCCTTTTTGACAAACTAAGACGCAAGTATGGCAGCAGGGCTCGCGATGCTATGCGCTCCCTAAGAGACAAATTCAAATCTAAGAATCCATACCAACCCATTCCGGAATATTTACAAATGGAAGACTTGGATCTCACGGACGCAAGGACTGAAATGTTAAGAGAAGTTATTGACACCGTAAGGCAGCGATATCCTAATGCAAACCTAGCCCTCTTAGAGTTTAGAGTAGGAGATAAAGGTCAAATCCAAATTCGATACGCGGGGAGAGAAAAATGGTACAACTTTTATCAAAGAACGGACTCTACCTTACTTAACAATGGCCTTTCGAAAGAAATAACGACGGCGTTGGGAAATCCTAACCTGACAATGTTGTCTACCCTAAGCGAAAAGGAAACTACGAAAGTTAAAGAAAGCCTTCTTAGGAGCATCAAAATGCCAAGCACTAGAGCAAGCTTTAAAGCCATGAACGCATTACTTAATAAGCAACAAGAAAATCTCCAACAATTAGAAACCACTGAAGAGGAAAAAAGTAAAGAACTCGAAGAACGTCCACTAAGTAGCAGCGCAGCCACAGACTTAGCAAGCGACCTACGAAACGTAAAAGCTGAAAAGGAGGCACTTCTGAAGGAAATACAGGAAAGCAGGGTAACCATTGACGACCTCGCGCGACAACTTGATGAAGCAACTAGGGAGTGGGATAACATCATCAATCGCCTTGATAACACTGGGGAGGAAAACCAAGCATTGCAGGAGCGCATAAAAGAACTGGAAGACGAATTCATGAAGCAAAGCAGGTTGACTGTCGAAAGTCGTGCCGCCGAAATCGCAGACTTCAAGGCTAGGCTCTCTAAGCTGCTAGAAGAAAAAAGCGCTGCAAGAAATCAGCTAAAGGCCGCTTTAGACAAGGTGGCGGGGAAAGACGCAGAACTACAGCGCTTAGGAAAAGAATTAACAGATTCCGTTGAGAGAGAGAGGCAAGTCATGGTGGATAAGGCGGTGGCGGAGGAGCAAATACGGCAACTTCAGCAGGCCGTCGAAGACCTGGAGGAGCAAATAGAACAGCAGCGGCAAATAGTTGCGGACCAAACTCGCACCGAAGAGGAAAGGGAGGCGGCTCAAAGGGAAGTAGAAGCTTTAGAGGCGCGCCTTGCGAGATCGCAGACGCAAATAGAGAGCCGGGAACGGGAGTTGGGGCTTACCACCAGGGAAAAGGTAAAAAGAGCTCTTTTGAAGTATGGCATTCCGCTGGCATTTGCGGTCGCTATTAGCACCGTAGTAGGAGTAATCTTGTCCGCGCTTAAGGCTACGGGCGCAGGCGTAAAGAAATTAGGCAATGGGCTAACGGACTTGGGGAAAAAAATGGCAGCCGGTCTTCCTGGGCTGCTTGGTAGTGTTCTTGGCCTGGCACTTAGGGCCGGCGGAGAACTGTTAAAGTTTGTGGGGAACAACATCTGGATCTTGGTCGTCGCTATTGGGGTGGCCCTCCTGAAGAAGATGCGGGGTTGATCTTTATGTATTACCGAGGGCTTGTCGTCGAGCTCCTTAAATATCCTGCTTTGAGGATAAGTAGGGGCAGTGTTGGCCCCCGGGTTAATAATTTGGTACTAGGGGTATGGCAGTCATAGTAGAAATAGGCTTATGATTCCAAGTAACGTTGGAGGCAGCGGTACCGCCGACGTAATTTATCCTAGTACCGCCATCATCAGAAAGGGGTTGCAGCCGAGCATACTTGCAATTGACTAACATGTGAAAAGTTACCGGCGTTAGGTCTTCACCTGATATCGTGTAGGGCTCCATCGAAAAATGGGTAACTCTCCTAGTGTTCGTCGAAGTTCGGTAAGGAAGCAGGGGCTCGTCATTTTCATCGACGAGCCTAAACCCCACATTTGCACCCGGCCCTGTATTAATGCTAATGGTACAGATAACCAACGCAGCTCCTCCAACTTCAACCAACATGCCGGTGTCTTTCCAAGCAATAGATTCAACATGGTTCTTTTCCTCTAAATAGTAAACGTAATGAGTTTCCTTCTGATGTGGGTTCATATATGTTACAGGCTAAGCACTGTAAGAGTGCTAATGGTCATATGGTTATAAGCTGTATCTCTTTGATCCTCTATGCTATTTACCGTGACCTTTCCCGTATCGTCTACTCTTATCTGTAGCTTTACCTTCCCATGGCAATCGGCGACCATATGAAAAGTCCAAACCGATAAATTCTCGGCGCTATTTATCGGCGGCTCTACGGAGAAATGCGCAGGGTCCCTGTTGTTTGTCTTATTTCTCATAGGCTGCAGTATGCCATTCTCATCCAGGAACCTAAAGCCCAGGTTGGCATGGCTGCTCGTACCAATGCAAATGCTGCATATTATCAGCTTCTTTCCTGAGTAGTTCAGGTCCACAGACATTCCGGTGACGTCCACCCAAGATCCCTGGGTGTATTTTTTCTCGCCTGTGTAAGTCGTATAGGCACAATCTACTCCAGCTACGTAGGGGTTGTTCATCGCCATATATAATAACTCAGACCAATGCTTGCGGTGGCTAAGCCGGTTTTTAGTAAGTTATGGTCATATTCCTCAGGTATGGCTGGTAGCGCGGGAATATGCTTCTTAACTACGGGTGGCTTCGTTTCGTGTGACTTTTTTGGCTTCTCTACGAAGTGAGGAATGCCCTTAGTCATGTCAGAGTTCACGTCATTCACCCCAAACTTCATATCCTTAGTAGCTCGCTGCAGCTTGTTCTTATAACCCACAACGGAATTAGCGTTGATAACCAAATTACTTGGCATCAACCAACAACCAGGCGACAAAGCGTAATCTAACCGCACTTTGGATTGCTGCACCGCAAGTTGATACCTTGGAACTGACTTGGATATGTCATTTTCTATTATTGCGGACTCAAAAAGGACAAGGAATTCTTGTTGCGTTTCCCTCGAAGCACCTTGGGAACCAACAATGGGGCTGCGGGTATTTACCTGCGCTGCCAGGGTGCAGTAGACGAATGCTTCAATACTGCGGTTAATTCGAGCTAGGTTTCTTAGACCTTTTCCTTTTAATAATACAAACGGATCGCAAGGACTGGGGTAAATCGTCTCAATCCTATCGATCAGCGTAACGTCATTCTTGCGACCACCCAAGTCGTAAAACTTTAGGACCCCGGGGTATTTTTGATGATACATGTCTGCCGGACGCACGCCGTCAACATGCCATGCATAGATAATGCCCAAGCCATGCGTGGCGCCCTCCCGATAACGAAAGTCTCTTTGCTGCGGCTTGGACTCATTCATTAGCCTTTCTAGGGCAGCGGAATCGTAGTGGTTATCCATTCGATTGAATGGCTTTTCCCCCGGCAGGGGCACGTGCAGCTCCTTCAATATGCGCCGCATAGTAAAGGCAACGTGGAACCTTAGGAAGGCAATGTCAAACATATCCGTGGCAACCCCACAGCCCTTCGTAGCCGCCCAGACGGCAAAGTTTAACTGCTGCGGCCAGTACTTAAAGTTAGGTCCCCTTAACCATTCGTGGGCTTCTTTTCCTGAAGTGTGCGTAAGGTTAAAATCCTTAAAGATATCCCTTATTACTACGTTAAAGGTTTTGCTTACCCACTGGGATCTTCAAGTGCGTCACTATCTTATCAAAGTTGTTTACGCCACCTTCAGCATCGTAAAATGGGTAATCCTGGTTGGTTACTAATGGATTCTTTGGAAAATTAGGCTGTACCTCCTTTGTTATTGACAAAGGCCGCTCGCTTACCTTCTTCATTATTTTTGGTTTCAAATCCTCATTGCTGTACATCCTAGAGCCGTTATAGTAAATCCCATCGGGTCTTCTTTCGAACTTACTGGGGTCTGCATGCGGAAACATCTTCCTAAAGGCCCTCCAGTTCCAGTAATCCCGTTTGTCGTGATGTGGCTGCTCCTCAATATCATTCCCAAAAGCGTCGTACATTAGTATATATAATGGATGTTATACCATCAGCACCTCAGTTGTACCCAGATGTTCCCAATTATCACACTACGGCACCAATAACGGAACCTAACGAAATAAATGCCGAAAACTTCAGGCTCAATAAAGCAAATCTAATCCTGGCTTACTTGGAAGGTCAGGCAAAACACTATGAAAAAGTCCGAAAAAAGTACGCCAGAGCCCGGACTACGCTACATAAGATTGCGATAACTTCAGGGTCCATTTCTGTTGTGTTAACGGGCTCTGGCGTTGCTACTTGGCTTACTGGACCGGGAATAATTGTTGGAGTTCCTTTGGCCGGCGTTGGGGCAGCCTGTGGTATCATTTCGGCCGTTGCTACGGGCATTATGAAACAGTTGTCAAGCAAAATATCAAAACACGACACGACAATAGCTCTGTCAAGGGCTAAAGTAAATACGATCACTGACCTTGTCTCAAAGGCTTTGCGTGACAGAAAGATAGACGACGTAGAATTCTCGCTTATTCTGGCCGAAGAGGAAAAGTACGAGAAATTAAAGTCGGACATAAGAAACAAAAAAACGGTTGTAAAAGATCTTTCCGAGGAATCTCGCAAAAAAATCTACCAGGAGGCAAAAGAAGAGCTTCAAAGAAAACTCGCTCAGTAAACATCTGCTTCGAAAAGAGCGTGACAGGATTCTATTTACATATTGAACGCCGGCTGTCTGGTTCATATGCAGATTAAATATAATAATTTTCACATACATAAGCGTCCAGATGTGTCTGGCGTTCGCTTGTGATCGTGGACTTTGGAGCTGGGGAGGCCTAAAGTCCCGAGTTCAAGCCTCGCTGTAGACGCATTTGGACCGGTTGCTGTGAGTGAAAAAAAAAGCCTCCCCCACTCACAGCAACCGTGGGGGGAGGGGTGGAAAAGAAAAGATAGAAAGTGCGATTCAACCCCGCGATGGGGGGTTTCGCGAGGAAAAAGTTGGAAAAGTCAGGGGGTGTCTCGGGACGCTGTCCGGAGTTCACCCTCTGGTGGGTCGTAAGAAAGATATATGTGTATGTACTAGAGGGCCTCTGGCGCGGGATGAAATAAGCCCCGTAAGCCCAAAATGCAAAAAACCCCACTGGGGATAGCTTGGTGTTCTGCGCGATGCATTCCCCAGTGGGGTTTCTGGCAAAATAAACGCCAGTTTTGCATTTTTATTTTCTCGGAATCCATCCTAACAGGGGGTGGTTGGGGTCAATTTTGTAAAATATTTCATAGATTACGTTAGGGTAATAAGGAATATCCTTATCCAGCCGACAAAACATCCACTCGGCTCTTGTCATATCAGAAACCTCGGGAATAGACTTACCGGTAATTTCAGACAAAAGATAGGGAATAGCTTTGTAATATTTCCCTAGCTTTAATTTTTTTTAATGTCTTCCGTAGACTTTGCGGGGTTGGCTCTTCTAAATGGTCTATGATTTTCTTCTTTACTTGCTCGTCAAGATATACCGAGTGTAAACCTTGGATATGACTCATCCAGTCTCTAAAGTATTTTATTCTCTTATAAGGTGTTTTCTTACGACCTCCATTGGCGTAATATTGCTCTTTGGTAGCATTTGGTACGGCATTACGAATATTCTTACCACACTCGTAACACTGTGCTGACGTGTCGTCTTCTATTTGCATTTTCTTACCACAACAAATATACTTATTTGGTGGTGGGGTAACAAGCTTGGGTTTCAAGCACTTTACACAGAAGTCATAAACAAACTCTTTACATTCGTGCATATATATCTAGCATATTTTTTGCCCGCTTTTTGAAACCCCTGTAATCCCCGAGGACCATTTTTTGGTGCCGTAGCTTTTACTGCGTTTTTGGAATTTCATTACTACGCGAATTTTATTAACTCAGGAAATCATGGGGTTAGGTCGGGTGAATCAGGACTGGTATGCCCTATACTACTTGCTAATTGTTATTACAATAAATGCTATGGTAACGAAACTTGGTACGATGGGTGAGACTTGTGTTGTCAGTCATCTGACCACGTGACATGGCGTGACGTGACATACCTGCGTGACTGCTTCTGTTAATGATAAAATAATGATGATATTACCCGGGAGTTTTTTATTTCTGAAAAAAATGTTTGATCGAAATTTTCCTAAGTGTCTTCGAATTAACCTTCGTATTCTGTGCTGAGGAAACAGCGAAAGGGAAAATATAGATCTTTTATCATTAACAGAAGCGCTTGACTATTCTAAATAAAGTAAGAATACTTTCAATGGGCAAAGGTGTGTTTATTTGACGATTTTTTTCAACAATCAAAAACTCCCGGGAATCTAGTATTTCGAAATTGGTTCCCAGGTGCCGGGTATCTAGACACTTCGTATTTTCAACGTTATGATTCCGTGACCCCCTTTTCCATGTTTTATAAATATATGTACTTTAATGTTCTACTTGTTATGGCACCTTTTAGGAGTAGCTCTCTGCATATATCGCTTATCTTCGTAGTCCCATAGTTGTCTTTTAACATACGTATACATAGAAGGTCCTTCTTCAGGAAATAACTTATCATTCATTGAATTTACAGGCAGTTCCTTGGCAATCCATGCCGGTCTTGGTGTTATACTAGTGGCAGCCTTTCCCCCATGACCAAGAGTTTCATCAGAATGTTCCCGAAGATGGCGATAGTCCCAGACCGTCTTGGCACGAATCTGTACACTCTTGAGTTTCTCGTGGTTCAGATTGAACGGACGAACTCGGTATTCGTAACCCATTCGTGAGTGAATTCGACGAATATCAGGCAGAAAAGCGTCTAGTAACCTTTCACGATTTTGAACACTGATTGGCCCCAAGTCTAATGCAGAGCTACAAGATTTCATCGACTGAGTACCTGCCGATCGTTTATCACACGCTCTTGTCGGTGATTGTTTGCTATATGGGCATTAATTGGTACAGAGTTGGCCCTTAGTTTCCAAGGATTGTCTTGGATCTGTACAGTTCGTTCTGGGTAAGATGAAGTACATGCTGTCGGCGGTTGTACCATTATTACAACGATTAATATTCGTATAAAGCTCGACTATTAGTGTAGTAGTCGTAAACAAAGCTATCGATATATACAACACACTTATGTCAAACACCTTTCATGAAATAGCTTTGTTGTTACGGTTCCTGAAGTTCCTAAAGCTCTTGACGACCTTACCTACACGTTTGTTTTGAATGGTTTCACTTCATTCACGTAGAAAGAAAAGAAGATAGCCGCTTGACAGGCGACGAGTAGAGAATCGCAGCTGCATTCGTCTGTTGTCTACGATACGAAGGAATCAAGCCGGCTTAACGCACTTAATAATCAATATCCATCTTTAATCAAGAAACCATAACAGCTTTTGTGTTGCTTTATTGCGATCCTCCCAGGAGAATTGTCTTACTGTTGCTAAGCAACGGTAGCTGAATTTATTTAACCACAGTCTTACAAACCACTTGAAGGAAATAAAAGATATAGGGCCTTAATGAGATGAATAAAAGCTAAGTTCGAGATGAATAAAAGCAGAGTTCTTTTCTTTTGTAACGGTGGAAGTAGTGTTATAGGTCGATAATTACCCCGGTTTTTCCGCCTGAATTGCGCCTGAAATGCGCCTGAACCGATCACGATCCTGATTGGTCCGCTCAATAAGCAGGAAATGACGTCAAGATGGCGCCTGAACTCATTTGCATTGCGCCTGAATTGAAATAGATTTCTATTGGTCCGCCTGAACAGTTTGAAATGTATGACGTTACAATTTATTAGCATTGCGCCTGAACCGCAAGTAATTATATGTTGAAAGGAGCAATCTTTATCATTCTTCCTCTCCTCCTTGCCCTTACGATATCACGTAGTTACCGATCACGAGACCTAAACCATGAAGTTGAGAAGTGGCCGTATTCTTAACCCTATGCTGTTCAAACGCAGAACAGGACAAAAAGCAATAGCAAATCTCGTGAAACAAATGGAAAACACAAAACTTGAAAAACACCAGGATGAAACAGGGATGATCAGGGAGCTTCAGATATTTTTCAGATTTTTATTCTATCAATGCTGTGAGGACATTGCCAACAAAGAAAGGATAGACGAGATTGAAAGAACCAAGGGAAGAAAGGTCACTCTTGATGAACTAATCCATTGGAAAGCAGACGAGTCCTTTTGGCAAAAGACCTTTCAGAAAGCCTGGTTTCGTATGCAAAGAGAACTTCCCTTGCCAATATTGTTAGAAGCTTTTGACTCTTTCATGAAGTATGAACATGGTTTAGAAAACCCCGAGTACTTACAACCATTCCTGAGAAACTACCTCCACGAACTTTACGATAATAACGACAGTGGAAAGATGATAAAACTGATGCAGGAAATAAACCACGTTAAGAGCCATGCCTTCTCAGTATCTGACAAGAAAATCTACCTCCAAGAGCTGGCTAGTGACTTGGCATCCCAGACCATCAATCCTTTGTTTGACAACCATCCCATTATCATATCGTGGGATGTATTCTTCCAATACTCCAAATCAAGATGCTGCTACATCCCCGAGATTGATGGTGGGCGTACTGTGAGAAAACTGTTTCTCAGGGTATGCAATTTTTCCATGTTTTCAAGCCCCAGCTACCAATACAGGATTCTCAAGACTGGAGAAACTTTCACTAGTCCCGAAAAAGACATCCGCAAGGCATTGTTTCTCCACAAAAAGTGTACGGATAAAAATGCCCAACCCATTGCATGACATTCAGAGAATTTGAGAACTTTGAACATTTATACTATTAATGCCGTGTACTCTAATAGTCATATATTGTAATAAAATTCTTTGAAATCTCAAACAAAAGTGTTTCTTCATTAATCGACTATTGAAAAGAGTTCCACACTCCCCAAAACGCGCTTAATTATGAGCGGTATTAGATATAAAGAGCGTGATCCATTCAAGCTCTCGATCATTTGCTCGAAATCATGAACCCCTTCACATTTGCCGAAAAGCAACTTATTTTGACTTACGCATCTGAAGTGTGTAAACAGCTTCACCAAATTGATGAAAATCAGTGTTGTGGCTGTAAAGATAAAACTAGTAACAGCGAGTGTCTGATGCTAACGGAAGATGAAAAGATAGAAGTCAATTTTGACTTGGCCCTAAAGAATGTGATCCTTAAAGTAGTAAATGATAAAATTATGGCGAACATGTCACCATTTAGATTATCCTATACCACAAAAATTGGACTCGAATCATGGTTGCGGAGCGACCCAAACTCCTCACGTCCTGATTTACAGAAGAAAGTCAAAGGCACCGTCTAGATCATAGGCATGTATTAAGTGACGTTCTCCGATGACATCAGCAATTGTTTAGAAATATATAAGAACCCCAGCACTCGACTAAAACGATCATTTCTCATGTGGTGGCTGCTTACGATTATTCCTCTGATCTTTTGCTTGGTGCGGGATTCTTATCGCTGTCCACTTTGGAATATCCACGAACAAGTTGATGGTGAATATCGACATCAAGATGTCCAGTACGATAGCTCAAAGTATCTCTTGTGTCGACAATGCCGTGGTTATGATTGTCGGTGATGAAGTGGAGATGGTTGTCAAAGCCAAGATTCGACACGTTCTTGAGTTCTTTTATGTCGAACTCTGCCGGAGAGAAATGATGAAGAAGCTGACAAAAGAGTGTGAAGGATGCGAAAACGATTGGCCAAGTCAGCGCGATCATATATGTTTGATGACTAGTGATCATGATTTGTGGACTTTTTACTTTGATGCTGTTAAAAATGTGATCGATTTAAACATGATGCAAGATGTGTGTGCAGATCTTGTCAAGCTGGTGGATGTGTCTATGTCCTCAGAATGGGAAGCCTTTGTTTCCAACCTACAAAGCATGAACTCTAGTGTAGCAATGATGATAGCAAGTGATATGTCATTTCCCGATAGATATAACAGACCGATTGTGAACTTTGTAAATGACATGTGTGATGTAAAAGAGAATACTCGTGAACTATCTTCAGAACTATTCAGTGAGTTTATAAATGCTATGAAGAATTATATAAATGTTATAGTTTTCATATCGAGAATCATTGTTGTGTCTGACTCCAAGGGGTAAAGACATGGGTTGTTTTCCGCCATCCTATCAAATCGGTATTGAACGGTTATTTAATCGCATACGCTACATCTTAGCGTGCTGTGGAGGGATGATTGTAGTCAAAAACTCGGAGTTTTGCGATGGACAAAGTCCTCAACCAGATCTACTACAATCTTCGAAGCGCGGGAAGTTTTTTGGGGGTGGATGCTGTTTTCCGTGCCGCCAGAGAAAAGGGATACAAAAAGATCAATCGTAAGCAAATCAGAGACTGGTTAAAGAGACAAGAAGTGTACGCGTTACATCAGCCTGCTCGTCGAAGATTTCCTACCAATAACGGGTAAATGCTCTCTTCCAAATCATGAGGTAGTCCTTCTACGAACGAAATGTTTGGGATGTTAACTACCATTTCCTCGTATGCAGGTTGGTGCATGCCATAACACCATATGATATTTTGAGGAGTCCCATCGAACATGACATCAGCATTTTCTAAAAGTTGTTTAACGAATTGAGTTTTTCCACAACAGGTGGGCCCGGCGATAATGGCTCCAAAAGGGTGTTTCAATCTTGTGTCCATTTCAACAGTAAATGGACCAAAAATCATTTGTCGACTGATTTATATAACTTTTTCTCCTATGGGTGACAAATCGTGAACTTGGGCTAAATGATTAGAAAGTTTAACGAGGTATTTGGACCCACAATGTGATACTGGACGATCTTTACAAACGCGGCGACTCATATTATCACTAAAATGTGTTGTAGAAAAATGAAAGTAGAATTTGGAAACGAGGACTTTTATCCAAATTCGAGGGACAAAAGGGACAAAAGGGACAAAAGCATGCGCGTGTTTCATGTTTCAAATGTCATGTTTATTCAACAAAAACATTGTGTCAAAACTAAGTAAACAATCATATGATATGAGATTACATAATTTTTCACAGCTATTTGATAATGTTTAAATATCTAAGGGGATTGTGGTGATACCATCCTCTAACACTATTCGCTTCGGATAAAAATACGAAAACCCGTTCCGAATTTGATTGTACGTGTAAATACTGTTATTCACAACTCTGAAACCTTTGTTTTGACCTGCACTACTTTTCTTTGTAAGCAAGACACTAAGGTATTTGTCTTTGTCGATGCAATTATTTTTCTTACTGATCCCTTTGCACGAAAACTTATCGCTATCCCCAAAGTAGTAGTAAGTCTTAGAACAAAGACCTATAATACCATCCCCTGACCACTCTTCTTTAAACAGTCCCGGGGTACGCTTATCGTATGCTGCATTTGCAGCACTGTCGGTTCTCGGAAACCAGTTGGACATATCTTGCTTAAAATCATCTTTCAATTCTGGCTTGACGAGTTGCTCGATACTTTCCCCAGCTAAAGCAATATACGCAGAGTCTGTATCCATTTCGCAATATTGGAAATCACTCCTATCTATATATTTGTCAATGAAATCAAAGTAGAACTGAAGCATACGCAACTTTGCATATTGATAAACAAAGAAGCCAATCTGGAGAGGTAGATTCAACTTGATGCGTTTCTTACACGACTGCACCTCGTATGTAGTATCGTCAATAAAATCTATCTGCCTAAAATATGGGGAATTAATAAGCTGACTTGCTTTATTCTCTTTGCAAAATTTTACGTCTCGATGCCTCTCTTGATCTGTAATAGTTTTTCCGTAGCTTGAATTTCCAACCTGGGAATAAAAAGTAAGAACATTAAAAAACACATAGTACAGAAAGGTTGTTTTTTTTTAGGCAGAAACTTACCAACTTCATGGTTTCAGCAATGATGGCTTTATTGGGATCTGCATCTCCAGCACGTCTGGCATTGGATACTGACTCACCAAACGGTTTGAAGCAAGACATGGGAGCGTACTCAATCACTTGGTAGATTCTGGTTACTTCAAGCCCATGATTCAGGTACCATCTTACAAGAGGAGTGGCCAACAGTATTTTTTCTCCAAAGTAACTGCCTATCAGACTCCGTCGCGGAGTGGGCATGATGTTTTGTTCTTCAGCGAAGAGCATCATATGCTCGCCAATATCTTCACGACTGATTTTCGTATTCTTGAAAATGGGGCACATTTCACTAAACTTGGACTTTAGGTGTTCGGGGACCCGTATATCGCATTCAAGGCAACCAAACAGACTCCCATTCTTTATACCATCCAAAATTTGCTTTTGAGTCAGGGTCCAGTGACTGTCTAGTGGCCTTTCAAACCGTTCTTTTAAGAAGTCTCTCAAGGACGGATTGGTTCGTGTTAGCTCTCGCCACTGACATTCCCACATTTCTACTAAGGAATATCCCTCGTTGCGTATGTACTGGGAATTTCGTCGAGTTTCCTCTAGCAGCTCCACCATAGGTTTCTCCCTCCTCTCGTTATACTCTTTCCCTTCAGTCAAATGACAGTCATGTCCATGCCACCAGCAACCTGACTAAAATAAAGCAAAGGAAAGACGGTATTAGTTTGATCTATAGGAATTCTTCCAAGAAAGCTGCTTCAACTTGTTGTAGTATAATCAACAAGTCTCCCTTCCTGTAAACAATTGACATAAAAGTAAAACAAATATCTTACCGTGAAATTGAAAAACAGTACTCGATGGACCATGGAAGCCATCTACTGGTAGTTTCCTGTCCCCAATTCTCTTTTCCGTATCGTTCATATCGTGACGAATTGATATGTTCCTCTGATGGGCTTCCCACTCTAACCACTTCGTTGCCATCCTAATGCTGGTTTCCCTCTTGAAGAGATTTTCTTCGCGTCGACGTGTGTAGGGTCCAGTTGGCATATCTCGCACGATGGCCCATAGATATAGCGCGTTAGCGTCGTAACCAACTACTTTCTGACATGTCTTTGGTTTCTTTCCCAGGGCTATCATTTCTTTTTCTCTGATTTTGGTTTCGTGTTTTTCATGGTACCTGTGGAAGATGATACTTGGACCGCCCACCATGTTAGACTTGAATAGCGTGTAAAGATCTTTATTTTTCTCATTAAACAACGAGAAATTAATACCGGGTTCTAGTGTCTTGAACAGATAGGTGAGAGTCACGCCAGGTATGGAGATTCCCTGTCTCAGCATATCGATGTTTTTCTCCATTCCAGAAGTGACACATCTTCTCTAACGCCGCACAAAACGGTTGAACATCTAAGTTGTTATACCAGACTAGGAATTCTTTGAAGGTCTGCATGTTATGGTCTGCCCATACTTTCTGGCAATACTGGTATTCTTGTTCTGAAATATTTTTGTTGGTAAGCGAAGAGTAGAAAGCTTGGTGAGGAGGTAGGGAATAGTAATTTAGCTTTTCCAGAGAGTCCAGCCACTCATAAGGAAAGAATCCTTTGGTCTTGGGGCACTCATAAGCTTTAAGAAACTTATCGTAGCTGAACCCTGGGGCAAGGAAGTTCGTTACATCGAGGAATCGCAAGTGTTCTGTTTTAAGACACATCATGTTATTGTTCCGTTTGATGGCGAATTGCACCGCTTCGCTCTCTGCCAGAACAGGAAAGAGGAATTCTCTTACCTAGCATTCAGATCGTACTTTCCAGAGTTAAAACCCACAACTGGAAGCTCTTTTAGATAATTTTCCAATCTAACCTATGGCAAAGGGGAAAAAAGGAATAAGGATGAGTATCTTAATTTTAGCGATATTCTAATTTCCTGAAAAAAAAGACATATAGTCAGATTCGTTAGTTCAAAAGTCGTAAACATAAAAAGTATACCATATAGAAGATATCATAAAGATTACCTTCAATTTGAGTAAGGGATGCTTTCTCTTATTCTCTGTCTTTTCGATGTTTCTCAGGACGGGTCTTCTCTCACATAGCTCCTGGTTTAAAGCTCTATAAAACGAAGGCTCTTCTTCTGCCATACTATCTTCATCATTTATGAAGGACCGGTCTTCTTCCGTTTCAGATTCAATATCCTCCTCATCGTCATCATTATCAGAACTCATCACATCTATTCCATTATGTTCTTCTTCGCTATCTGTTTCATTTAGTACGGGAGTGGCTTTCTTCTCTTTCAATCTGTTGTCAATACCTGTAAATACACCATCAAACTGTTCCTTCATTAATCGGTAGCTTTCCATACTGATCGTTTTAAGGTAGTCTACCATTTCTTGAACTAGTAGCTTCGAGTCACCAGTTGAAACAAAACATCTTGGTTGATCGTACCCGGGTACATTAGAGCAAGCATTAACGCTGACGGGTACGTGTTTTGCCTCCCAAAGCATTTTCTCTGTCCCATCGGGATTGTCGTTGCGATCAAAGAAGCATTCAAAATCAAAGGTGGCTCTGTAGGGGAAGAACTTGAGGTGCTGAGGAATACCAATCCCTTCATCCTCAAGATGATCAAAGATGTTTTTGGAATTTTGTAGAAGCCACCTGGGAACTGATAACGAACTTTGGCTTCACATCTACGCTCATGTCGACGTTGGCCATAATCACTCTTGAAATATTTTCCACAGCGACTGCACGAGAAGGACTTGGAATACTTCTTTACATCATTTATGTAAGAGAAATGTCCTTCATACATGTTAAGATACAATGTACTGCCGTAATTACGATAAGAACGGGTCACGAGCTTGGCAATAATTTCTGGAATCAACTCGTCATCATCAGAGTGTGACAGTTCTAATGTGTACACGAAGATATTTACTTCAAAGAGTTTCTCTAAATCTGGAAGGTCATCTGTAGTAACTCCCTGGAAGTCTTGGTCTGTTAAAAACAGGTCCCGATACCTAGAATAAAGAATAAATGACGGTTATAGAAATATATCGAAACAAATTGATGCAACGGTTGTCGTTTAAAGTCTCGGTTTGTGAATAAAATAAATAAAAAAATTTTTCGTTAACTAAAGGCAAACAAAAATGCAATCAAAAGGTCGCTAATTTATTCTAAGTAAACAATTCATCGGTTGACTCCACACTTCACGCTTTCACAAAAGAAACATATGCTTGACAGCACTTACCTTTCAAAATAATGCTTAGTATCCCTTTCCAAGTTTTTAAGATGTGCTCCATTGTGCAGCGCCAATGCACGAAAGAAGCACAAGTTGTCCTCGTATACGTAAGGTCTGCCTGTTCGAAAGTTGCAATCCAATGGAGTAATCCCACGATTTTCAACAACGTAATGTGGAAGTCGTTTTCCTCTACCGATGGGGTGGTTAATAACCTTTGTGACAAAATAAGTAACGTTAGTCACTTGCTCGACGATCCACTTAGAATTTGGACGGTGCTGTCTGGCCCATTCTAGAACATCTAGGTTTTGCAAACCATCACGTACAGGTTGGAGATCAGCAGCAGTTGAAATTTGGAATGGTTCGTCAAAGACGTTATCGTTATTTCTGGAAGAGTAATGGTACTGTAGTTGATTATTCTCAATGTTTCTTAGAATAAACCCAAAGGCGATGTTTAATTTGAACACGGTATCTTGATCGTTGAACACTTGCTCTAGATGTTCAATGAGCCCTCTTGGATGAAGAGACTGAAGACGATAATTATTACCAATTCAGAAGCTTGTTCTTACGAGAAAACCGCGTACGTATGTAACCCCAATGTCGTCTGTACTCTGGTATCTGACTCTGCTCATCTTCGGGGAGTCTATCGATGGATCTGGGATCTACCGACCATGTAGCATTTCCGTCATTCGCTTGTTTATCATTTTTACCGCAGCTTTCTTGTTTCCTTTTCTTGGGGCTTGGTTCTGAAAATAATTAAAGCACTCTAAATTAATTGTACAACCAAGTATAGCTATTCGTATGACTCCCATAATAAACAAATTAATACATTTCTTTTGCATTGTTTGCTATGTACATCCATAGTCACTCGTCTTGAACTAAGGGTTTTTTTAACGAGTAAGAGTCAAAGTTTTAGATTTTCAGTGTATTTTGATAAAACCTACCTGGTTGACCTGTGGCTGGTCTCTTGGTTCCCTTCTTTTTCGGGTGGCATGCTTCTTGGTGCGTTCGGAAGGGTGCCAAATTATCAAACTCCTCTCCACATTGATTACACTTATATTGACGTTTGATAGCCCGACGTTTATGAACGTTTAGTGCATGTCGTCTTGCATCCGATTTCCTCTTGAACTTTTTTCCACAGTGAGGACAGGGATGTCTTTTGTCATCATGAATTTCTCTTTCGTGGCGTTTTAGATCAAATTTTCTCTTGAAAGTCTTCTTACACGTTTTGCAAGTCAAGGGATTATTGGAAGGATCCTTTAAACAAACAAAACAAACATTGAAATTAGTTCATCGAAAATAAACTATTCAACTGACTGAAAATAGTATTAAAAACGTAAAAAGAAACTGAATTTACCTCTCTCGGTACACCAGCTCCGGTCTGAACTTCACTTTCTTGAACTTTAACCTTTAAATAAAGAAAAAATTATAAGATCTTTAAAAAAAATAACACAGCAAAATCAAAACAATCAAATTAGTCTCGCACAAAGTTATTCAACTGTGAAAAAAATATTCTTACCCTGTTGTCTCCACTACTATTTCCAGGCGTTGGCAAATCCACGTTCGATTCCGTGTATGTACAGTTACTCTAAAAAAAATGTTCTCTTGTTAGTAAGAATTAAATTAACTCGGTAAAAAATTAAATAAAATAAAAATAAGATATAAAAAGCTCGATTTTTTGCTTTAAGAATGCTAACCTCAAAATCTGCTGTCGTCAACTCCAAAAGACGATTTAGTGCTAACCCAGTGGATGAATCCGGGATCCTATTCGAGTCCATAAAACTTTCCCATTCTGACAAAGAGTTGATTGCACCAAATTCTTGATCCATGTTAAAGTTGAAATAGGTTGGGCAATCACTACTCCACCCTCTTAATAGGCTGTACATTTGCATTGACGCAAAACACCTGTACAAACATCTCACACCCAATATTTGTACACTTTTTTGCCGAGTCACGCTGTTTTGATTGTTTAATTCCCGCCATTTTACACAAAAGCTATCAACATGATAATTTCTGAAGACTCGTCCCGTCATTTCGATAATCTATGAAAATAATACGGCATTGACGTCATTTCCTGTAAGTTCGGGAGCAATCAGAACTTACATATCAGTTCAGGCGCAATGCAAATGAGTTCAGGCGCAATGCAAATGAGTTCAGGCGCAATGCAAATTAGTTCAGCCACCATCTTGATGTCACTTCCGACTTATCAAATGGACCAATCAGGACCGCGAACGGTTCAGGCGCATTTCAGGCGCAAAAACCGGGGTAATTATCGACCTATAACACTACTGGTGGAGGACAAAACATTAAAAAATTTTATTTCAATTTTTTCTGTTCAGCAGCATTCGCATGAGCCTGCATGTTCCGCACTAAGTTAAGATGGCATGTTCTGGACCGTTCGTACTAGTTCACGATTGCACCACTGCTAGACCTTATTCTTAGTTTTAAGGTAACTGTGTTTCCAGTCCTATTCATGCCACTTGTCATGAGGGCATTTTTATCCATAAAAATGATTGTCGTGTTTGCGGTTGCCGACTTGAGAAGATACCTTGAGAAGATACTGTGAACACCCGCTGTACAAGAGTCTTGTTTTGTAGGAATGCTTTTATTTTTTGTTTTTCTTTTCTGTTTTCCTCTGTGTTTATTTTCGGAAGCGATTGGAGTTTGTAGTTTAGCTGTGAGCAAATAATTACCGCACTTTTCCTGTACTGCAATCACTTTTCCTGTACTGCAATCACTTTTCCCCGTTCTCGTTCAATCTCTCTCATTCGGATAGTTTTTTCTTGATCAATAATTTTTCCTGTTTCTTCTACTGCGCATTTCAAGGCAGCGTTACGAAACCGCGCAAAATTAGCTTTACTTCGAGTTTCTTTGAACTTGTTTCGTTGAAGCTGCCTGGCATCATGGCGCATCCTATCGTATTTAAGCCCTGTTCCGATAATAAAGTTATCATCCTCAAATTTTCGTATTCCTAGATTATTAATCATGGTTGATATTTCGCTTCCCAGTCTCGCTCGAATATCATCCCAAAAGATCAGCGCCATTATGTGGCTATCAATTTTCACTAACAATTAAAATCTCTTCGACTTAGTCGACGGAGTTCTTGTTGAATAAATTATCGTTGGTCGTAGTTTGTCAGAACTTTAGTCGTACCATCAATGACTCTGACTGGAACTGCCTGGTTTTAATTTGCTGCAGGGGCATTTCATGTTTCTATCTTTATCTTGGTTTGTTTATAGATGAAAAATGCTCTGTGATCAAAATCTTTACGGCTTCAGATTCAGCAGAAAAGCTATCATTCGTCAAATACCGTTCCCTTTCGTTTTTACGATTTTTTTCATTTACCTGTCACTACCAAATGTGCAGTCACTCAGCCCCGGTATCCCTTCAACACAGACCAACAGCAAACAGCTTGAAAACCAAATGTTTGGTTCGAAGCAACATAGAATTATCCCAAAGCAAATCAAACATAAGAAACCAATTCTTGTTTTTCTCGTAACTGTGACCATAGTGAGGTGTTTGTGGTATATATCGAGGACTGTAACCATGGTGACAAGAGTTGTTATATACACAACCTCATCATGAAATAATATATCAGGAATGGTGGGCTTTAACCGCATTATTATGACGCTGGTGTGAACGTATTCTTTCTAAGGAAAGGTACGTTTATCTATTGGGGCAGTGTTGAGGGATTCGAATTAAATTGTTTTTGAAATAGTTGTAGCCCTCCCATTTTCACTCAGACATCCACATCAAAATAAAAAGGTTTGACCCTCCACAAAAGTTGAAATAATTACTGATAACTCTCCCCTCTGAAGCCCCACCCCTCCCCCCTCCCAAAAAAAGACCTTTCCTAAATGGATCGACATTTAATCTTTTTGAATTTTTCTGCTTTTTACCCTTTAATTTCTAACCGTCATTATTATTTAGTCTTCACCTGTTTTGATTCTTTTGCTCATCATTCCTTTTTACACTATATCTCAGTCTTCGTCGCCTTCTTCACATTATTCAGGGCTTCCCGGCTAAAGTATTTAAACTATTAAACAGAACTTGAAATAGCTAGTGCAAATTAAACTCCTTTGTCTTTCTTAATGGCTCGGACGGAGCTATTTTGCACTACAGTTAGTATTTGATTATAATAAGGGTTTCTTTTTTTGCTCATAATTATTTTTTTCTTGCTATATATTTAATTCACAAGACACAACAGAACAGTCGATTTCTTGGGAATAAGCAATTCCTTGTTTGAGTTATATAGTCAAATTCTCTTTAATACTTTTTGAAGTAAAACTGATTGAATGGAAAAGTTTTATGGTCAAGATAAACAAAACACAAGCATTTTTATGATTTCTTTTCGTTTTTCATCATTTATTTCATGCACCACTCGACCATTCAATCAGTTCTTATTCTTGATGAGAAGTCATATATATAGCTTACCAAAACCCACTTACCCTTCCCCTGACATTCTGTGCACCTGTTATGTACTGTGATATCAATGGCATGTCACATACACAGCATACCAAAACCAACTTACCCTTCCCCTGACATTCTGTGCACCTGTTGTATACTGTGATATCAATTGTATGTCACATATACAGCATACCAAAACACACTTACCCTTCCCCTGACATTCTGTGCACCTGTTACCACAAACCAAGGATTACACAGCAAACCGCAAAAACAAGCATTCAAACATCTCATCACTATTCAGCTAATTAAATAAAGTGGAAGAAATCATAACAATTTTCAACAATTTTGATAACAACTATTTTCCCGTGTGGTTAACAGATCAACAATGTCGTCAATACAGATTAGTGGCTTCCTCCCTCGGTTTTATACAGATTTTTATCTGAGTGAGAAGGTTTATCTATTGTTTGGACGCCAGTCCGCAACAGTCTGACAACGGCGTTAGTTTCCCCTGCTAGATTTACGTCTCGTTGAGCTTAGTCGTGTGTGCAGTGCTTTACATTATTATGAAGGCGCTATGAAAGTTCAACTGGTATTATTAGTGGAGGTAGGTTTTTTAAATTTAAAAGCTATTTAAATATTGAGTTTTATAGAATATATTCTGTTACACAAGTTTGCAGCATTTGAATCTGAACTATAGCATTTTCCTCTTTTCACAGCCTGAGAAAACGCTGATGAAAAGTCAACACCACAAGACTTGAAAACTACAGACAGTGCTTCCCCTTTCTGCTGGTTAGTTCTGCTGGTTTAGTTAATAAAAGAGCTGGATCTTAGATAATGATGTCCATTTATGAGCTCTGGTCTATATTGGCTCTTGCCAGCCTGGTCAGTAAAATTAATTATTATATGGCAAGGTAATTTCACGCGCTATGATTGGTCAATTTGTGGTCCATAGCTTACGGTACGGACCTCGCACTCTGTTAATAAGAGCTATTTATTATATGGCAAGGTAATTTCACGCGCTATGATTGGTCAATTTGCGGTCCATAACTTACGGTACGGACCTCGCACTCGGTTAATAAGAGCTATTTATTCTATAAATGTGAAAAAATAGGATAAGCTTTTCTAGAATGCATGTATTTTATTGTTTTCAGGCTTTAGTTTTTGAAGGATTTCAAAAGAAATTTATCAGAAGAATGTCAATTAAAAAATGTTGAAAAGTTGAACTTCATTTTTTTGATCATGATCAATTCAGGCCTAAGATCATAGCTCAGTATTAAAATTGCAAAACCCCATGTAGTAACATCTTTGTAGCTCGGACTCAAATTTTGCTATCTTGCTTCCAGTAAGGGTGTATACTTTCCAATTATACTTTATTTGGTATACTCCTAGTGAAGTAAATATATATATTGTAATTGTGCAACATCAATAGAACAACCACGATATTTGGCGAAATAGTCTTGTTTTTGTTGTATCATTGTACTCCATGTATACATTCAAGCACTTTCCTATTGCTTCTGAATATTGTAAGTCATTACATCAGTTCTTTCTATAATGTTACAAAGTCATCTTATTGAACCAATCATGCATAATCATTTTCATGGAAATCCACCCCATGAAAATAGCATGAAAAGTTCCCTGGGATAAAATTCATGGGCCATGATTATTAGGTTGGCTCCAGCAATAGAACCATTATTTTTTCATGGGCCATGAAAAACACATGAAAATTTGGTAATTATTTTCATGGGTAGAGAATTTTTGCCATATTCAGGGGCCATGATTTTAGACACCCCCATGAAAATAGCCCATGAATTTTCAATTTGTTATAAATCATGGGTTTTCAAAGGGCCATGGAAATTCCATGAAATCGCTGTCAGCTGTGCGCAGGAGATATTTCATGGGTTTTTAATGGGTCCTCACACATTCAAGATGATTTTCATGTGCCCTGAATTTGCTAAAAATTCACAAGAAATTCATGTTTTTTTAATGGAGTTTTCATCAGAAAACCATCACATAAAACCATTAAAAACCCCTAAATATACCATGGAAAACCAGTGAATATACCATGGATTTCCCATGAAAAAAATCACAGGTTTTTCATGGATTTTGGGTACATAGGCCACCCGTGCTTCCCAGTTAAGGATTTTAATTTAAAAATCTCACTAAAAAAGCCGCTATTTTCCAAAGAATCATTGAAGAATTGTTTGTCCAAGTCCATCCACTCATTCTAACACTATTGTGAGATCTGAGCTTTCTGTAGTAAAATTACATTATGGTGATTTCTGTTATAATTGCTTTGTTTTCTAAATTACTCTTCATTTTCTACAGGCTTTTCAAAATGTTTGAAGTAGTTGGTTAAAAGTCTGACGTAGCTGGCTGTGATCCTATACAAGAAACAGAAGACTTCAAAGCAATCTCTGGAGCTCCAACATTCCTGCTATAATGAAGTTGTGATTTAGGTAATTTTTGTTTTTGTAAGCTTTGCGTTGTGACTTCAAAATATATTTCTTTTCCAGCTTACATGACAACAAATTGAAAAAAAAAAAAAAAAAAATTCAAGCATAAATTTGATTCTTCCGAGTGTTGTCAATCGTACATCTCTTAGCTCTTTTACTCCAAGGATAGCCTGAGTATCAGACTCTCTCCGGGGAGGAGGGGAGGCGGAGGGGAAAGAGAGAGAGAGGGGAGGAGGAGAGCCCTTCCTTCCCCTCTCTCTCCCCCTCTCGCCTGTCCGTCTCGGAAAGCCCAAGCTGCCCCCCCCCCCCCCCCAAGCCTCCAAGAAGGCCCAAAGCTCACACTAGTTTTTAGCTAGTTATCCCTTCTGTACTTCTCTTAGCTGATCAATGATAAATCACAAGCTCTTATTAATAGCACTGTATGTTTAATCTTCATTTTCCTAATTCGTTAATATTTGAAAGCACTTAAAAATTTCATATAGCTTTTATATTCAGAACAGAGTTTGGAGTTCTATATATCCTAATTGTGTTGATGATTAAACGGCAGAGTATAGATAATAAGTTTAAAACCAATGAAATCAATTGTCCATGTATACCCTGAACAATGTGAGTTTGCCTAATTAAACAGATTTCGGAATCCAGAATACGGAATCCGTGTTTTAGGTAAACCCGAACTATATATTTAATATACATATGAATAGACCATAGCATACGATAAAAAGAGACTGTCTTTAGTAGTAGTGTAGGGACCGTACGGGCCGGATTTTGGGTGGGCTAGTGGTGAACTAGCGGTGGGCTAGCGGTGGGCTAGTGGTGGGCACATTAATTATTCATCATATATTACCATAAAATGACGAGCAGGTATTGCTTGAGGTTGCCATGACGACCAATTGACGTCATAAGGCTATTGTTGACCGGTATGAATAAGTCTTTGTTTCGGGAATGGTGGGCTAGTGGTGGGCACATTAATTATTCATCATTAAAATGACGAGCAGCCTATTGTTTATTAAATCGTTACCATAAAATGACGAGCAGACTATTGTTTATTAAATCGTTACCATAAAATGACGAGCGGACTATTGTTTATTAAATCGTTACCATAAAATGACCAGCAGACTATTGTTTGTTAAATCGTTACCATAAAATGACCAGCAGACTATTGTTTATTAAATCGTTACCATGAAATGACGAGCAGACTATTGTTTATTAAATCGTTACCATAAAATGACGAGCAGACTATTGTTTATTAAATCGTTACCATAAAATGACGAGCAGACTATTGTCTATCAAATCATTACCATAAAACGACGGGTAGGTATTGTTAGGCAAGTTTGGACAACACTTTTGTTTACCAATCCAATTTATAAAGCGCGGGGATTTTGAATTTTTAACTCCAAAACTCAACCAATCAAACAAGCAAGCAAGACCTAAAAAATTTACTTTTGAGAAACGCAATGGCTACGTTATTCCAGTTAGGATCTCGAGGATATCACGCTACCGTCAATGAATTCAAAGGACTAATGAAAATAAATGTTTTTTTTTTTTGAAATGTGTTGAGCAAATTCATGATAACATCCTTCCATAATTCTTTTAAAAGCAAACACCAAAGTTCAGCAATCAACCAAGCGTAAATCTTCCAAACTCTAAAGATATTTCTCATGAAACTCAAGAAATACTTCGAGTATTTGATGACTATTGTATCCAACGCAATGCACTTAATGACTCATAAACGATAAACAATAAGACCTACTAAGTTCTTCCTAATTATGCAAAAATCAGCTGAAAATGATTAGTTCTGTTATCTTGTTCTTTATTATGTAAACAGCGATCGTTCTATTTCATACTGGACCATAGTACAATGATTCTAAAATTCCCTTTGCATTCAAGCTTATTAATGCTGTCACTTCTCTTTCCTTCAATCATTTTTTGTCACGTAAATAAGACACGGCATCAAAACAATTTTATGAAAGCACAAATCTACAGGAAGCCCATATCCGATTTAGTTATTGAAAAACACAGGAAGCCCTTGGCCAATTCTTATTTCCACCGCCAAGACCATTTGAAATACCAAAATTAATAACTGATTTTATAATGATCTTACATTTGCATATTTTTTCTATGATTGAGGGTCGATGAGAGGTCGATGAGAGGTCGATGAGAGGTCGATGAGAGGTCGATGAGAGGTCGATGAGATGTCGATGTAAGATTACCAGGTTATTATCAGGCTATCAATAGCTTAGTTATCAGGCTATCAATAGCTTAGCTATCAGGCTATCGATAGCTTAGCTATCAGGCTATCAATAGCTTAGCTATCAGGCTATCGATAGCTTAGCTATCAGGCTATCAATAGCTTAGCTTCTTGGCTATCAATAGCTTAGCTATCACGCTATGGATAGCTTAGCTATCAGGCTATCAATAGCTTAGCTATCGGGCTATCAAATAACTTAGCTATCAGGCTATCGATAGCTCAGCTATCAGGCTATCAATAGCTTAGCTTCTTGGCTATCAATAGCTTAGCTATCAGGCTATCGATAGCTTAGCTATCAGGCTACCAATAGCTTAGCTTCTTGGCTATCAATAGCTATTACCTCCTCCTCTCCTCCTCTCCTCCTCCTCCTCCTCCTCTCCTCCTCCTCCTCTCCTCCTTCTCCTCTTCTCCTCCGCCTCTCCTCCCCCTCCTCCGCCTCCTCTTCCTCTCCTCCTCCTCTCCTCCTCCCCCTCCTCCTTTTCCTCCTCCGCCATTCCTCCTCCTCCTCTGGATGAAATAATAAACTAGAGCTATTAGCTATCAAAGTATCCGGCTAACAATAGCTTAGCTACCCGGCTACACGCTATAAAATTTCATTCACTCATAGTTCTAGTTAGTATCATTTCATCCAAAGGAGGAGGAGCAAAGGTGGAGGAGGAAAAGGAGGAGGAGGAGAAGAGGAGGAGGAGGAGGAGGAGGGGAAGAGGTAATAGATATTTATAGCCAAGAAGCTAAGCTATTGGTAGCCTGATAGCCAGGCTATCCATAGCGTGATAGCTAAGCTATTGATAGCCAAGAAGCTAAGCTATTGATAGCCTGATAGCTAAGCTATCGATAGCCTGATAGCTAAGTTATTGATAGCCTGATAGCTAAGCTATCGATAGCCTGATAGCTAAGCTATTGATAGCCTGATAGCTAAGCTATTGATAGCCTGATAATAACCTGGTAATCTTACATCGACCTCTCATCGACCTCTCATCGACCCTCAATCATAGAAAAAATATGCAAATGTAAGATTATTATAAAATCAGTTATTAATTTTGGTATTTCAAATGGTCTTGGCCGTGGATATAAGAATTGGCCAAGGGCTTCCTGCGTTTTTCAATAACTAAATCGGATATGGGCTTCCTGTAGATTTGTGCTTTCATAAAATTGTTTTGATGCCGTGTCTTATTTATCACGTGACAAAAACTGATTGAAGGAAAGAGAAGTGACAGCATTAATAAGCTTGAATGCAAAGGGAATTTTAGAATCATTGTACTATGGTCCAGTATGAAATAGAATGATCGCTGTTTATATAATAAAGAACAAGATAACAGAACTAATCATTTTCAGCTGATTTTTGCATAATTAGGAAGAACTTAGTAGGTCTTATTGTTTACCGTTTATGAGTCATTAAGTGCATTGCGTTGGATACAATAGTCATCAAATACTCGAAGTATTTCTTGAGTTTCATGAGAAATATCTTTTTTTGAGTTTTAAGATTTACGCTTGGTTGATTGCTGAACTTTGGTGTTTGCTTTTAAAAGAATTATGGAAGGATGTTATCATGAATTTGCTCAACACATTTCAAAAAAAAAAAACATTTATTTTCATTAGTCCTTTGAATTCATTGACGGTAGTGTGATATCCTCGAGATCCTAACTGGAATAACGTAGCCATTGCGTTTCTCAAAAGTAAATTTTTTAGGTCTTGCTTGCTTGTTTGATTGGTTGAGTTTTGGAGTTAAAAATTCAAAATCCCCGCGCTTTATAAATTGGATTGGTAAACAAAAGTGTTGTCCAAACTTGCCTAACAATACCTACCCGTCGTTTTATGGTAATGATTTGATAGACAATAGTCTGCTCGTCATTTTATGGTAACGATTTAATAAACAATAGTCTGCTCGTCATTTTATGGTAACGATTTAATAAACAATAGTCTGCTCGTCATTTCATGGTAACGATTTAATAAACAATAGTCGGTTCGTCATTTTATGGTAATATATGATGAATAATTAATGTGCCCACCAGTAGACCACCGCTAGCCCACCGCTAGCCCACCACTAGCCCACCCAAAATCCGGCCCGTGCGGTCCCTACACTACTGCTGTCTTTTTCGGATACAGCAATTTAAACAAGTTTTGACACAGGAAAACGTTTAAAATGTGCTGGGCACATTGGATACTTTGAATAGAGTAAAAGACTATATGGGATTTAGTCATTGTAAGACAGAAGAAAGTCCGTAGATTCGGTTTGAATATTTTTTACGGTCAAATTGAACCAGCATAAACGTCTTGGTCGCAAACCCCAAAGCAAGCCTCCGTCTCTCTTAGAACCAGTGTTATGGTGGCTCCATCGGCTCAAAAACACCACACAAAACATTATTGAACAGAAGATTCTCCATCTACAGAAAAAGTTTGGTCTCGAAAATTTACCACAGAATACCCTGCGAGCAGAGTCTCCTTTACCTTCCCCCGAGTGAGAGAAAGGAAAGAAGACTCTTTCCTTTCTCTCACTCGGGGGAAGGTAAAGGAGACTTTGCTCGCAGGGTAACCTCAGAATGGAAATATTACGAAAAACGTATCTCTTTCCCTACGCTTCTTAGTAAATTTGCCCCCCAAACAATATGGCGTCGGAAACCGTGAAAGGAACTATAAATAAACTTAGTAATATAAGACTCGTGTGAGTTCTCTTTTATGTAAATTATGGCGCAGTAAATTCCTCGTCCACCCATTCGTTGAAGGTTTCGGCATGAAAATCCCTTTTTTATAAAAATATTCGACTAGAAATAAATACGTTTAGCTAACCAAAACAAAAATCATTACTTTAGTTAATACAATAACATACAACTCGTGCGGGTACTGTTACTAAAACAAGGAACTGAAACCACCTGAAACCACCTGAAACCAGCCAAAACATTGAATCTCCATCAAGTTTGTCGTCCAGTTTGTGTATTTTATTGACTTTTATCGATCGATCGAGTGTTTGTTTTCCTTGGAAAGGATGTACTTCATGGTAGAATGTCATATAGTCGCTCACACGTAGAGTCTTCCATAGAAGTATTCCACACTTATACCTCACCTCTCCCTTGCTATGATTACCTGTTCCTAGCTATGATCAACTGTCACTAGCTATGATCAACTATCCCTAGCTATTTTCACCATTCTCTACTAATGGTTTCCTTTACCTATATATAGATTAACTTCCCCTTATATAGTTTAATGAACTTAAAAACTTGCAGGCAACATGGCTGAATTACGTTAAGCAGGGGCTTATCCAGGATTTGTCATGGGGGGGGGGGGGGGGGGGGGGGGGCGTGGGGGTCACAACACTATACCAAATTGTCACTATGACATCATATCACATACTGCATCAACGGTCAGATGATTTATCTTTTGCTTTGAAAATGGGGTCACAGGCACCCCTGAGTCCCCTAGATAGGCCTATGTTAAGTTTAACAAATTTACACGTTAAAGTATGTAAAAAAATGTTCAAATTGTAATCATAGCTAGGGACAGTTGATGACAGCTAGGGATAGTTGAAAATAGCTAGGGACAGCTGATGACAGCTAGGGGCAGTTGAAAATAGCAAGAGATAGTTGAAAATAGCTAGGGATAGTTGATCATAGCTAAGGGATAGTTGATCATAGCTAGTGACAGTTGATCATAGCTAGGAACAGTTGATCATAGGTAGGGACGGTTGATCATAGCTAGGAATAGGTAATCATAGCAAGGGAGAGGTGAGGTATAAGTGTGGAATACTTCTATGGAAGACTATATGTATGAGCGACTATATGACATTCTACCATGAAGTACATCCCTTCCAAGGAAAACAAACACTCGATCGATCGATAAAAGTCAATAAAATACACAAACTGGACGACACACTCGATGGAGATTCAGTGATTCCTTGTTTTAGTAAATACCAGTAGTACTATTTTAGATCAATGACGCAGTAGAAATTCCTGGCCCGCCCCCATTTAAGCTTACGGCATGAAATACGTTTTTGTCATAAAAACATTCGACTAGAAATGAATATGTTTTGCTAATCAAACCAAATATGATTTTTCTTGCTAATAAAACAATATAAAACTCGTGCGAGTACTATTTTACGTCAATGACGCAGTAGAAATCCCTGGCCTGTCCATTTACAATCTTTTGTTTACGTAACTAATTCGAGTTGTATCAAAAAACAAAAATCGCACTTAAAGTTTCTAATTTAGCTCCAGTTTCTAATTATCTCAGGGGCGGCGGAAGCTGAAAAATTTTGGGGGGGGGCACTCCAATATTTCACGGTACCTTGAAATGACTCCCCCCGCCCCCTCCCTGTTTAGCTTGATTACAAACGTGTATGTGTGATATTTCAATCAGTAACATTTTGCGCGCATTAAACCACTTGAAATTGTGCTGAGAGACACAAAAATGATGCAAGTCGTCGCTAGATATATCGTATATTTTTTAGATACAGAAAATTATGTAATATCAAAATAATAAATAATGGTAATCATAACCAAATCTCATGCGTTTTTTTTGTGTGTGTGTGAGGCATTATATTCTGGGGGGGCCAGGTCCCCCCCCCCCAAAAAATCTAGTGGGGGGGGGCAGTGCCCCCCCGGCCCCCCCGGCCCCCCCGGCCCCCCCGCTTCCGCCGCCCCTGTATCTGCTTAGAACTACCAAATGAAGTTTAAATTAAGTTGGATTAAGGCACTCTTACCACGAAAACCACATATGTTCAACCTCTTTCACTTCCTCCGTGTCTCGATCTTACAAATCTCAACGTGCATTTTCACCTAGTCGTGTTTCACCAATGTCAATCATGACGAGGTCCACCAATGGCATTCGTAACACTAAATTCCGATCATACCTAACCCACCAAAAACAAATGTACTGTGCCCATAGGCCCATCACAAAAAATACTTTTGTGATTAAAGAAAGAGCAATTTAGCATCAGTTATAAAAAGTTGAGAAAAACATTTCAAAAACATCTAAAAAATAAATGGACCAATGAGAAAGCTGAATGTAGACCATGAAAAAGATAGAATTTCATTTCAATGGTTGCTAACTACTTGTGCTTAAGAGTAGGTCTCTGTAAGACTCAAGCAAAGTGGGTATGAACATTTTGACCACCCTTGAAATTTAGTGTGCAAGTAGGCCATTATATGGAATGCACAAAAACAACAATTTGGTCACCAAATGTACGGTTGCCATGGAAATGGCAAGTGTTTTATGAGACCTTAATTTCCAATTTTTGGAATAAATGAATCCCAATCGAAGGTAAAATTCAACGCTGTGTTTCTCATACATGTTAAACTTAATTTCCTTTCAAATTTCGTCAAACATAAAGTATCTTTTCTAGTTTAGGAAAACACCAATTATCGTGAGTTTATTATTTTGTACATGAAATATTCGTGCTTTAAAGTAACCGATGTATCAACTGTTTTAGCAACAAGCTAAAATGGTCAAAATGTTTTTTGCTGGTTCTCCAAAAGTATTGCATTTCTAATATAGAGGCTTGGTGGGAAGTTTTCTGAGACATTGAAGTTACCAAACCCTTCAAAAGGCCTAAAATTCAAAATGTCCTAAATTCAACTATAACTAAGCTTTGAAAATGAGCGCCAAAGAGATGCAATAAGTTAAACAAGCATTAGATGTTGGAGGGTAATACCTAAACAACAAAATTCTAGCAAAAAACAAACAAAAAAAAAAAATTAAGTTCTAGTCTGCAAACACAGTAAAATTAATTTTTATTCAAAGTAAACAAAGGGTTATTTGCAATTTTTGTCATTTTCAACCTATCTTTATCGTCTCATTGTGTCTTTTGTGGTGCTCAACTTTCCAAATTTTCACAAGGAAATGTTTCTTGGAAACGGAATAAGCATTTACCGAGCTACCTTGGTCGTAAAGAGCTAAAATCTAAGAAGATAATAAAGTGGTTCTATAAAGGAATTTCAACAGAATACACAAGCCAGGATTCTTGTTCGAAACAATACAGCATTTATAGTTTCTTTGAGCTTCAAAATCCTGTATTTAACATGAATGCTGAACTTTTGAAGGCTACAAAATAAAAATGTGCTCATTTTGAGAATATTAATTTTGAAAGAAACATGTTCAAAACCAATTTTCACTTTTTTCTCTCTTTTGAGTAGAGAAATTGCGATTTTTATCTGACTCGCCCCAGTCTCCACTCGGAAAATTGTCAGTTTTTGAACGTTTTGAGATGTTTTTTCAAGATAAATGAAAAACGAGAATGGTGACCCCAATTTTTTATTTCAGATTTCTGATAAATGCGATGGTCGTCATTATATATCAAAATATGAAGGAAAGTTTATTGGATAGATTTTGAATTATTTTGATGGGAAAGGTTGACATGTGCAATTTTTGGTTGTTTCAGCAGAGGCGCACATACCTGCATTTTTCACTAATAGTTGAATAATCATAGTAATCCAATGACTTTGATGGATTTAAAAGTATAGATTATCTAGTAAACTTCGAGTTATGAGTACGTTTTGTTATATGAAAGTACTTTTAACTGTGAATAAAGGTTCTTGATTACAGCTTCCGGTTGCTACCGCATTTCACTATAAAACCTATAAATTGACATATTTGGAGCGCATCTAGCGAAAAAAAGAGTATGGCGACCCCATCTTTTTACTGCAGTTTTTAAATGTCCATAACAATTAATGTCCATGCAAAGTTTCAGGACAAAGTTATTGGCAAAATTTCTTTCAAGGGAATTACCTTAAGCTGAAACTTCACGTTCTTGTAGGCAAAAGAAATCAGCCTTAAGTACTAACCAGAGTCATTACCACAAAGAGAATACCCGAGGAGTAGGGATTCATTTGGTGGATTCGCCAAAAAAGCCCTAAGAGCAAGTCATAAATGAAGAAATTTTATATAAGTGCAACCACAGGTAGCCCAAGCTTGGTTTCTGTGGTGTCATGTTATAAGGAAATGTATGGGGATTCATCAAAAACATGAATAAAATCCTTGAAACGTGAAATAAAGACTCGAAATTTTACCCGATCATTGAGAAATAACACTTCTTTCGCTCTGTGTGGTTATTTTTCGAATTTAGCCCGTTTTAAGATTCGGAAAGTTGGAGACTCGGGATCCAAAAGCAAGCCATCAAGAGTCTTTGAAACCTCGTACGTCTTCGCATTTCCTTTCCAGCGCCAAATTTTAGTCATAACCCTTCTCCCACATCCCTATAGAACCGAGAAAGTCGCATTAGAGATTAGTCTTCGCGTCTTTAAGCTATAAAATTTGCCTGTATTCACATACTACCTCGCTTGCTCTGACCCGTACTTGGAGCTCACTGTGCACCAGTTCAATGGATTTCCTTCCGCAACCGACCCGAGATCACGTCGGAAGTCTTCGTATCGTAAATGCGGATTTGGACATAGTCTTTCTTCGAAATTATGGCAAGTGAATTTTTTAACGGCCTAAGATACAAAAATATTTAACTTACAATTTGGTATCGGTACTTACCCCCTCCCCCCTCAGAGACCTCATCAAATGCTCGATACTGTAGGGGTCTGTAGTGGCCATTTCACGAATATGATTTTTAGCATACATGCAGACAGACAGTCCATTCATTTCTGTGATTTGGCTTATAGTTTTGGAGATATTTGGGACAAAATCTAAGATTTCACTTCCAGAGGCGGTGTGTACCGGGCAACACCACCCCAAATAGAGTCCCGTGAGATGACAATTGTTTTGCCCTCATCCCTTTTGTCGCAGAGGATTTAATCAAAAGAAAAAAAGGCATTTTGCGAATGGCCTGCAGCAGGTATTCCAGTAAAGCGTCTTTGAATATCACTACTAGGGGCAGCTAGATTTTCAGAAGCAAATGTTGAACTACATCCATTTATGGCTATTAACATTGACAGTCTTTATTCAATCAGTAAACAAGATATCGAAGGCTACAAGAAAAAAAATTGATTTAATCTGAGAACAAAGCAAAAAAATCTAACAATCTAGAGTTTTGGAATATATCTAGGAGGTGCGGATCCAGGGGGTGTCTTGTGGTGTACCGCACACGTATCTAATAACGCCGTAAATTACCATCTTCTGAAGTGATGAATGCTTATCTATATACGCATGTTTTTTTTTTTTTATTTGGGACACCCCCCCTAATCAACTCCTAGATCCACCCCCAACTATAGCTATGTACAGCACTATGCATTTAGTATCAATTATTTTTGGTTGTCCAATACTCAGGCATTACCAAACAAAGAGGTAAAGAAGAGTCCTGAAAGGGGGGAGGGGGTCCTTATCCCATTTCCCAGCCCCCATTTTGACCAAATCCCATAGTCCATTCCCAGTACACACAATCCCATTTTCCCAGCCCACAAAACATGAAATGCAAGCTCCCATTTTTCCTTTTCAGGACCCTCTAGAGGTGTTTGCTTTTTGTAGTTTGCAATGTTCTACTCCTCCAATGATATACATTTACTATTTTGCACAACTGATAGCTACAATATACCTTTTCCATGCCACCAAACTAACACTGGTTAGAAGTCAAGACCATAGTTAATGGAGCGGAATGGTTTGGAAACTCCATAGAACAAAGCTATTGTTTTGCGTTTGATGTTGAACCGTACCATCACGTGATACTGAGGATGCACAATGAACCAAAGCAAGTATGGCTGAAAATGCTCATTTCCTTATTATTTTCATGTATGAACATTTTGAAAGTGAAAACTTTCATTCGATGACCACAAACTATGCGGATAAATATTTCCGCGCAGATACAGTTAAGTTACTAGATGATGAATAAGAAAGCATGAAAAAAGGCAATTTCCTTTTCAATAAACAATTTGTATTAATCATATAGGATTAATTAACAAATAATTATTTTAGAACGTTTTTTAGGGTTAAAAACTTTTATATTCCCGAATACTATGAACAAATGGAGAAACTTTTCCTTTTCTGTGCACCGTCAATGTCATATAACAATGGATAAAGTTGAACAAAAACATAGAACAATGGGTTTCCCAACCATTCCGCTCCATGTCAAGACCAAACTTGATTATTTTATTCATCAAGTCATGATGAACCTCGACTTGAAATCATTGTTTTGCTGTTCAGTCAATCAAATTTGACATTACATCTTTGGTTTTGCCTTAAAGGATATATGACGTGCACTTTATATTACAATATATTGGGCTAGAAATAGGAGCTAAATTATATATATTTAAAACACTCATTAATAATTCATAAGCTTATGGTCCAATTGGAGCCACCATACACGTCACGTGCATGAACCTTTATAACCGATAAAGTCCTCTTCATTAGTATTCAAGTGATTTTATATAAAGACACATGTGTCTTTATATAAAGACACATGTGATCTTTATATAAAGACCACTCGAATACTATGAGGATGACTTCATCAGGAATGAAGTATACATCCAAGTTTAGATGAAGACATAGAGCTTCATCAAGGTCATAGTCAACCCTAATGATCTTTGACTAACGTGCCTGTCTTTGCCTTGTCACGCAATATCCAACGTGTGGGAGCTTCTATTGAATCTGGTTGCGCATGCCCGTGACGTCAAATCTCTATCAAAGTATAAAAATCCATGTTCGTGGCGTGTATGGTGGCTCCAGTTGAACCAAAATCTTATAAATTGTTCATGTGTGTTTTAAGCAGTTCAAAAAACTCGTAGATCGTGTTTTATCAAGTATAAAACACTCCTACTCGTTTTTTAAACACTACATATACACACACATTATTGCGAGTAGAGTGACTTTCCTCAGACCGTTAAAGAATGTTAAGTATAGTCAGTGTATACTGATACTTAGTCAAATAGACCCCAACAAAAATGTTGGAAATAACAAATATCCAACCTCTACTAGTCTACTCACTGTTTCTTTTATGATAAGATTATTTATTAGCTTGGACTAAGCTAAGCTAGGACAGTAGTATAGAAATGATTTATCATTGGTCTCTAGCCCAACAAAAATGTTGGAAATAACAAATATCCAACCTCTACTAGTCTACTCACTGTTTCTTTTATGATAAGATTATTTATTAGCTTGGACTAAGCTAAGCTAGGACAGTAGTATAGAAATGATTTATCATTGGTCTCTAGCCAAAATTCAGCCGATACGATTATTTCAAGGATTTTGTAATTTTATCACTAAACACCTTTCTCTATTAATAAGCAGTTTGATAATAAAAGCATAAACCCTCGAATTTTCAAAACATCACTCATAGCTATACTATTTATTTTAAATTGTACTCAAGATCATACAAGTTCAGTTCTTATGTACATTTTATTAACCATTTGACTCCTACGACGCCGGAAATTACTTGTAAAGGTGCACCTTTATTGAAAAATTCCACCTTCAAAAATTTTTGAGTGAGTTGCCTTTTGTTAGAATTTTTTGTAAATTGTTGAAGGTGGAATTTTTCAAAAACGGTCAGCACATTAAAAAAATCCAAGCTTCTGATTAATACTTCTATTTGCACTGAACACTGAAGCTTTGGGGCAAAAGTTGTATCCGTCAAATACTTTTCTTTGAAGTGTTTTACTTGTTGAAAACAAATATTATACTAGTGACTTATTTTTTGTCGTTGTCCTTGTTATTTTTTAAATAACAAAGAAATAAAAATAACCAAATACATACACTTATATAAAAAGAACTGAAATGCGGACAAGGACTCTCAAAACGTTCATGATTAAAAGCAGAAAAATGGAAACGTTTCAAGTCTGATAAAAGGAAGAAAAAAAGACAGTGATCAATCGTTGCGTAAAAAACTTTCTCTCTCAGCTTTGAATATTTCGAAGCTGGCAGGAAACTATTCGAAAATAACAAGGAAGCGATGCTTACGATTCTGCTTGCGTCGTACCTTTAAGATTACGATTGCGACTATACGATTACATTACTTACGAAGCTAGTATCCAATAGGCCCTTTGCAGTTAACGGTCACGTGGCTGTACTGTTGAGCTAATTTTTTATTTTAAATTGGTGATTCTTTTTTAGCTACTTTGTAAAGAACTGAATGAAACGATGTGTAACCAGTGTGTTACGAGACGCAGTTTTATTACGATCTTTTGAAACGGGTTGTAGAAATTTTGTTTGCTCACCAGTATATTTCACCAAGAGAATATTCTCTTGAATTCACCCATGGAAATCAAGATGTTCATTCATTTGCTCTCAGTGAATTAATCAGTACGTGATTAGTGAGCTGCAAAGGGCTTATTAGTAAACTTTGGTTTTTTCCACAGGTAGCCCAAGCTAGGTTCCTGTGGTGTCATATTAATGCTATTAATGCTTATAAATAGTTATGCTTAAAAACCTCGTCAAAATGTGAACTAAAAAAGTTAAGAAAGAAAATTGAGTATATCCGAAATCTAAGTAAACAAGGCAAAAGAGGTACTACGTTTCAAAGGTCAGCTAAAAATTCTTCAATTTATTTTACATTTGGACGATTTTATTAAGGTTTTTTAAGTATCGCCATACAATTTCTTTTAACATGATTGGACTACCTGTGGTTTTTCTTGGCCTGTTTCCTCCCTTTGACGTTTTTTCTTTTCTTTCTCGAGCCGTATTAGCTTTCTTATGTCTTCTCTGTGTGCTTTTCTCAAATATTCTGTATTTGCTTTCATATTCCAGACAAATTCGTCGACGATTTTCCTCAATTGCGCTACTTCATTTTTGTACATTGCATCGTACGGGTGTATTTCTGCAAAATTATAGATGGAGCTTTGTCAATGGAAGATCTTGTTTAGAACATTTCTTTTCATTCCCAAAGGACCCCACACTTATCAAAAGTATCGTGGATGTGAGGCTAACATGGAAACAATAAAGGTGCTGACACACGGTGCAACATTGCACGCAACAGGACAGTTGCAGCGTGTGTCTACCACAAAACTGACTTGTTGCACGCAACGTTGAATGCAACAAATCTGAAGTTGAATCGCGCTCTACTCTTGCAACATTGCGCGCAACAGATTTCATCGTGTGAACATGGCTGCAACATTACTTGCAACATTTTGAAATTTCCAGCCAATCAGCTTGCACCAAATTTATAACTGCTGACCAAATATCTTAACATAGCAGGCTGACACAAGAGATGTTGCGTGATTTTGTTGCAATGTGTCACCCCGATTCAAATTTGTTGCTTGCAATGTTGCGTGCAATGTTGCCCCGTGTGTCGGCACCTTAAAGAAATCACACTTTGTCTTGATGTGATTTGTTGCATTTCTTTTGTATTTTCATGTTAGCCCCTCATTCAAGACAATTTTATAAAAGAGGAAAGAGAAGGGTGAGTGTTTGTGTGTGTGTGTGTGGGGGGGGGGGGGTTAATCCTCCCCGTTTTGGATAGGAATGTGCCGCCAGAGGTAAAAAACCGTGACCCTATTTAATGACACTTCAGAATGAAAAATCCATACCCTATTAAAGACATTATTCAAGACCCTATTCAAGACACACAAGAAATTGTATACCCTTCATGAGGAAGGAGTTTGATAGCAAAGCCGTCAAGGATCTGAAAACTTTGTCAGGACCGAATAATGTTTTTTTTATGAAGTGGTACTCTGTCTAAGACACGCAAAAACATGAAACTTACGATATTGTGTCAAAATTATAATTCTGTTTAAGACAATTTCCGGTAAAATGTATACCCTCTGTAAGAGAGCAAGGCCGAAAACCATACCCTATCCAGCTGCACATACCCCTATAGAAAACATATGCAATGACCATGAAACAAAAGCCACAGGTTCGTAAGTGGCGATTGATGAACGACGACCAGCCCCCATTCCCACTTATTTCCAAATAGAACAGTTACTTTTACTATACAGTGTTTCGTACTTACTGTTCTTTGCCTTTCTCTTACAAATACATTGCCATATGAGTCCGACAACCACGGCAAAGCAAAGTAAGGATCCCACAATCAAAATGGTGTTATTATATATTATTATAAGTCTTCCTGACAGCTGAGCTTCCTGTTGGCTTCTGAAATCGAAGATCAAACAATGCGTATTTCAGTGCACAAAGGTAGTCAATAGAAAAAAAACATTACGTATAGTTTAATAAATGAACAGGAGTGTTTTAGACCTGATAAAACCTGATCTGCAAGTTTATTGAACTGCTTCAAAAAATCATGAATAATTAATGAGCATCTAGGGTCCTTATTCGAGACATGCTCTTGCGCTCTTTTGGTCCATGAATAAAGATTTCAAAATCTTTATAAAAAGATATTCACGTTGAGCTATTATGAAGTATAAAGATCCATGCACGTGATGTATTTGAAGGACCTTATAGGTCTAAATGCCCGGGGGGGGGGGGGGGGGGGGGGTACTACCACCCCAACTTGGGTAGGGGTGTGCCGCCAGGACCTCAACACCCTGACCCTATCCCAGACCTAAAATTTTGATTTTACATACCCTACCCCAGACTAAAACTAAGAATTGTACACGCTATCCCAGACTAAAAGACGGAAAATACGGTTTTACAATCGATCGCAATCAATATTTACTAACATCTTTATCGTTTTTGTGTCGGCAGAAAGCGTAGCCTATTCACCAGACAAAAACGACCAAATCGTTAACCCCATCCCAGAATAAAATGAGGCCCTATCCCAGACAAAATGTCAAAAAATGATACCCTACCCCAGACCCAAAAGCCGAAAAACCATACCCTATAGGGCGGCACATACCCGTATAGCAAATATAGGGGAGTACAGTGTTTCTATCTAAAAATGATGAAAAATAAACCCAAATGCCTACTAGGACATCACACTCATTAGCATACTGGAAGTATAAACCTTGATATCTCCAAGATGCATCACTCAAATCATATAAAGATATTTTACTATTTAGCTTTTAACTTCATGTAGAATCAATACTGAAAACATTGAGTTAGGGGTCATAGGCACTTTAATTATGGGCTCAATTGCTGAGCCGGCGATTGAACAAAGGGTGCTATTGGATAGAGCTACCCATTGGATACATTCATTGGATAACAGCGTCAACTCATGATCCACTGGGCCGGATAAGAATTTTTCCATTGGATAGCTCTCTCCACGCTTTGTACAACCAGACCCTAAGTTTAATGAAAAGACAAACAAAGGTAATGAACAAAGAGACGAACATTTTGCTTTCAAACCTTCAATTTTTCAGTCAACCTGTCAATCAGGTTTGATATTTCCCTCTCGTGAAGCTTCAAAAACGCTCGACAATCCTTCTCGATTGAAGCAGCTAGCAGACAGTGCTATGCCATATCCAAAGGACAAATCTATCAATTTGGTGAATTCAATACCACCATCAGTAAAACTTTTGCTTTCGTTTGCTACAACATAGGTATCTAAAATAGCCCCTTCAACCTCGCGTGTAACGAGAGCCTTGCGGATGTCCTCCACTGAATGATACTGTCGAACTTAATAAAATGGCTGTAGTTAGTGCCTTTTATGATCATTACGGTTTAATTGATCACTCATGAAAAATGAAGTTATAAAAAGAAAACGAGAATTCTAGTCCAGCTACAGTACCCCTCTTGCTATGATCATGACTAGAGCAAATTAGGCAAATGGATGGATGGATGGATCTTAACTCACCCTGATTTACTTTGCCATTCCTCAGTATGCCAATACGATGTTCCGACGAATTATGTATTGCTGCAATCTATGAAGAAACAACGCAAATTTTACCTCGTCGTTCACTATTAGAGCCATGTTTGTTTTACTGTTTAATTTTTCATTTCTTTAAAGTGTTTTTTTTTTTTTTTTTTTTTTTTTGATATAATTTAGATTTTATTGTTTTTATTGTTGCACTAATAAAAGAAATACTAACCTGAGTTCCATAGATCATTTGTTTTGTATCCATGGTGACAACTGTTAAGGTGGTAGTTACAGCACCAACATACAGTGAAATTATATTCATACCACTTAGCATCCAGAAAATGGAAAAAATCCTAGATGCAACACTTTTTGGAGTTCTGTCGCCATAGCTGTTATTATGAAGTAAAAAAGAAATAAGTAAAAAGGATTCTGGGTCTTTCTAGGTGTAGCAAGCTTTATTTAGTGTATTCTGGGTTATGTTTTTTTTTACACAGGAAGGTAGGAGCATAATTTTTACTGGGGGGGGGGGGGGGGATTAAAGTAAAGATGTACAGGTAGCATGGGTGGCGTTCGCGTCTAACGCGTCGTCTTTTACCGCTGTGAATCAACGGGTCACTGGTTTGAGCCCTGCGGTCGCCATAATAATATGTGAATAAGCCTGTAGCAAGATGACGTTTTACCCCCGTCTCTAGACCATAATCCTTTTCACACTGCTTTTGTTCTTTAATTATGACTATTGTTCCTGTATTCTCTAAGGAATCAAAAATTTTAATATGAAAGAATTTTAAAAACTATTATGGTATAGAGTCAGGGGTAAAACGTCATCTTGCTTCAGGCTTATTGAGTTTGTTTGATGTGTTGTTCTCTCCTATGCTACGAGGGTTTTCTCTGGTTTCTCCAGTTTTCTCTTTCCGTAAAAATCAACATGTGAGTTGAGAGTTGTGTGTATAGAATATTCTAAAATGTAGTAAGGAGTGTGTATGGAGGATACACGGCCCCACAAGCTCTTAGCTTCCCTACTGTGTATAAATAAAAAAGATTTATTTTGTATTCTTATGAAGCTGTATTGAATAAAAGAAGTTTTGTATAGCCCCCCTGGCTCCTAGATCCCTGTCCCAGGATATTGTTTAGCTCCAAATTCATTATCCTTTGCTATTGCTTTATTGTCTTTCATGCTTCAGGTGCCTTGCAACAACAAGAAAGAGCCAGGATTCTGGAAAGAGCAATATGAGGATTCTGAAGTAATTATCACTTACCCAACAGTTGTCATAGAAATAAATGACCACCACATTCCTTCTAAAACTCCTTTAATGAAAGATCGTGGAAAACCACTTCCCTCAGTTTTAGCATCCTAAAAATGCAATAGATAGGTGTAGATAAATTGTTTATAATTATAAAATGCATCTTAAGCCATATGCTAATTACATTTATTGCAGTACATAAATTAAAAATCACTGAATATATATTCCCAAAACAAAAGAAATATTATTATTTATTGTTAATCAAAATATATATCTAAACAGAATTATAGTAATTTTTTAAATGTAATTTTAATTTATAATTTTTTAAATTATTATTTAGTATTTAAAAAAGATTTTTTCCTGATTACCCCCCCAAAAAACTTGTCATTCTTTTTTATTGTGTTAAAAAAACATTTATAACATTTATGAGAGAGGTAAATAGTAAAAAAGGCACAAGTTGCCAAAACTTTATTCCCTCCCTGCACAAGTTGCAAAACCTCTTTTAGGCTTCTGTCCACCATGGAGTAAATCCAATCATATTTTCATATTTTAAATTATATATTAAATGGAAGTCATTAAAAAGGAGCATATGGTACCGAGCATATAAGTGTGAGAACGACTTACCAAGAACCACACAACAAACCCAGACAAAAATATTAAAGTGAAGGAAAACAGTAATAAAGGAAATGTGGTTGTAAAAGATTTGATTATAATCCGTGCTGCTGAGTCGGCTGGTTGTGGTAGTGTGAGGAAAACAATTCCTGGAGATTCTACCACAGACACAAACGGCTGGTCTCCAAATACCTGGAAAATGCAAGTTTAGATAAGATTACAATTACACAAGGATTCCTGTGCATTGGCATATGTAGGAAGGGGCACTCACTCGGATGTGCCCCTTAAACTTAAATGTCCTTAAGTTGTCCATCTTTTTCTTAACAACACCACACTCTGTTGCAATAACACACTCATCACCAAAAGCAGTACTCACTCTATTCATATATTTATTCCCATTAATTGGAAAGCTGACTTGCGCTCCATTATGGACATTCCCAATTACGTCTATCATGCTTTTTTTACCCGCCGGTAAGCCAACAGCATCATTCACAAGATCAACAACTGTTTCACCGTGACCATTCTTACAGTCTCCGCATGCCCATTTGATCATGTTAGGTATGATCTGAGCAAAGATACCGTTGACCTTTCCATCTTCTGTTTTATAAAGGTATGGAGCAAGGAACCAGTAGTTGGTATTGATAATTCTTGGACATCGGCAGGTTTCTACCAGAAAAAAAAAACAATGCTTTGTGAGGAATTCCAATTTGGTAGTATTTTTCGATTACTCCCAAAAGATTGGCAGCCTGGGTGCAGGTTGCTCATTAGCTGTAATAGACGTCTACAAGTATCTAGTCAATCTGGTTTCTAAGATCAGCACCATGCTTTACTAAGGTTATAAAAGTATCTGGTGTAAAAGGTGTTAACTCTAACACCTTATCAGTGGTTCGGATGAATGCTATCTTATCTAGAACTGTTAATTAGAGACGACCACACCTTTGTCAGTTGTGATTTGATTGTAACCTGTCACCCTTTCTTAATAAAACTTGAACTTTGAATCTTTTTATTTGGCTACATCAATAGTTTATCACTGTCAATAAATATTAATTACCAAACAGGGTAACCTTAACAAATGTAAAAGTGCTCAAAAAGGCAGACTTCGTGCTAATCATGTTTAAGAAGTAATTCAATGATTAGCAGAGATGCCTTGCTATGTAAATGGTGAAAGTTAGGCGGAAAACGGCTAACGTCGAACTGCAGTTTAAGGTTTGCGCCGCAGTACCAAGCAAGTACGTTGTCCAATAAAGGTCTTTAATATCAGTTTGACCTACCTCCGTATATTACAGCGAAGGGACCCGAACCAGCACCAGTTCTTGCAGCTATTCCTATCTCGTACACCGAATGTGGCACCATGTTCCTTAAAGTACAGTTACGGAGAGACGGTCCCAGCATCTTGACATCAAAAGAGGTGTCATCTTCCAAAGGTGTTCCTGATGTCGTCTTTTTTTTGTATCTTAAGGTATACCCTTGTAGGATACCGCCTAAGCTTTCCACTGGAGGAGGTTCCCAGGAAATCATTAATTCAGTGGAACTCGATAAATTCGTTACTAATGCATTAAATGGCAGCTTGGACGGCGCTAAAATAAACAAAAAGGTAACAAGCATTTAATTAAGGGGTATATGGGGTGTTGTTAACCAAATGGGGCATCAGCCCTATAACCACATCCTGTCCCGTTAAGTAGAAAATTAATCAAATTTATAATTAGAAATAGATAAAACAAATTTCTTGCCAGTATTTGTAAATGGAATTAAATTCATGGGTTTGTAAATGGAGGTGAGGTGATCATCTTTAGCAAAGTTCAACCTGAAACTAGCGACTTTTTGTTGTCATTTGAAGAGGGTCCTAAGGGTTCAGAAGCTGGGATTCGCCTTTTTTGGCTGGGAAAATGAGTTTATGCACTTAGGATGGGATTAACAAACAAACAAAAGACTATCACATTAATTAATGTACTTCACTGATAGGACCAACATGCCCTTCCTCTTTTTATCAGAGCTAATACACTACCTATAAATTTCCTCTACTATGAATTGGTCACCCAGTTAATGCATGATATTGAAAATAGGCTTGCACCTCCTAATATTCTAAATCAATTTACCCTTGCTTTGAGTGTTCACTCATACGACACAAGATTCGATCATCATCAGGAAATTTCTATATTAAAGAATTTCAACTTGAAGTGCAAAAAAATTCGTTTTCAAGATTTGAAGCTATGTTATGGAATAAGATACCTAGAAGAAGTTTAAGTTTACATTACGTAAAGAGAAGATAGCTATGTTGACACTTCCTCTATCGTAGACAGACTAGATTATGCTTTGAACGTCTCAGACTGAGTCTTTATATAATGCGGCTATTTATAAATTATTATTTCTTGATCTTCAATCATTGGTTAGTATCATTTTCCTTTTTCTCTTTGTTTCCCTTTTGGTTTCTTTATTGTAATTAAACTGTTAGTTTTTCATTTAATATTTATCTTTATTTATTTGTAAATCTTCAAATATTTATTTAATGTAATATATCGCCTCCCACCTAGATTAGTTTAGTGCTATTTGCGGGAGGGTGATAAATTGTATAAATATAGACATTCTTTTGTAAAATAAACTTGAAACTTGAAACTATCACAAAATGGGAATGGGAATGAGATTGTGATTCAAGCAAAATATAGGCTGAAACTATGAGATTTGGTTAAAATGGGAACTGGAAAATGGGATTAGGACCCACCTTCAGGACCCTCTTCGAAAAATATGCCTTACACATCTCTTCTGCAGAACTCCATTTTCTAGTTTTTAGCCGCAGCATTGTTCAAAATAAATGTGAGGTATTACAAGAAATACAAGAAAGTGATTACAAGAAATAATTTGTTATTATTAAACTGTCTGCAGAATTTAAAACAAGAAAAAAAAGCTGAAGCTAAAAAAGATCTTGACTACAAGGTGACTCTTGTTTTACTTACCATCCTCAGGCATCCTGACAATGTCTCCACCCTTGATGCCGCAGCCTTGCGCCGTCAATCCACAGATCTCGACTAAATACTGGGAGAAAGGATCTAAATTCTCAAATAACGCATAAACTTCATCTGGTAGGTGAGTTTTGAAGCTTGTCTCACCAGATTTCATATTGGATATCGTGACATTGTAACCAATCATGATACCATTTCTGAATGCAGGGTCAATGTAATCCCATTGAACAATCACGGCTGTTGAGCTGACCGCTGTTGCACTGACAAAAAGGTAAGAAGAAGAAGAAGAAGAAGAAGAAGAAGAAGAAGAAGAAGAAGAAGAAGAAGAAGAAGCAAGTTCATCAACCAAGTTACTAATGCTTAATTAAGACAATAATTTAAGGGTCTCGTTACCATCTTCTCTTGTCCTGATATTAACGGGGTCACTGGAGATTCCGTTACCATTCTCTGTGTAGGCTAGAACCCTAAAAGAGTATATGCTGTATTTCTTCAACCCATCAACAATGGTTTCTTCCCTATCTGGTGTCACTGCTTTCATTTGGTCTGGTGTATAATGCCCTCCACTTTCTTTGTAATATATTCTGTAGCTTTTCAATGTTAAGCCATGCAAATGGATGGATGAGATGGAAGACCATGATAGAGAGATTGAGGTAGAGTTATGGCTTTTGATGCTTTGTACTCGTGGGCTGGAACTTGGAACTGCAAATCAAAAAGTCTATCAAGGTTGTTGTTTCAATAGCCCACTTCTAAGATCTGCTTCACTTGTCATGCACAAAGGTTTCTGTTTCAAGGCTATGTGCGAAATTAAATGTTTATTCTTTTCTCCTGTCACGTATCACTGAGCATTATGCACGAAGCCTCTCGCACTGAAACCTTTGTACGTGACAAGTGAAGCATCCCAACTAAGAAGTGGGCTATTTTAAACTACTTTCCAATCTATTTCCTCTCACTGATGAAGAAGACAAAAGGAATGTAATTATAAGACTCTATTACTTCCATTACAGCCTTAGAAATTAGTTACAAGACTATGGCCCCTGGTATAAACGAGGAATTTCACATGTACCAAATCTAATCATTAATTTCCTCTTTAGTCTTATGAGACAATTCATTTAGCAACCAAAACCACTGATACATGCAAAAGATCAAAACCTATTGGTATAAATTCATATGCATTAGATTCGGCACCGTCACATGAAATTTTAAGTTTAGTGAAATTGAGAGTCAGATGGTTCCTGTCGGGACTGACATGCCATTCAATCCCGTATGTGACAGAGTCAAAAGACACTATTTTGGACAGTAATTATTTAGTCATAAATCTATATTTTTAATTAGGAATGCCTCGTGTACACATAGGAATGTAATTCTTTAGTTAACTGTTTGCGTGGAAAATGCGTAAGCAAGAAATAATTTCCGTACGTAATTACATTACAGTGAGTCATGCCTAGGTTTGGCGCTTGTTTACGTAAGTTCGTGTTTGGGACATCCTGTTTGCGCCTAGGGCGTGCAACATTGCATAGGATGTGTAAGGTCTTAAGAATGCAGGTTTTTCCATAAAAATAGGCCCAAACTAAGCTTAAATCAGTGTAGTAAAAGTTCTTGAAGACGTTGCACATATCAAGACAAGGAATTCTCTACGATGTAAAGTTGTGTGAATTTTTCAATAAATTCTTTTGTCAAAACCACTTGCAATCTGATTCATAGCTGAGCGCCTTGCCGCCGGTTACATTTTTGGTGTCAGAAGTGGGATTGCAAGAAAGTTGACATTAGTAGTTACTGATTATTTACCAACGGGAACGAGACTGAAATCATGGCAGAAGAAGCTGTGGCTGCACTCACAGAGCAATTGGCTGCACTCAAGGCACAGCTGGATGGCATGCAGGCTGAAGGAGGACCCCCTGCCCAACCTGTTTTTGCACCAGTGGTAAAAGTGACAGTGCCGAGGGAGAAGAAGCTGAGGAAGTATGCTGGTGGCAGAGACGACAAAGTGCTTGAAGACTGGATAGCGGATGCACAGAGGTCTGTGGCTGCCCAGAAGTTAACTGGTCAAGAGGCGGTGGATTTCCTGTACCATAGCTTAGAAGGTGCGGCTCGAGATGAAGTTCGACTAAGGCCTGTGGATGACTGGACAGACCCGGAGGGTTTCTTCAGGATTCTGAGAGACGTCTTCGGAGAGAAGCTCACCAAGACCCAGCTTCTCCAGAGGTTTTTCGCCAGAAAACAAGGTGACAGGGAGCCCATCCAGGACTTTGCCCATGCCCTGATGTCAATGGCGGAGCACATAACCAGAGTACACGTAGGAGCCCTGGAAAACAAGGACCAGAACCTCAGAGACACATTCGTTGAGAACTTGCGTGACAACCTGTTGCGCAGGGATCTCAAGCGCTATATCAGAGAACATCCCGAGAAGACCTTCAACGAGGTGAGGCAAGAGGCCTATTGTAGCTCGGAAGACACAGATAGAGGAGCACATCGCCATGCAGCGGCCAAGGAGGTGTTGGTGGAGAGCAACCAAGTAAATGCCATCCAAGAGCTTACAGCAGGACAGAAGGCCCTGGTGGAGAGGCTCATGCAGCAACAAAAATTGCTGGATGAGCAGCAGAAGCTGCTAACCCAACTTACCATGAAGTTAGCAAGCCCATCACCACCACGAAGTCCCCCACGTGGTCCGAGGAGATGTTACAACTGCCACGAGCTTGGACATCTTCGGCCGAACTGCCCAAAGCCCCTGAAAGACAAGGCACCAGCAGCACCACAGAAGGAGTCAAACTCCAGCTCTCCACGGCAGTGAGCCACGCCGTGGAGAGGAACTGTAGTGGCTCTAACTCTCTTTTTCAGAACGAAAAGGTTGTCGGGACAAGTCCCACAGTGGTGGCGAGGATTGGCGGAGTACCTGTGAAAAGCTTAGTGGATACGGGCTCCATGGTTACCCTCATCACCGAGTCGTTCTACAGGGAAAAGCTACAGCCAACCCTAGGAGACCTACACCCTGAAACAAGATTACTGCAGCTGCGAGGAGCTAACGGTTTGGACATCCCTTACATTGGATATATCGTCGCTACAGTAGAGATCGGAGGAGTGGTGGTCCCTGGGTGCGGCATCTTCATCACGAAGGACACAGCAGCCACTACAGTAATGCAGAGGAGGGTACCTGGCCTACTGGGAACCAACGTTCTTGGGCAGGTGCCCCAATACCAACAGATCCTGCAAGATGAAGAGAAGGAGAGTAAACGTAAAACTGGGTTCGTGAAAGTAGCCGGCTCAGACAAAGTCTGGGTCCCTGCTTTCACAGAATCTGATATCTTGGTCACAGGCCCATCATGGGGCACTGATGCTGTGATCGAACCCCTTGGTGTACCAGTAGAAGGAAACCTCACCGTGGCCAGTACTCTCGTGGATACTACCAAGACGTGTTACTATGTCAGAGTTGCCAACCAGACGGCAAAGGACATATGGCTAAAGCCGAGGACGCGGATTGGAATTGTGCGAGAGGGAGAGATGGTCAAGAGAGGAGAGCAGTTGGAGTTCCTACACGGGAATAACATGGTGACAGTGTGCTGTAACCTTAGTGCTGACCCTCAGATGCCACCCCAACGGGAAGCTGTGGGCAAAGTACGTTGGCAAAGGATACAGAAACCCCCTCACGGGATTACCCTGGAACATTTCCCCGGGACGGAACTTCAGAGGGAGAAAGCTCTCCAGATGTTCGAAAGAAATGAAGAGGTGTTTGCTTCATGTAAGGAGGACCTTGGCTGTACAAAGACAACATATCATCGCATCTACACAGACGATGATGTGCCTGTCACAGAGCGTTACAGAAGGATTCCTCCAAACCAATACCAGGAGGTGCAACAGCATCTACAAGACTTGCTAGAAAAAGGAGTGATATGTCCAAGTGAGAGTAACTATGCCTCCCCAATAGTGCTTGTACGAAAGAAGTCTGGAGCCTTGAGGATGTGCGTCGACTACCGGAAGCTGAACCAGAAAACCAAGCGTGATCAGTACCCCCTACCAAGGATAGAGGAATCACTGGAGGCACTGCGTGGCGCAAAGTACTTTTCCACCATAGATCTGGCATCAGCCTACAATCAAGTTGAAGTCCATCCTGATGATCAGCACAAGACTGCGTTCACAACGCCCATGGGTTTGTTTCAGTACACTCGGATGCCGTTTGGACTACAGAATGCCCCAGCGACCTTCCAAAGGTTGATGCAAGGAGTCTTCCAAGAGGACATACTTCGCACCCTGATGGTCTACCTGGACGACATCATAGTCTTCTCATCCACCATTGAAGAACATCTTGAGCGGTTGGAAACGGTATTCAGTAAGCTGAAGCATCATGGATTAAAGGTTGAACCAACCAAGTGTCAACTCTTCAGAGATCGGGTGTCCTACCTGGGGCACGTGGTCTCTGCTGACGGTGTCGAGACAGACCCTGAAAAGACAAAGACAGTTAACGAGTGGCCAGTCCCCCAGACAGTGCGCGATGTGCGATCATTCCTTGGTTTCGCGTCATACTACAGAAGATTTGTCCCCAAGTTCGCTCAAATGGCAGGCCCGCTGCACAAGTTAGTTGCTGAGCTCGGGAGCGGAGGAAGTAACAAGACCACCCGGAAGCAGATTGGAGTACTGTGGACAGAAGAGTGCCACAAGAGCTTCAACAAGTTAAAGAATCTACTAACCTCAGCACCAGTACTGGCATACCCGGACTACACCAAGCCCTTCATCCTAGAGACGGATGCGTCCAACGAAGGATTGGGAGCCGTGCTGTCCCAAGAACAGGACGGAAGAGTCAAAGTGATCGCTTATGCCAGCCGAGGCCTGAGAGGTGGAGAGCGAAACATGGAGAACTACTCATCGAGGAAGCTGGAACTACTAGCCTTGAAGTGGGCTGTATGTGAGAAGTTCAGGGAGTACCTGCTGGGATCGAAGTTTGTCGTCTACACAGACAACAACCCGCTGACATACCTACAGTCAAAGAGTAAGCTGAAAGCTGTGGAGCAGAGGTGGGCTGCAGAGTTAGCAAACTTCAACTTCACCATCAAGTATCGCCCTGGACGTCACAATCAGAATGCAGATGCTCTAAGTCGCATCAACCGAGATGAAGAACCAACCACAGTTGAAGTAAGAAGCACCCTAGCCTACTCTACCAATACTACAGACCTACCAGAAGAGGTACGTCAACATTTGATGGTATCAGCAGCGTTCATAAGCAACACAGAGACAAGTGCGCTGGAAGAGCAAGCAACCTCATTCCCAACCACACCTCTCACAGAGATCCAACGACTACAGCAGGAGGACCCATGTATCAGTCGTCTCCTCCACTACCGAAACCTTGGACGTCGGCCAAGTAAAAGGCAAAGCCAACAAGAGACAAGGGATACAAGGAAGTTGCTTAGTCACTGGAACAGGATTGAGGAAAGCCATGGAGTTCTCTACCGCCGTACAGGAGTCGGACAGGGAAGTGAGCTTCGGTTACTGCTACTCCCCACATCAATGAAATCACAAGTACTGAAGGGTGCGCACGATCAATGTGGACATCAAGGACAAGACAGGACAGAACAGCTCTTGAGGAAAAGATGTTGGTGGCCCGGTATGCAAGGAGATGTGAAGCAATGGATCTCAAATTGTGAAAGATGTGTCATTGCCAAAGGATCCTACCTTCCAGTCAAGACGCCGATGGGCAGCCTACTAGCTACTAGGCCATTGGAAGTGCTAGCGATGGATTTTACCTTGCTTGAGCCTGCAACAGATGGAAGAGAAAATGTCCTCGTGTTAACAGATGTGTTCACAAAGTTTACAATTGCTGTACCTACCCGTGATCAGAAAGCTACAACCGTAGTCAAGACCCTGATTAAAGAATGGTTCCTTGTGTATGGAATCCCCCGAAGAATACACTCTGACCAAGGCAAGTCATTTGAGGCAGAACTAGTCAAGGAGTTGTGTGCAGTGTATGGAATTAAGAAGTCAAGGACAACCCCCTATCATCCTCAAGGAAATGGGCAGTGCGAAAGATTCAACCGTACACTACATGAGCTTCTAAGAACTCTACCAGCAGAAAAGAAAAGAAGGTGGCCTGAACACCTGAAAGAGTTATGTTACGCCTATAATGCTACGCCACATGCAACGACTAGATACTCACCCTTCTACCTGATGTTTGGTAGAGATGCAAAGCTACCTTTGGACATTCTACTTCCTGATGATGACAGACAAGTGACAGTAGACAACCAGCAATGGATTACCAAGCACCAGACTCGTCTACGAGAAGCTTATACCACTGTGACACAAAACTTGAAGGAAGCTGCTACCGTCAGAAAGAAGATCCATGACCAGAAGGGCAGAGCACTGGCCGAACCACTACAAGTTGGAGAGCGAGTACTCCTTCGCAACCGTAAAGTCAGAGGAAGAAACAAGATTCAAGATAAATGGGACAACCAAGTGTACAAAATCGTCGAACGAAGAGACAACAATACATATGTCGTTGAAAGAGCTGATGGACATGGAGGAGATAAAGTTGTTAGTCAAGGAGAAATGCAAGTGTGTCCAAGACCAATGCTGGAGATACGAGGACGACACAAGCAAGCTGACAGGTCTAGACAAACATGTACTGCATCGCCAGAATCATCAGATGAAGAAGATGACATTGGAGGAATGACAATCGCCTTTCAACCAATGACAGAACCAGCTGAACCTGATGATGATGATGATAGTGATGATGCGTCTGAGGAAGAACTGGCTGCACCTGTACTCCGACGTTCCACAAGGACAACGGCAGGCCAACACAGCAACCTCTATAATCTTCCAAGATCCGCACTTCAGCACTGACGAGTCCACCTGCGTATCATTGTTCCTGAATTTGCTCGAGGACGAAGCAAACAAAAAGGAGGGGCAAGTGTGACAGAGTCAAAAGACACTATTTTGGACAGTAATTATTTAGTCATAAATCTATATTTTTAATTAGGAATGCCTCGTGTACACATAGGAATGTAATTCTTTAGTTAACTGTTTGCGTGGAAAATGCGTAAGCAAGAAATAATTTCCGTACGTAATTACATTACAGTGAGTCATGCCTAGGTTTGGCGCTTGTTTACGTAAGTTCGTGTTTGGGACATCCTGTTTGCGCCTAGGGCGTGCAACATTGCATAGGATGTGTAAGGTCTTAAGAATGCAGGTTTTTCCATAAAAATAGGCCCAAACTAAGCTTAAATCAGTGTAGTAAAAGTTCTTGAAGACGTTGCACATATCAAGACAAGGAATTCTCTACGATGTAAAGTTGTGTGAATTTTTCAATAAATTCTTTTGTCAAAACCACTTGCAATCTGATTCATAGCTGAGCGCCTTGCCGCCGGTTACACGTACACACTAAAATATGACTTATTGATGATATGTCTCATCATAGTTGCATTTTGTGTAGATTCCATTTAGTGTTCTAGCTATTATTATTATTCACTGAAACGTTAGTTTTACCAAATAAAAATGTGTTTTCAAAGTGAATATTAATATTCTGACAATCCAGATGATTTTGAAAAAAATCGCCCCATTTATTGTTGAAAAGGTCACATGGTTTTACTTAGAGTTTGGCTTTACCTTTAGATGTTTTAATGTAAGTAGTTTGTACAGGCATCACATCGAGGAAACCCTCTTTCTCAATCCATTCTTGTAGTATGATGAGCTGCAAGGATTCCATGGTGCTATAAATGATGGTGAAGTTGGAAACAACACTGCCTTTGCTAAAAATACAACATTTTAAGATTTAATAGAGCTTTTTTTCTAACTATAACAAATCAGTTTTCAACTATAATTATATAAGATATCAAGGAAGCAAATATTCTTTATTTGGTCAGGTAATCAGTCAATCTGTCTGTCAGTCCGATGTCAGTCAATCAGGAATCTGTCAAAAATGAACAGTCAGTCAGCAGGGGCAAATCCAGGGGTGTCGCCTCCATGAAACTCCACTTTGTGAGTCTATAATAAAATTGTAACCCCCCTGCATGTGGAGCAAATCGCACCAGTTCTTTCATACTTGGTGGCCATTTTGGAACCCCCCTTTTTTAAATCATGGATTCACCTCTAGCGCAGTCAGTCAGTCAGTCAGTCAGTCAGTCAGTCAGTCAGTCAGTCAGTCAGTCAGTCAGTCAGTCAGTCAGTCAGTCAGTCAGTCAGTCAGTCAGTCAGTCAGTCAGTCAGTCAGTCAGTCAGTCAGTCAGTTACCATATTGATATCTTGCATTCATTATATAGCGTAAGTTCAGTCTGTCAGTGGCATAAGTAAATTATTGAAATCATATTCTCTATTATAGCTAGCGTAAGTTCATACATACCTGAAAGAGTGAACTTCAATCTTTAATACAGGATTCTCTCCACTATATATCTTCTTTAACTATCAAAATGTTAATAAGAATTTTTTTGATCATACATGTGCATAGTTTGACATACCAAGACAAACAAAAATCCTTAACAACCTCAGCTGTTGGTATGAATGAGCCAATTACTATGAAGGCAGAGAATCCCCCTTTTTATAACCATTTTAGTCCTAGAATAACTAAGAAATAATCCAGTTTTTTCTTTATCTAGAACAAAAGGTATCCAGATTACATGGTACAGCATTTGGCAATAACTTATGCAGAGCACTTTTATTCTATCACTTTACCACCTAAGAATACACTCTTCCAATTCCCTTGAATATGAATAGACCAGCTACTGTATCCTCCCAAAGGGTTGATAAATCAAAGACATGTTTATATAATAAACTCACGTTTTTTAGAATCTTTTCTTTGAGAAGCAGACTTGCATCACTGCTCAAGTCCTTCAAGTCTTCATCCCAGTTTTCATCAGGAAAGCGAACCAAAACCGTTACCTCAGCAGCTGCGATTAAAAAATTACATTTTGATTTGGTAATTTATATCGCCATTGCTATTAATAAGAAATCTTTTATACTATACCTATGCAGGCAAAAGTGTTACATAATCTTGATCTGTTCCTTGCTCCTTTACATTCCTTCCCTCCATGTTGTGGAGCTGGGTTGCTACATGTCCTAGTGCTGTTTTGGGAGCCAGATTCACAGGGTTTGCTACAGACAGACCAAGCAGACCATGAAGTCCAGTTTCCATCGACTTGAATAACAAAAAAAGCCACTGTTAGGTTAACTGTATGACTATTTTTTTTCCTTCTTTGTTGGATGCAGTTGCAGACAACATAAAACTACAAAACATTATAAACAAAACAAGTATCTAATAAATTACCTACCAGGGCAATGCGGTTGGGTGCAGTAACGTATCTCAGAATGATTGCCAATGCAATTGTTACCACCATATGCCAGTGTTGGCTTAGAACAGCTACGGTTACGTTCTTGTGTACCATTGCCACACGATACAGAGCATCTTGTCCAGTTGTTCCACTCAGAAAAGTTACCATCGACTGTACAGAATAAAAAACAATATTGTTGTCAAGCACTACAAGGAATACCTGCCATTAACTGTTATAACAAAAGTAAAGATTATATTTTGTATTGTCTTTCCTTTCCTTTTTTTTTTTAATTTTCTCTTTGTTTTGTTTCATTTTGTCCCTTTTTTCTCTTTTGTTTTCTTTTGTTTTGGGTGAAAACATCGTTTTGTCAAAACATTGACTGATGATATTTTTTCCTTCTTTTTTGGATTTAGCTGCAAACAACCTAAAACAACGAAACATTAAGTAGTAAACAAACATCTAAAACACCTACCAGGGCAATGCGGTTGGGTGCAGTAACGTATCTCAGAATGATTGCCAATGCAATTGTTACCACCATATGCCGGTGTTGGCTTAGAACAGCTACGGTTACGTTCTTGTGTACCATTGCCACACGATACAGAGCATCTTGTCCAGTTGTTCCACTCAGAAAAGTTACCATCGACTGTACAGAATAAAAAACAATATTGTTGTCAAGCACTACAAGGAATACCTGCCATTAACTGTTATAACAATAGTAAAGATTATATTTTGCATTGTCTTTCCTTTCCTTTTTTTCTTTATTTTTTCTTTGTTTTGTTTTATTTTGTCCCCTTTTTTCTCTTTTGTTTTCTTTTGTTTTGGGTGAAAACATCATTTTGTCAAAACATTGACTGATGATATTTTTTTCCTTCTTTTTTTGGATTCAGCTGCAGACAACCTAAAACAACAAAACATTAAGTAGTAAACAAACATCTAAAACACCTACCAGGGCAATGCGGTTGGGTGCAGTAACGTATCTCAGAATGATTGCCAGTGCAATTGTTACCACCAAATGCCGGTGTTGGTTTAGAACAGCTACGGTTACGTTCTTGTGTACCATTGCCACACGATACAGAGCATCTTGTCTAGTTGCTCCACTCAGAAAAGTTACCATCGACTGTAACAGAATAAAAAACAATTGTTATCAACCACTACAAGGAATACCTGCCATTAACTGTTATAACAAAAGTAAAGATTATATTTTGTATTGTCTTTCCTTTCCTTTTTTTTTTTAATTTTCTCTTTGTTTTGTTTCATTTTGTCCCCTTTTTTCTCTTTTGTTTTCTTTTGTTTTGGGTGAAAACATCATTTTGTCAAAACATTGACTGATGATATTTTTTTCCTTCTTTTTTTGGATTCAGCTGCAGACAACCTAAAACAACAAAACATTAAGTAGTAAACAAACATCTAAAACACCTACCAGGGCAATCCAGTTGGGTGCAGTAACGTATCTCAGAATGATTGCCAGTGCAATTGTTACCACCATATGCCGGTGTTGGTTTAGAAAAGCTACGGTTACGTTTTTGCGTACCATTGCCACATGATACAGAGCATCTTGTCCAGTTGCTCCACTCAGAAAAGTTACCATCGACTGAAACGGGATAAAAAGGCAATAAGATGACAGATTTCTATCATGAAAATTTAAAGAAAATTTGAAGCAAAACTTGAAGCAAATTGAGGGGAAAAAATGGCAGCCATTTTATCTTAGGTAAGTAAGCAAAGAGTTTTTGGATTTTACTATCAAAGAACTAAAAAACAGTTCAAAAACATTCACGATATTTTGGTCTACAAGATCTCAAGACTATTCCGTAGAGTTTTGTGAACAGGTTCGATGACTGTCACAATGTAAACTGGTTTCCCAGGAATTGTTTATATCCAAGGAAGTACAGTCAGGAACCCCGCTCTATGGACACCCGCTTAATAATGACACCTCGTTATTAAGGACACGTTTCAAAGTCCCAACGAAAGCTCCATACATTTTCTGTTAAATTAACCTGCTTTATAAGGACACCCGTTAATAAGTACAAAGGACACATTTCTAGGACCCGGGACCTGAATGACAGTTTTGCATACATAAACAACCCGCATTAAGGACACTTGAAATTTGAAGACTTCTTTACTGTATTTGCTTATTGATATAATGAGCTGAATACGGATCATATTGTCAGTTTCTTGCATATCAACAGACAACACACTGATCATTGCAGTATAGTTTGCTATTACACCATAATGAAATAGATAACGCTCGATTTTAGCCGGATTTTAAGAGATGTTCAATTAAGTTTGGTTCAATCCAAGTATTTTGAACTCTGTTCAGGAAAACACTCACAGATTTCTTTAAATGAAATTATACAGCACAGTACAGTACAGTACAGAAATGGTGTAGTGCTTGTACAGTAATGTTTCAATGTACAGTTTTGTTTCAGTTTAGGCTGTTGTAATGAACATTGTAGCTGCAAGTCTGCAGTACAGTAAAAAGTAAACAGTAAACAAACAAATATCACAGAAGTCTTTACATTAAATTATACAATACAATGCAGTAAATGCAAATGTAGTTCTTATACAGTAATGCATTTTTTGTTCCAGTTTAGGCTGTTATATTGACCACTGTAGTTCAAGATTTACAGTACAGTAAAAATAAATGGTTAAAAATGTGTTTTCAGCTGTTTTTCTGACACTTCGGTTAATAGGGACACCCCGTTGATAAGAACAGTTTTGTCCGTCCCAACGGTGTCCTTATTAACGGGGTTCCACTGTATATATAAAGATTATTATATATTATTATAATTAATATATAATAATGATAATGATTATGCTAACCACACATTTGAGGGAAGACAGTTAAATAGTTTAACAATCTTTCTGCTGAATTGGTGTATGACCTTAGAAATGTGACATAGAGGATATTACATGGGCGCTTGGAGATACAAAATTTATCTTCGAGTGTTGAAAAGATCTCTCACAAGTGAGTGCAGCAAACGAGTGAGAGATTTTCAACACTCGAAGATAAATTTCGTATCTCCAAGCGCCCATGTAATATTCTGTTTATTATATAATTATCAATGAAGTATGTTTTGGCTTTTTCAGGCAATTCTTTCCGTGTATTTTTGAATAGCCATCGCAATGGTGTTATTTTCACACGTGAAAATAACGTGTTATTTTCACGTGTGAAGATATCAATTTTTCGAAATAGAGAAAAATAGATATTTCATTGGTAATTATATAATAAAGTATATTATTTCTACTTCTAGCATTAATAATTATTATGTTAAAGGCATCAGATAAATAAGGAGGAAAGAGACCATTCAACATTTGTATGCAACTACATGCATATTTAGTGGATGTTCATTTTTTTAACTTTCTCTTTTTTCAATATTTAAATGTTAATTATTTAAACATTATTCATCACATTGTTATTACCTTTTATTGCTCTCAAACAGTGCTGCACTCCGCTCTTGTCCGTCTGGAGGTCAACACAAGGAGCTAGAAAGCTTTTGCATAAAGCACCAGCTGAGCAATTATGCCACCATTGGAGAGTTCTTGAACCATCATCAATAAAACTATCGAAATGCTCCACTGTTGTATTACTGATAACTGAATCATTGCAACTTGTATTGACAATGGTGTTTCCTCCATTGTCTTCCACAGATTCTACTTCTAGCCCTGTGGACACCATATATGAATTGAGTTTGATGTGTTGTTTCCTCCTATGCTAAGAGGGGTTGGCTAAGGGTTCTCAGTTGAGCGTTTTGTGTAAAGAATATTCTTGGCTCCACGTAACTGTTTGTTGAATGTGATGTTATACCGTTATAAGAAAATTTAGCTTTACAAAAAAAAACTTTGTGTTATTCGATGTTTGGATTTCGATTTATTACGAATCAAATTCTGTCACGCAATTCTGTCACACATTTTCAAAGCATTAGAAACAGGGAAATTCTATTGCTGGTTTTCAGTCATTCCCAAGAGAATTAAATAATTAACAAAACACACGGCTGCCATGTTGGATGACATAACAAAGGAGACTAATGACAAATCTTTTGTTAAATTCATCCAACATGGTGGCTGTGAAAACCATCAATTGAAATACTACGTTTTTAACTTAGTAGATGATTGTTAATTTTATTTTGATTATTATTGTTATAAAAACATTGAAGTGGTTGCAATATAAAAGTGATTTTCAACCTTCGTGATTTGAAAAAAGATGGCGGACACATACATTTCAACTTAATGATCAGCATCTTATCTCCGTATCTAAACTGACTTCTTTTAGCTTGGAATTTGGCTGAGATATGTAGTTTTTTTGCTGTTTCAGCTTAAATGTAAGCTGTGTCTTAAAAAAGAGTCCTCGGAAAATTTTCGATGACATAGGTGAAAGCCATGAATTGAGTGTAGTGGTTGTGCGTATGACTGGAAAAAAGTCTCCAATTAGTGCAAAAGTGCTAGAATGACTAGACACTTAGATTAGTATATGTAATAGGACTACATGCTGTCCAATTTGGAAATAGTTGGATGAAAAAAATTCAGAGAACTGACAACATTGGAAGAGGCTGATAGGCTGAGACCAATTTGGCAGTCAAAGGAATTTTTTGAATCCAATTATTTCCAAATTGGACAGACATGTAGTCCTATAGAGGCTTTGCACCATCACGTGATGGCAGCCATGACAGGAGGCATAACAATAGAGTCTTTCTCCCCTGGGAAACTGAATTCTTTCTTGTGTAAACCAGATTAAACCAGATTCAATTGCTGCTGTCTCCTGTCATGGCTGCCATCACGTGATGGTGCAAAGCCCCCATTGCAGATTAATTATATCATCCCAAACTATACTAGACTGATCCCATAAGTCATAGTTTTCCCTCAAAAGAATGCGAATTGAAACGATCCAAAATAATCTTTAATTTGGACAGGAAACAGAATTTGAAAATAATACAATAGTTGCTTACATAGGATTTTAGGGCTTACCATAAACCATGAAACGAAACGAAACGAAACGAAACAATAAAATGCGAAACGAAGATTTTGCATTTTACAGATCTTTAAAATGCGAAACCGTCATTTCGCATTTTACAGATCTGTAAAATGCGAAACGACAGACTGTAACCTGAGGCTTTGCGATCTCATGTTTAACTGTAAGCTTACTCACGAAATTAGATGAAAACTGTGTAGCTCCATGTCTTAGAAAATTAGAGATTACTTTGAATCTCAGTGGGAAGAACAGTGTAAACTTTCCACGTACCAAAAGCCTAAAATTTATAAACTATATTGAAATACTTCAACTCGTGTTGTTGTGGCGCCATTTTGAATGCACAGGGACCCCAATCGAATCATAATATAGCAGCAGTGTTGGTAACGTTACCTTGCATATAGGGGCGCCTTGCATATAGGGGCGCCTTGCATATAGGGGCACTTTCCATAAAAGGCCATCGGTTGAATGATATATGATATGAATTGTATACTGCTGCAAACTAAAACATAGAATATATCGAATAAGGTTGTGTGAATGTAAAAGATTGAAAAAATCAAACTAAAACATGTACGATTTACAAGAGTCTATCCGTGTTTTGAGACCGGTTTTAGCGAGAGTGTTTAGCGATCACTGCCTGAATTAAAAGCACGTTAAATCTCGCAACAATCATGTATTCATGCAGGGGTTTATAAACATCTATTGACTACTAGTGCTGGTTGTATTACATGATTCATTTACAAGGATCTCTTTTATCAAATATAAGCCGAAAGCGCCATTACAGACATAAACTTCATAAACCAGTCACGTAAATTTATGAGAGAAATGTTGAAAACCAAATTCGAAAAATTAACTTTACTGCCATGAAACAAACACCGTAGTGATCTACAGTATTTAGTGGTATCAATGTAAAAGTTTCAAGAGAAATTGATTCATTATTGTAATCTAGGGGCGCCTACTTACGTTACCTTGCGTATAGGGGCGCCTACTTACGTTACCTTGCATATAGGGGCGCCTGCTTACGTTACCTTGCATATAGGGGCACCTACTTACGTTACCTTGCATATAGGGGCGCCTACTTACGTTACCTTGCATATAGGGGCGCATAATTACGTTACCTTGCATATAGGGGCGCCTACTTACATTACATTGCATATAGGGGCGCCTACTTACGTTACCTTGCATATAGGGGCGCCTACTTACGTTACCTTGCATATAGGGGCGCCTACTTACGTTACCTTGCATATAGGGGCGCCTACTTACGTTACCTTGCATATAGGGGCGCCTACTTACGTTACCTTGCATATAGGGGCGCCTACTTACGTTACCTTGCATATAGGGGCGCCTACTTACGTTACCTTGCATATAGGGGCGCCTACTTACGTTACCTTGCATATTGATGGTTTGCAAGCATTCCCAAGAGAGTCAAATTGTGGTGCCGTTATTACTGATCATGGGTATTTCGTGAAGCTGAATAATTAATATTTATAGTTCGTTTATTGAAACGTCAAGGCATCTCCCGCAAGCTGCATTCTACAGGGTTTTTTCTCTCTTAGCAGAGCTTTCATAGAGGCTCTGCCGCCTTGCAAAGGAACAGATTATTGTGGCGCCGGGTAGATTAGAGAGCAAGCAATTAGATTAGAAAGGAAGTAATTACAAACTACTGGACGTTTTTGTTTCATTACAGTGATTTGGAGTGAAAAGTAAATGCTTTGCCATTTCTGCCTTTACCGTAAAAAACAATGAATTCCCAGCTACATCGCTCAATATCCCTTTCCTTCTTGTTGCTCTTGTTGCGGTCTCTCGTGCGAGTCATAAACGTACGTCATATTGGGCGGCGGAAAACATTGAACGACTCAAATTAAGATCAAAAATTGTCAAATTCTTTTGTTTCAAAGTTGACTTCACAAGATACATCCTGTTTCATGAGAGTAAGCGGTCTGAGCAACTGGTTAGGTAAACACACATAAATTAAATATCATAGGATTGTATCATTTTTGAGTTCAACGAAATAAAACCTCTTCGTTTACTGGGCAAACATTTCGTGGCGTTTTTATTAATTGATATTCTTCATGGATCTTTAAAAATAAAACCGATACTCCCTTTATTACTTTGATTGCTTTTGCTTCGTTTCATTTGACTGCTTTTAAGAAAGTGCGTTACATATGTACACATCGGGCGTCCCATAAAGAATAAATAGAGGATAGGACATGGCCGCGCGGAGATACGAATTTTTTCTTCGAGTGTTCAATTGAACGCAGCGAACGAGAGAGAAATCTAAATTAAACACGAGAAGATAAAATTCGTATCTCCGCGCGGCCATGTACTATCCTCTATTTATTACATAGATATCGATGAAACTTAAATAAAACAAAAGCTCAAAAATTCTTTATTACTTTATTGTCAACAGCGACAACTTCACGTGTGAAAGATATGGTATTTTCCCCTGGTGGAAGATATCAAGCTTTAAACACTAGAGAAAACCTGGTATTTCATCGATATCTATATAATAAACCAGATCTGATTACAGCTGATGTAGCCGTAAACTGATCTTACCAGGAGAAACCCTTTAAAGAGCAAAAAAAGTTATAAAAAGTTCCAAAAGTCGGGTTCCCTGTTGTTACCTTGCATATAGGGGCGCCTTACTTACATTAATTTTTTGTTGTAAGACTACCTTTCTTTTTTTTTTCCATTTGTGATCAAAAATACAAAAAGAATTTATTGTTCCGCAAAAGAATAACAAAGACGACTATAGATGACAAATAAATCTAATGATATACATGGCTGCTGGTCCCCTCTCACACACGAGATATTAATCTGAATATATTCAGAAGGATATCATCAGGTACCACCTGACTCATTGTCGCCAGCGTTTAGTATTCATACAACTTTCTTTTTTTTTTTCTTTTTCCCAACATTTCTTCTTTTCTTGTTTTATCTTAAGGATTTCTTTCCATTAGAAATGCTTCTTGGTGATTTTCTGTGCAGGGGTTTACTCCCCTGATTCTTGGTGATTTTCTGTCCAGGGGTTTACTCCCCTGATTGAAATCAATGGTATATACTTACAACCATCCATCTTGGTTTCTTCAAAATCTTGTACTAGTGTTCTTGAAACCCAAATCCTTCATTGGACGTACCAAGCAGCCAAATGACAGCATTGATTTTTTTCGTCAAAATAGGGTACCTAGCGTAGAATTCTAATTGGCTACGAGAGAGGACTGATTTCCGGAAAACAGCTTAATTTGCATACGGGTAGACAGAGAAGGAGATAGATCTAAGGTGTTATAATATTGATTCTTTTGTTGTTGTTGTTTTTTTGCTTTTTAGGTTTGACACTCATAGATTGATATACCGCCTCGTGCATCTAGGAAACGTTTACAAAAAACGGAACTTGTCGATGAGTTTCCGAGTTTTTGTTACTGCTATGAACAGGCGTTATTGAAATGCGCAGGTTGTTTTAGTTAATAGCTTTTTTTTTTTCGATTTTTCCCCCGGTTGTCATGCGCATAAATAACTGGAGTTTTGCTTCCTCATCAACTATATGATCAGAATGTAGGGGGAAAATAGCGAGCAGGTAGCAGAATCAGGTCGGACAATATGGAGGCGGATAGTAAAAACAATAGATGTGAAAATTATTGTTTTCAAAAAACAAAACATTTTTTCCCCCTGGGTTGCGTAAAATGCCTTGTTCTTTATAAAAACTATGGTCTGCTCTACGAAATGGCAAATTTGTGCAAGATCACACATAAATGGATTTGAATGACGTGTTCATAGATTCATGAATCATACGCTGGCACAGCATGCGCAGCTGAGGCTGTGACTTTAGGCTCTCCTTAGTTAGAAGTAATATTAATGAGCGGTTAAATAATATTTCTAAGAATCCGCATTTTTTTGCAATTCACATATTTTGTTTTTATTTTATTCCGGTTCGGTATCCTAAAAAAACTTCCGTTCTGATTTGCTGTTTGAGCGGGCGGTATTTTTTTCAATATCTGCCCGCGCTCGTGGTCCGGTATTCTTTGCAGCTAAACAACAAAACAAAACGATAACAAAAACAAGTAAAAAAACACGGGGGAAAAATTATTTGGCATTGCGTTTTCAATTATTGGAATCAATAATTATGTAGTTAGTGACCGCAAAAAAAGTACCTTTTTATCTGCTTTTCGAATTTCCTTTAAAGGACTAAACTTGAGAAAAGATAGGAAATTTCATCACATCCATTCAAAAAAAAAAAAAAAAACACTAAATAAAAAGGTACCTTTTCTAATCATTTGAATTTATTCTTACAATCTATGAAAAGTGTAGGATTATTGACGTTGTAAGAAAGAAAAAAATTTGTAAAAGCTGAATTTATTGTGATTTTTAAATTCTAAATTCAGAATTTTACAAGAAACTTGAGTAGAATAGCCACAATCTATCACTGATTTTGTTGTCAGTGCAATTTTAGATGGAGCCTATTAACTAAGTAAAAATCTTTTAATAGTGACGTTAGTAACGCAATGCTGTTTTCTCCTGTTACAAAACCGCATCTGTCTAGTTTTACTAATCGAGTGTCATTCCACTTCACTGGTTAAAAGATATACGAAAGCGGTACATTTTTATTAAAATAAACCATTTAAAAGGTGTACACGTTTGAATAAATTTGTACTGAAAAAAGTACTGAAAGAAAGATACACAAAAAATGTTCTAAAGTGCCCCCTCCCAAATAACGGTACAAGCTCCAGATACCAGCACATTGGGCAACCCATACACGTTCCAGAAGTGTATGGTTTGTTTAAGAATTAAACAGGGGCGTGCGGTATTAGCGTGAAATCGCGTTCCTTTTTTAATTTCAATTTGAATTTATTTCGAATCTTTTTGAAATTTGCTTTGAACGCGGAATATTACTTCTCATGAACCATTTTTTAATTATCGTGAGCTGTACGGAGAATGAGCTCGGCTGATAATATACATGAAGCTGTCATGAAGTGGCTTATCGTGAATAAAAATCATAATTTCTGATGAACAATATTTAAAATGACACTATGAGCTCCAATATTTTGTTTATTTTTATTTTTTCGTCTTTGGTTAAAAAATGTAAGTCAATAACAGTCACATTGGGATAAAAGAATATGCACATATCATTTTTGTAACCATCAAGATCGCTGCCTTTTCAGCGTATGGTAGACTAGTGTTGCCACTTGACTTGGTAAAAGGTATTCTGGAGTAGGCTTCACATGAGGGCAATTTCCATTTCATCTACTACATATCAAGCTGAAAAACAACGGATTTATGTCGTTATCAATGTATTGAACAGTGTTAACATATTAACTATCTTGTCAAACCAGGTTGTTTAATATTATACGTTTATTATCATACTATTATACAATTATTGATCATGATATCAACCCCGTGTTATAAAACGCTCGAGTACTTGAACATTTACGATAAAGATGTATAATAAAAATAGATTACATTATATATACTATATTTTATAATATGGATTATTATCATCGATTGTAAAGCGCCTAGAACAATTATTGATATAGACGCTATACAAATGAAGCTTATTACTATGATATTATTATTATAGATTATCATGATTAGATATTACAGCCGGATTATGTTACGAGTGAAAGCGAAAATACAGCTAGCTTCACAAGTAAAATTGTCTGGCTGTAAGCAGTGTTGATAAATTATTCATTGTACGCGACGAAATAAATGAGAAAGAGTGCATGAATAACAACGATTTTTATTGCACACAAGCAGACTTGAAAGTTAGGACCTCAAGGAGATCAACAAAAACAAACTTACTCAAAAGAAGAAAAAAAATAAGACGTTAAGAACATTCGTGTATTATCACTCTGTAATTCCTCTATGAAAATGTTCGTAAAACACGGGAAATGAGTGTGTGGTATGGTATATGCAAGGTAACGTAAGTAGGCGCCCCTATATGCAAGGTAACGTAAGTAGGCGCCCCTATATGCAAAGTAACGTAAGTAGGCGCCCCTATATGCAAGGTAACGTAAGTAGGCGCCCCTATATGCAAGGTAACGTAAGTAGGCGCCCCTATATGCAAGGTAACGTAAGTAGGCGCCCCTATATGCAAGGTAACGTAAGTAGGCGCCCCTATATGCAAGGTAACGTAAGTAGGCGCCCCTATATGCAAGGTAACGTAAGTAGGCGCCCCTATATGCAAGGTAACGTAAGCAGGCGCCCCTATATGCAAGGTAACGTAAGTAGGCGCCCCTATATGCAAGTGCAAGGTAACGTAAGTAGGCGCCCCTATATGCAAGGTAACGTAAGTAGGCGCCCCTATATGCAAGGTAACGTAAGTAGGCGCCCCTATATGCAAGGTAACGTAAGTAGGCGCCCCTATATGCAAGGTAACGTAAGTAGGCGCCCCTATATGCAAGGTAACGTAAGTAGGCGCCCCTATATGCAAGGTAACGTAAGTAGGTGCCCCTATATGCAAGGTAACGTAAGCAGGCGCCCCTATATGCAAGGTAACGTAAGTAGGCGCCCCTATACGCAAGGTAACGTAAGTAGGCGCCCCTAGATTACAATAATGAATCAATTTCTCTTGAAACTTTTACATTGATACCACTTAATCCTGTAGATCACTACGGTGTTTGTTTCATGGCAGTAAAGTTAATTTTTCGAATTTGGTTTTCAACATTTCTCTGATATATTTACGTGACTGGTTTATGAAGTTTATGTCTGTAATGGCGCTTTCGGCTTATATTTGATAAAAGAGATCCTTGTAAATGAATCATGTAATACAACCAGCACTAGTAGTCAATAGATGTTTATAAACCCCTGCATGAATACATGATTGTTGCGAGATTTAACGTGCTTTTAATTCAGGCAGTGATCGCTAAACACTCTCGCTAAAACCGGTCTCAAAACACGGATAGACTCTTGTAAATCGTACATGTTTTAGTTTGATTTTTTCAATCTTTTACATTCACACAACCTTATTCGATATATTCTATGTTTTAGTTTGCAGCAGTATACAATTCATATCATATATCATTCAACCGATGGCCTTTTATGGAAAGTGCCCCTATATGCAAGGCGCCCCTATATGCAAGGTAACGTTACCAACCCCCCTCTAATATATGACACCAGAGAAAAAATTTAGCGCCAAAGGTTTTACTTTTCAACTTATTTTAATGAGGTAAGAGAAGTATGGCGTTTAAAATTCTTTGAAGCGTTTTCCTTAAGTTTTGCCGTCGAGTTATAACAGTTTGGTGCGTCTGGTGCTGAATAACAGCTGTACTAGAAAAATGTCATTAGCATGAATATCACTTTGAGTATCAATTTTGACTTAACCACATGTTTATGTTAGTTATGCATAGTTTGTGCTGCATGCTTTTCTGAAGAAAAAAAAAACTAGAAATAAATTGAATCCTTTTCTCGCTTTTCTTCTTGTGGGCCTACTTTGTGCTGTCATATATTATGATTCGATTGGGGTCCCTGTGCATTCAAAATGGCGCCACAAGTTGAAGTATTTCAATATAGTGTAAAATGCGAAATGACGGTTTCGCATTTTAAAGATCTGTAAAATGCGAAATCTTCGTTTCGAATTTTATTGTTTCGTTTCGTTTCGTTTCGTTTCGTGGTTTATGGTAAGCCGATTTTAGAGTAATGATATAATAAAGTGATTCAGATGAGTGAAACAGTTTTCAATATTGCACCTTGGTATCTCACGCGGACATTCAATTTTGTTAGAATTTGGGCAGAAACTGGCGCATTTTTGAAATCCGTTGCAGAATGCATTAGGTATAGTCACATTATTTCATTTTGTATGTTAGCCGTTTGTTTTAAAAAACAAACAAAAAACATCGAAAATGATATCAACCATGATATAAATAAAAAGGATCGATACTTAAAAAATCTTACCTTCTGGGATGTTGATAATTTGAAAAATAACACCACCCAAGACGATCCAAAGGTAAGCACTCGATCGCTAAATAAAATATAGACTAATCGTTATTCAGTACAGTTCCTGGCGCCATCTTTCTTGAACAAGTACTTGATTGGTAATCCCCGCTGAACACAAGTATTGCATGCTCAGGCATTTAACACACAGGGATCCCAATGGAGCAAATCTAGATTAATGTTGCTATCAGACTTGTGGCTGGCAAACTGATATCGCCATTTTCGACTGAACGCTGTGACAAATTTAGCTTTTTTGCAATAGCCAGAGTACTAATATTAAATATTTGTTTCAACCCCCCCTAAGTCAGCAAATGCTATTAAAGCTCCAATTCTTTGTGTGATTTTTTTTCAATAAGCCCCCTACTTTTTCTCCAGCCCTCCCCCCCAAGGCATAATTAATGAACAGTCCCTAAATTTTTCCCATGAGTATAACCATGTATACCAGTAATCAGTTTGAGGTAAGTCAATCTTTTTAACAGCACATTTTTCTGTGCATATGATTATAAGCATTGAACTTACACAGTTTAGACATTTCCCTTTCATAAGTAATTATTCTATTCAAGACAAAATTTAAATTTTTCTCTTTTTGATTTGAAAATATTGCGATTTTTGATTAACTCCCCCAGTCCTCCCTCAGAAAATCCTTGGGTTTTGGACCATTTTGCGACGTTTTTCCTCCTAATGAATCAAAAGCGATATTTTTGAGCCGCATAATATTTATTTGAGATGATTAAAATAAAAATGCTTCGTAATATATATCAGAATAAATACGCCATTAATAGTTTTGTTTCATACTCTGAACCATTACAACTACCAATATTGCTATGGTACCTTATTTCAATCGCTATAAATCCTACAAATTGATTTATTTGAAGAGCATCTAGCGCAAAAACAAAAATGGTGAACCCTGCAGATGAAGGTGGATGAAGGCTAAAATGACCCTAGATGAAGCTGAATGAAGGCTAACCAAACCAACTGGAGACTAATTAAGCCAGATGCAGATGAGTGAAAGCTAATGAAGCCAGATGAAGGCAAATGAGCCCAGATGAAGGCTAATGAATCCAGATGAAGGCTAATGAACCCAGATGAAGGCTAATGAATCCAGATGAAGGCTAATGAATCCAGATGAAGGCTAATGAATCCAGATGAAGGCTAATGAACTTAGATGAAGGCTAATGAACTTAGATGAAGGCTAATGAATCCAGATGAAGGCTTATGAATTCAGATGAAGGCTTATGAATTCAGATGAAGGCTAATGAATCCAGATGGAGGCTAATGAATTCAGATGAAGGCTAATGAATCCAGATGAAGGCTAATGAATCCAGATGAAGGCTAATGAATCCAGATGAAGGCTAATGAATCCAGATGAAGGCTATTGAATCCAGATGAAGGCTAATGAATTCAGATGAAGGCTAATGAATTTAGATGAAGGCTAATGAATCCAGATGAAGGCTAATAAATCCAGATGAAGGCTAATGAATTCAGATGAAGGCTAATGAATCCAGATGAAGGCTAATGAATCCAGATGAAGGCTATTGAATTCAGATGAAGGCTAATGAATCCAGATGAAGGCTATTGAATTCAGATGAAGGCTAATGAATCCAGATGAAGGCTAATGAATTCAGATGAAGGCTAATGAATCCAGATGAACCCAGATGAAGGCAAATGAGCCCAGATGAAGGGTAATGAGACCAGATGAGGGCTAATCAACCCATGAGATGAATGCCAATGAACCCAGATGAGGTGGATGCAGGCTAATATGGAACCCAGAGTCGAACCCAGATGAAGGCTAATAAACCCAAATAAAGGCAAATGAACACAGGAGAAGGCGGATGAAGGCTTATGAACCCAGATGAAGGTGAATGAAAAAACTACTAATAAACCCAGGTGGAGGCCAATAAACATAGATGAAGGTAATTGAAACTAGAACAAGATGAATATGAAAGTCCTAGACAAATGTGATGAATTAGGCTAACACAGTTGAAGGTGAATGCACTTTATCATATAGATATCGATGAAATATCAGGATTTATCCGGTGTCTAAAATCCCGTACATTCTACTAAGTGAAGATATCACTTACTCCGACGAAGGACTAACGTCCGAAACGTCAGTTTCACAAAACTCTTTACGGTGATCCAATTCATCTACAAGTTCCTAGTGAAGATATCATATCCGTCACATGTGAACATATCACCGTTGCCATGACTATGTTCTTATCAACCAATCAAATTTAGGCCTTCGCGGTTTCTTTCATTCCTCAGATAAAAAATGTCAGCTCCGGCATTGTCGACAAACGAGAATTTTGGTGATAACTTCGACCTGTGTCCTTATTTGTATTGTAATATTTTATCAACACAAGTAGTACGAACCGGGATTAATAATCCAGAGAGATTTGTCAGAATCACTGATGGTGACGTTTCGTTGATAAATTAATTGTTGTTTTTGTTTAGTCTTCTCCTTCACTTTTATCAACGTAATTTAGTATCAACGTAACGTCAACATTTAATATTTCTTCCAGCAACAACGGTGATCAAGATATTTTTTTAGTTCCGTATTTTGCTGTCCCTTTTTTTTTTTTTTATCGCACAGTCGATTGTTTTGCCGATTGGGCGTTCGGCCAACTATGTGAAGAGGCCGACATTAGGCATATTTGATGGCCTCGTATTAAACAGCGAAGTATTGCCCGATATTGGTATTTGGCCTAGTATTAAAGCATCATTTCATTATTTCAAGACACTAAAAATCATTTGGGGAAAACGACTTTCAAAACTTATAATGAGCAGTGTCTGAGAGAACAGAAAAATATACCCGGATTTCAAGAGCAGAAAATATCTATGATGCGCTATGTTATTTGAGACCAAAATAATTTTTCCTTTTATAACTGTGTTAAAAACCCTAATCTTGGCCCGTACAGACTTTTTCGTGTCGAAGCGAAAATGTGGACAATATTTCATATACATATGTCTTAACGCACTACCATACTATCTTAATGTTGTTGTTTTGTTTTTTTTGCAATGGGTGTTGTACCGAAAAAAGACATTTAGACATTTAGACTAAAAGAAATATCACGTGTTTCCTCGAACGTTCTGGCATAAAACAAATGCTGAAATACCATTCTCCATCTTAAATCCTCACTAAATGGTCGTATCGGGGCATTCTGGATTTTCGATTCACGAGTTAAATTTTACATTTAAAGTTCAGCGGGCTGGCTGAAATGAAACAGGTGATTTTTTGTTTAGTGTAAATATGTAAATGTTTAAATGTCTAAATGTCTTTTTTCGGTGGACAACGTTAATGACATTGACTGTATGTATACATTAGAAATGCGCTAAAGATAAATATAGAGATAAGATAATTATCGAGAATAAGGATAATAATTTGTAATGTGTAATGATATCAGCATGTAAACATATCAATATGTATATCAATATACATAGACCTAACTATAAAAATGAATATGAACTATAAAAAGAGTAATCAAAGCAAAATAGAATCTTAAAATTATCAAGGACAACTATAATACTTTTCAAACAAAAATGTCTTAGGATTGGAGTTAAAAGTTTCAAAAGATTATATATATGGGCTTGTAAAGTATCATATAGATCGTGTCGATGCGTGTGTTTACATGCTTGTTTCAAATTGTAATTTATAAGTAACAGTATTTTAAACTTATGTCGAAAAAGAGCAAATAAATACAATTTATAAAAGAACTGAACACCAAGAAATAATATATTGATATATTTCTTCAGGTTTCATCGGATGCCGAGCCCATAAACAACCCAAATTTCGCTCGGAATTCGAGAGCTTCGTATAAAAGCGCTCTTTGAAAAACCCAAGCTGATTTTCACATATGACTTAGCTTAACATTTGAAGGTATTATGGCTGGAATTTCGGATAAATCCGAACACCCGGTGCACATGAAAATGCGCTTTGCAAAGGGTGAAATTTAAATATCTGAGAAGTCGAAAAATGTAGATTGTAAATAGTTCCTGTCCACTTATTAGAACGCGTTTCACACGCGTTTCGCGTTTCAAATCATTAATCTTTCGCTTACCATATTCCAAAAACAGATCTTCTCAATTTTGCCTCATTTCTACGCGAGCGCCTTTCTCAGACCTACCATTTTCACCTTCGATTTAGACTTATATGAGGGCGCCAACGGCTTAATTCGATTTTCACGTTTTCGTCAAAATAAAAGTGAAATTATCCAAAGTCAACATTAGTACGTTTATCTAGGTGGTATTCCACATCTTCGGACCAACTATGAACAAAATAGATTTTTTCAACGTGGCCACCAATTTTCGATTATATACGTTTGATTATTACAAACATTGCCTCTTAGCCTTTGTCATATTTCACTTACTAGGACTTACGAGCCGATTTCTTTAGCACTCTCCATTTATTATTCTTTATTTATCGTACTGCCGCGCCGGACGAAGGCCGACATGGTCAAAATGTTTACTAATTTTCAATAAAGTTTTTCAAGCTAACCAGGACAAGTAGTTCACAGATGTGAGTTTTCACCATTAAAATTGGTTGCGAAAACTTTAAAACGCAAAAACCCAGTATCTCCCACAGCACAACCTTTTACCCTTTTGAGGGCAGCGAAACTTTGTACTAAATTAAGATGTTTTCTTAGGAGAAAAGCCAAGCTAAAAACAACAGGGATTGTGGAGCACCACTATATTACGAGTTCTATAAGAACACGTCTCTCAACAACACAAATATGCACTCCTTTTTCTCTAATCGTACAAGCCGGAAAAGCTAAATAAATGGCAAATATATTTGGCGAAATATGCAATCCTTTTTATATTTCATTCAACATTAAAATAGATTTTGGTTTTCATTTTCATTTTTTTCATTCATTTATTTTTAACACCTATAAAAATGTTTATAAAGTTGGATTTCAAGCGAAAAGTGAGTGAATCATTTAAACACCCGAACTGGACTGATACACAATCAAAAATTTTGCGAGTTACTAATGATTGGACATACAGAATTTGTTATTCGTTGATCCTTTTAAATTTTGTTTGCCCAATGTAGAAGTCTAGCATGTTGGTATTTGCTTTTCTTGGTCTCATCGGATTCGTGTACAATTCGATATTCAAGCTCCGGCTGATTTTAATGTTTCTTGCGTATCATTGCCATAGAAACATTAATTCATCTGAAATACTCGTACAGCAGTATCAACTTCAACAAAGACTAATTTCTAGTGAGAATTATTTAACTTCAACCAACTTCACATAGTTTGTAAAAATGCCAATCAAAAACGTTTAGTATGACTATAGAAAAACCGGTTAGAGACACACTTTTGAAGGGATCGTAATAATGTATTGTACTGCTTTAAAACTGTTCTTTAGACACTATTTTGTTTATAAGTAATTGTGGGTATATACTATTAAAACTAAGCGATAGATCGGATAGATAAGCTTACCTTTTTCATTTTGAGAAGAAACACCAACTTTATCTCGAGTCTTGCAAAAGATTATTCACTGAAATCTATTGCTTTTTCTTTTTTTTTCTTTTTTTTTTTTTTCAGCGAGATAGAACCGAATTCCTTATCCAAGGATATTTTTCATATTTCGTCTGGCCAATCACAAAACAAAACAAAAAAAAAAGGTTTGAATTATTCATGTATTAGACTATTACAGTTAAAATTCATACTGTGAATTCAAGGTTATTTATTATGTAGACATGGCTTGGAATATCTGCTAATGGATGATATTCACCGATATTCAGTCATTTGCAAAATACTTAACTTTTCTGTGTTCCTCAGACACCACCTGCCTGCTGCGCTTCAGATCACGCAAAAATCGCACAGGAAGTCAACATATGTTTGTAAATGCATGCTGCATGCATATATATGAACATATATATCCCGGGGGGGGGGGGGGGGGTGGGGCTCCCCTATATTTGCTATACGGGTATGTGCCGCCCTATAGGGTATGGTTTTTCGGCTTTTGGGTCTGGGGTAGGGTATCATTTTTTGACATTTAGTCTGGGATAGGGTATCATTTTAGTCTGGGATAGGTTTGACGATTTGGTCGTTTTTGTCTGGCGAATAGGCTACGCTTTCTGCCGACACATATTGATTGCACTTGTTTGTAAAACCGTATTTTTCGTCTTTTAGTCTGGGATAGGGTGTACACTTCTTAGTTTTAGTCTGGGGTAGGGTATGTAAAATCAAAATTTTAGGTCTGGGATAGGGTCAGGGTTTTGAGGTCTTGGCGGCACACCCCTACCCAAGTTGGGGTGGTAGTACCCCCCCCCCCCCCCCGGGATATATATTTGCTTTTATTTTCAAACTTTTAAACTAAGCGGTTAGAAAATTGTTCACAGAATACATGATAGATAAGATTTATTCAGTAACGAACGCTTTTAGGTAAATAAAGACGTGAACTGCTGTGATAAACACTCAAAACGATGGATAAAATCCCATAAACTATGAATACAAGTAGTCTCAATTGAGTTCTGAAAGGATCTTGAATTAACTTGACCAGGTGTTTCTATTGAAATGAAGGGAAAGAGGGTTACTTAGGTAACTTGAGAAACATCATAGTTTACTTGATGCTTGCTGATAATTAAATTTGGTCATGTCAACTTTTAATTTGGTTTTGATATTTGAAAGTTAAACTAGGAGGTTTTTAATCCTAATTTTTGTCTCTTCTCTCATATTCAAGCCTAAAATTATACTAAACAATTATTTACCTAACGGTGAGAGAATATGGTGAATATTTACTTATATTATCTTTGTCTTCGACAAAGCGTAATTAGCTAGTACCATGATCAAAAGTATCGATTCTTACATTTTTACGTTGTGCTATAAAATATATAATATTCTTCGATTTTCCCCATAAAAAAAATTTCAATAGTGATTTTTAATAGCGAGTAATGAAAAAAATACAGTTTGTGTCAACAAAGGCATTTCCGCTCAGTCAGAAACATTTTTGCGTTTTTCTCGGAAGTGATTTTGCGTTCAGTTACCCGTACATTTTGAATACGATGTCAAAGGGAATTTAACCGATTTAACTGAAATTTTGAGGAAGTCATCTTGGATAGTTTTTCCTCCAAAGGAGTGTCTCCGAATTTTGGTTTTGAATTTTTGCTTATTTCCAAAGTTATCGTGGATTTTGGCTCGGATACAGCTGATATATCAGCGTCATAACTTTAGGAGCGTAAAAAAACTAACGGGGCAACTAATCAAAAATCGGAGACACGCTTTTGACAAGTGATGTCTTGTGATCTCGGAAAGGTAATAAGCATTGGTTTCCGATTATTACCGGCTGTCGTCAAACTCCGCGAAGATGCCACGGTGAAAATTTGAATAATTCGCTCTAACTTAAAAGGATAAATATATTTTACGAAAAGGGAAAAAGGAATAGTTTCTACATTTATTCAGCTTTCAGAAAATGTATACTTTGTTGAGGTTTCGATTAAAAGGTTTTGTGCTATTAAGAGTTGAATGCACAATGGTCCAATACCTTAATTTAATTGCCATGCGCTTTGAAAATAATAGTTATAAGGTGGCCTTTTTATGTCCTTAGTATTAACTAATAAAAGTTCTGAAGACTTTTTATAATTACAGTGCGGATACTCTAACCATGAACACTTCGAGGTTTTTTTGACATTTTTTCAAGGGCGTTACTGAAACGAGTAACGCAGTAACGAGTAAACCGGCCGAGTAACCAGAAAACGAGTAACATGAAATATTTTATACATTTAAAAATCTGAAATAAATAGTAATGTATGATAAATAATTATAATTTGTATTCTCTGTTGTGTTTTAGTCTAGCTTTTTTACACAAATGCCATCTGCAATTTGTACCTCGCAACCTTTTATCTTAATTCAAACAGACAGGAAGCTAGATCAAACTCTGACGGATTCCACGAGTGCAAGTTATATTTTTGTAGTTGTTTAGAAGAATCGATTACTTAGTCTTTTGAGTTCGATGGAGAATGAGTGTTGTGCCTAGTGTTCACCGCGTGGTTTCAAGGATTCCTTTTGACTTTGATTTATTCGTTTATCTCTCTTCGTCAGAACCAGATTTTGACTTTGGTTTAACACTCGCTATTTCCCTGCTAGCAGTCTGCTTCGTTGGCGATTATTGACCAAGAATATCGCCAACAAGGGAGACTCTGCTAGCAGGGATTGAATTATTGCACGTCGGGCACGCACGTCCTCAAAAATGCCGACTTTCGCCATTCATAATGTACAGCGGTATAACGTACGAAAGAAAATACAAAATGGCGGCTTGTTTGACGGTTGAGGAAGTCTTGGAGGAAGTTTGGAGGGATTCTGGTGATGATAATGACGTCGATAGGTTGGAAGATGATCTGGGAGAGGAAGAGGATGTGGAGAAGTCAAAGTTGTTGAAGTGGGTGGAAAATTTTGATGGTGGGAATGTGTTTGATGGAGAGTTTTTTAGGAGAGGAGCGGTGGATTTGCTGTTGCCTTTGTTACGTTTGTCAAGCAGGATATCAGAATGCAATTCATCCGAGGTTGATGCTCGAATTAATGGTAAGATTTATTGTCATAAACGGTTAAGGAATTTAGTTTACTATATTATATTGACGAGATTAACATTAGACCTCCATTTTGTTTGTTCTAGGAACTCACTAACCCAGAAACTATATATTTTTATCGATTCTTTACAAATAATTAAGTGGACAGGCATGATCTTTACATACAAATATAATTTTATAACACATTTGTAGTTGTAGTACCATCCCTTTTTTGTCACTTTTGATATCCCATAGGTTATATTTTACTTTCTGTGATGATGATTATACGTGTGTAATTTTATTTCTAATAAACGCAATAAAAGCTTATCCATGCATGGATTAACACCAATATACGAGAAGCAAAAATACATGTTACACTCATTACGACTTCAAATTATATATCATTAATGTAATAACTTATAAGAGTTAATTATTGTTTATACTCCCAGTTAACATTTACGAAAATAAAGGTTGTTGATATTTGATCCACTGTGTATTTTAGTTGCCCATGTACTGATCTCCCATACAATAACGACTGGCTCAATACTAGATAGCGAGGCTAGGCTGTGGTTAAGGCAAATTTATCGACGGTTGTCTGGACGAGTTTCAATAAGACGGCCCTACTATGCTGAAATACACCGCAATATCCCATACGCAATAGTACAAGCCATGTCGTTAGTCATCCAGCAGTGTCCTGATGAGCTTAAGGAACCTGTCTGTTACTCATCAAAAAACAAGAAAGGCCATGTTATTAGTTTTACCACCCGGGATGCAGTTATTTGGTTCCTTAGTGTAATTACCAGTATGAGTAAAATAGAAGTGAGAGCCTTCTTGACCAAGAAGTTGAAAGGTGCGAGGAGAAACAAACACAGAGTTAAAGTGCTTGTAGAAGATGGTAAGGATTTTGCCTTTGTATACTATCATAACAAAGGGCTGATGTCCATCCAGTTTCACTATGGTGAATGGAACACACATGATTACCCTCAACATCCATGCCAACTTACTTGAAAAAAGAAAATAAATATTGTTAAGCATAGGCATATTACTGTTTACATGTAGGTCTATTCTAGATCGAATTAGGATTTAAAAGGTGATTTTTGCTGAATGAGGAAAACTGGATAAATACCCTCAAAGCAGAGGAGGAAATCAACAAACCTTACTTAAATAGCCAGGAGTAGATCCACGCCTCCCTGAGAATCAATTTATTGCTTTATTCTATTATCTAGTTTTGCCACAGGATTTTTTATATGTTTGGGCGCTCTCCCTCCCCCCACAATATTCCTGGATCCACCTTTGGCTATTTATAAAAAAAGGAAATACTGCAAGGGAGATAATGGTTTTATATTTCAAATAAAATCACTATCAAAACAAAAACAAAAGAAAAGATGTAATACTCTAAGTTGTCAGTAGTATTTAAATAGTGTTTTAATTTTAAGTAAAAGTACCACAAAATCATCAAGCATAACTTTTGAATGAAGAAAGGCATCTATTATATGAAGGCGAAAAGAAGTATTACAAGACTGTCTTTCATACATATATTTATATTTACAGTGATAAAAATGCTAATTAATCAACACAAAAAGAAATATTAGACTCTCAATATTGTGAAGCAAAATTGAACTGATTTTTACATTAAGTCAGACACATGCTGATATAATAATAAATAATAAGAAATTCTATACTTAAACACACTTTTCTGTATACAAAAAAACTTATATTTATATTTACAGTGATAAAAATGCTATAAAAATATTTAAAATCCAGGTAAAAAGAATTAGAGTACAAACACTAAAAGTGTGCAACACTTTGCACTATTTAGTAGTAAATACTGCTAATTAAAAGGGTTAGCATTATTTAGCAGTATTAAGTGGTATTTAATAATGGTACACACTTATAGTTTTGTACTCTATTACAAGACTGTCACTATTATTAAGCAAAACTTAACTGATTTTTACATTAAGCCAGAAGCATGCTGTGATAGAGTGCTTTTAGTCTCGCTGTTGAATAGGTGATGTCACCTTAATTAAATAAGTAAACTACTATTTTAGCTGATGTCACCTAAATTTGAAACTACGACTAAAATGCTACTTAGATCAGGGGGAGAAACAGTGATACAATACATACAAATGAATGTCTATTCACTCATTCTCTGGAAAACAACTTGCACTTTTACTATTTTAGGTGACGCCAACTAAATAGTTATCTAAGTTAGATACATTTATCAAACTATTCAACAGTTTGACTGAATGCACTCTAGAGTAATAAATAATAAGGAATTCTATACTTAAATACACATTTCTGTATTATATAATAAATAACTTGATTTTTGAAGTCTTACATACATATATTTATAGTTATAGTTACAGTGATAAAACATTTGCAAAAAATATTTACTTTGTAATCATTTTGATAAATATGCTGTACAAATCTTGTTATAATGGTTAATGTTTTGTTTTTTTCTCTTAAGTTTCAATGAAATTAAAAAAATAAATCTAAATTTTATATCTTATAAGTGGAATATTCTTAAATTAAGGTTAATAAATGGAAGAGCCTTGGAGGCAGTTACTGTAAATCTATGTGTTTGTTAGACTGAATTGTCACAAGAAAGCCTTTGGTACTTACACTGCTCATGTTGTTAGCATAAATCAACAACCGACCCCCTATCATAACGGAAAATCAGTTAATAAGTTGGAAATTGGTTTATTAAAAATCATACTTTAAAAGTCATTGAACAAAAAATACTGAATTATTTTTTTACGCATATCATGAGGTCTGCACATGCCATAATTATAACCAAAGCATTAAGTCTGCCCCCTCCCAGCCTATCTGAATTAGGGGATATTCTATTACCGATCAAAAACTAAGTGACTGACTGCTGACTGACAGACTGACTACCTTCTCATTTACTATAAAACTGACATCAAATATTTTGTTTTCATGTTTAATACTTACATCATCCTGTTATGTGTGCTGACATCAAATATTTTGTTTTCATGTTTAATACTTACATCATCCTGTTATGTGTGCTAGTCTTTGAAACTCAGGACAACCTTCATACACTTATAATATTTATGAAAACACTGTGCTGCTCAAGTCATGTTGTTTATCAAAACAGATTTGTGCCAAAACATGGCACCATAAGTAAATAATATTCCATAGCAATCGACGTTATACACTTTAAAAGTAATTACAAGGTGTTTTGTTGGAATATGTAGTTCCAGAAATTATCCATACCCCCACAGAGGAATTAAGTATTTCCTCCGAGGGGGAAAGGAAAATTACAGAGTTTGTATGGAAGAATGGAATTAAGGGGTTGGGGGGTCTTTAAAAAATTCCCTCATTGGGGATTGGGGATGGATATTTTCTGGGAGTACACAATACTTCTTATACCCTAGCCCTGTGTTTTATTTTCTTTTGGACAACAAGTTTTTCCCTTGAGTTACACTGGCAACTACCTTCTCTCTGAGAGGATGTAGGCAGAATACACACTGTGATTCAGATGGTTCCTTGTGATATCCACAATAACAGTAATTGGGATCATGCAATGCTCTTTTTGGAATGTAACTCAGATTTCTTGATGAAAGCAAACCACCATTGTATCCCCTTTCGCGAAGCCACAGAAGAGATACATACTCATGTCTAAAGATCTGCTGCCACCGCAAATGATAGATTGTGTTTTTACTGTATCTAGCTATAGATTGATGCTTAGATTCCCTCCCTTCCATGGAATTGAGAGCTAAACCTAAGTCATACCTGTCTTTCATTTCCCTGACATGAACTGGAACAATGTTACCTAGATGCCAGACAGTGGGATGAAAAGTAAAGAAAAGCATGTTAATTCTAAAGAACTCTTTACATTTCTTTTCAAGTTCACTAACCTGTTCTTGTGAAATCTCTAAGCGATTAAACAAAGATACACAATCTCTCAGTATAAGACAGAAGTATGAAAGAATGTGTAGTTTACTTTCATTCTGGGTCCCTTTACCTGCAGAAGGCTCAATAGCCGCAATTAAATACATAAAACCATGCAAGAACCCCCTTGATTCCTTCCCTGTAAACCTGAAATCAATGCTCTTTCCATTACCATGGGTATCATTAAACCACTTTATAGCACTCTTTGCAAGCCTGGATAGATGACATTCTGTCTTTAAGGCCATGACATATTTTGAAAATGGAGAACTAGAATGAATCTGGAAAAAATTAGTAACTGATGATGGTATTGCAGACAATGATAAAGCCTCATTTAAAAGGTAGCGATGCGCAAGGGCACATGCATTGTTTTTTAAGTGCAGGGGTTCAATATGTACTCTGTCAACTAGTTCTCTAATTGGAGGTACAAACTCTTGCCTGCTGTTGCAGGATGATATGAACTTTGTTAAATTTGTCCTCTTAGTTGAGTCAGCTAGATTCTTCTTAGACATTTTTTTCTTTTCCTCATCTACTTTCTTTGATACTTTTAACCGGTCTGAATATTTCCAAGGCTTCCAATCATTTTCCTTTTGGCTTCCAAATGTTCCATCTATTTTAACACCATTGTCAAAGTTCACATCTGCAAAAGAAGAGAAAAATTTTGCACTGTTACTGAGCTCTCCTGCAAGGAAAGCAACCATTTTCATATCGTTTGGAAATTCCCCAAATCGAAATTTCACATCAACAGATTTACCATTGTGCGATAAAGTAAAAACATCATTTTCAATAGAATAAATTTGCTTAACAAGCATAGCAACATACCTTTGTACTGGAAGACAGGTTTCACTGCAATTTGCTCCAAACAAAAGATAGTTCTCGTTACAGCTTAATATTCCTCTCCCAATATTCAAAAAACTTATTAACCAGGAACAAGCTGTGTCGTACTTACCAAAGGGAGCTCCATCACCACCCAATGACACAATAAATGTATAAGGTTCATTGTTAAACCACACAAGATCATAGTCAGTATTACTGGATAAATAAAACTTACCTAACATTATTAAAGTATCTTTAAGATCACGATAGCAGCCACTTACCTTATCTTCCTCTCTCATCCCTTCACACAAAGTGTCACACACACTATACACAGTACCCATAGGGATTGACTTAACAAAGGTTATAAGTTTATGATATGGTACAAGCCTAGGATATGGTAAATGAGCAACAGAAATACGCAAAGTCTTCTTAGTCTTTGGATCACGCTTATACGAGCTGTCTCTATAAACCTTACGATACTTTTTTTTACTCATTACACCCCCCACTATAATAAACTGCAATGCTTCTTGTCATATTTTCTTTAGTTGCTTCATATCTTATTACTTCTGGCTTAAAAACCTTAGGCAACACTTCCTTCACTACCTTACTACTTTTAGATAAAACATCCACTAACACAGTTTTACAACATTTTGTGACCGCTGTGTCTATTAACCCAACCTCAGCTGGAACACTTGACTCTTGACTTGCTCCATTTATTTCTTTAGCTGCCTGAAACATCTCTCTTCTTCTCTTCGTTACAACTGACTTGCTTCCTTCTATCTTTCCATTTTCTTTCAAAGTTGTTGGTGTCTTCCTTCTATTTCTTACTGCTTGATCTGACAAAAAACTCCCTTCAATACTCAGCAACCTGTCTTTCTGTCTTCCACTCAACTCCTCCCCTATTTCAACCATTTCCTCTACTTCATCTACTTTCTTTCCTATCTACACCAAAATACAATAACATATAAGCTTATATGTAATAACTTTAGTAAGAATAATATAATATTCATGTTTGTCCTTTTTCAGATGTACACATCAATATTGTCAATTGAAAGCATAATTATTTTTTACGATTAAGCTTAAATGTGATAAATTTATAATAAATAAAATAATAATTTGATGCATGAAGTAGCAAAAACTGCTAGGTTTCAATGAGCTGATATATATAATAGTCTATGAATCTCATCTGCTCCAAAGGGTGGTAAAACACTGACAAATAATAAACCTGTCAACCACAAAGAATCCTATTGAAAGGATTGTGATTGATCAGCTGATGAACATGAAACAGCAAGGCAAAGCATCAAGTGACACCCAGCAATACTGTCTTCCTTCCTCTTACTGTACATAATCATTTGATATTCATTTCATTTTTAATAACAGTATGTATTAGAGTAAGTTTTAATTTAAGGTAAAAAATCATGTCTTCTATAATCTAGATGTACGTTCAAGCTTCAGCTAACGCGCGTACGTGAGTTAAAAGTTTAAATACCAGATTATCACTGAACGATGTAAACAAAAATGACTATAAGTTGACATATAAGTAGTGGTAAATCTTACCTTTTCTTCCAAATAACGAAGTCTATCGTATTTCTCCTTCAAAACCTTTTCCTTTGACCTTATATCCTCTTCCACATCTTCCAACTCCTTCGTTAGGTCTTCCATTCTTCGATTCCTCATGAAAAGTTTTTCTCGTAGTTCTTTTTGTTGTTTCATGAACTGTCCCACTCCAAATCGTGGCATCGTGGCATAAAATGTGTGCGAAAAACAATTTTTTTGGAAGAAATCAAAGACAAATTTCAAAAAACTAAAAAGAACACATCTTGGCTCAATCACAAAGGATTCTCATAACATAATTTTCAAAGCTTTACGTTTAGGTTCCTTAAAAATAAAACAAGGCTTAAAACACGTTATTTTCGATTTTCAAGACATTTTGTGATCATTAGCCTTAAAAACATGATTAAAAAAAAATTTTCAAGACCAAAACACGGCCATGTTTGGTATCAAAACAAGCCTTGAGCAAAGCTCCCTCATTTCCCGCCAACTTCGATACGATCAGAAATACACGATTGCTCTACGATCAAGCCGAAAAGATCACGAAGCCGTTAATCGAAATGTAGATTCCAGTCTCCGATAGTTGTCTCACGTCCAATATGGCGGACAGTGAAATTTATCGCGACATTTTCGAGGGCGCGCGTGCCCGACGTGTTGCTATTTATTCGTATAGGAAATCACACGATCTCGAGGTACTAGTGATGCTTTCAAAATTGGACGAGCATTTAGGCGAGTACAATTTGAGAACTTTCAAAACACCACGAGTATCTATAAATTCCGAAATATACGAGAAGATCGTGCGATGTTGTGTTTATAATACGCTCAACCAAATTGAGCAACTTATTGGGGACTCTACAGAGTACAATTTGTATATGTAGTAGGACTCCATGCTGTCCAATTAAGAAATAATTGGACAAGGAAAATTCTGAGGACTGACATAATTGGATGAGGCCGTAGGCCGAGTCCAATTTGGCAGTCAGAGGAATTTTTCGAGTCTTTTATTATTTCTTGATTGGGGAGCATGAAATCCCATTACCTATTAATTATATAGCTGCCTAATTCATCCCATATCAACAAGACTTGTCCAATTAAGAAAATAATTGGACAGTTACCTATATGGGATTAATGAGAAGCTGTATAATTAGGAATTTAACTGTACTCCTCTATCTTAGGTCCAATAAAACGCTTTGTAAGATTAGGTTCAATATTTTCTCGTTCAATTCTTGCTACTGTATGGCTAAAATGTCAGACTAGATAAGCCATAGTCAACATAACAGTAAACCTTGAGAGAAAATCTTGGAAGAATTCTCGACCAATTTGTACAATGATAAATGCGGAAGTGCCTGAACGGCTGACCACGGAATGTTCCTTTTGGATCTCCTGAATCCCTGTTCATTAAATAGCTTTATTCGTAAGTAATTTTAGTAAATATTTTATGATCATTTCAATGTAATGATTTTAAAAGTCGTAATCTGATTTTTAAATGTATAAAATATTTCATGTTACTCGTTTTCTGGTTACTCGGTTTACTCGTTACTCGTTACTGCGTTACTCGTTTTAGTAACACCTATTTTTTCAACATTTTTCAAACTTTATTTAATGCGTTATCCAATCACGACAATCGTTAGGAGTCCTATTTTTAGCTTTCTCATGGGAACTACTGAAAAACTAAATCACATCAATTATATCGTGTGTTCTGATTGGATGATGCCTAAAAGTTGTTTCATTCCTTTTAAGAAGGAGATCGCTGATTGGATAGTTGTAAAAATGTAGAAAAAATGTCAAAACAAGACCCTGGTTCCAGGGTAAGCTGGGATACCTGGATACCTGGAGGACCTGGTTTTAAAATGCATGGAGGATTTAGTTGGTTGAGCTTCCAAAAATACTGATAAAGTAATATTTCGTGACGTCTCAAAGTAATGATAAACCAGACCCTGGTTGGGATGGTTTACTAGTATCAGAGTCTCGAAGAATCTAAAGCAGAAGTAAAAATAAGTTGCAAAATTTCGAACAAAAGTGTTAAAAGCCGTTTGCAGGCCGATTACCAGAAATCATGGACATTTTGTGACCGTGATTTATTCGGTCAGCGGACGTTCATATCTGTAGAGCTTTGTATGGTATAGACACTGTGAAAGCCACTTCAAATAGCTCTGATATTTGTGGATCATTTAAATATGCAAAGCAACTTTTTTTATGTGTTTCAGAGTCGAACTTCAATTAATTCCAGTCATATGACTGTTTCATATAAAGAGAGAGACTATCAGACATTTTTTGAGAGCTACTATTTTTGAAAATCTAAATATTGGCGCGAAATTCACTCTAATAACACAGGAATACCAACACTTTTTACTCAAATATGGCCTGGTTTCTAAGCTCAAATATGGCGACTGAGGTAAACATCACATACTCTAGACTTTCGCAAAGTCCGCCGCCCGCTTTGTTTTTTTTTTTTTTTTTTTTTACTGGGCGCACGACGGACTTTTCGACCTTGCTTCCCGCTAAATTTACCGACCCAAAAATCAGTCGGTAAATTATAGCCAATCACAATGCTCGAAATCCAAGCTGTCAATCACAATGTAAGATTAGTAAGATTAGTAAGATTATCTCTACGATTCCCATCGGCATCTGTCAACACAACATCTGTCTGACAACATGAGATCAATATCTGAGGCCATATCATAGGGTAAAAGTAAATTAGGATACGAAACTATAAGAGAATACCAGAAACAAAGTATAGAAGCGTATCTTTCAGGCAGATATATTTTTATATCTGCACCTACAGAAGCGGGAACAAGCCTGACATTTGAGATCGCTCCATTCGCCTTAGATTTTATGAGGTTCAGTGAGAAAAACTTAATCGAGACTGTTGTTGTTGTTGTTGTCCCTTTGGTCTCTTTAATGAAAGACCAAGTAACGTCTTTAAAATCAAAGGGGATCTCTGCTTCCTATGTTGGAGACGACTAAACAATTTCCGTCTATAGTCATTGTTCGGAACTTGACTGGCGCAAAGAAAGCATATTTTTTGTTTGGACGCTGGAGATATCGCTATCCTTTCAACAGTTTTAGTTGGAGTTATAGCATCAACCATTATTATTGATAAACCATGTTTTGCTGCTCCGGATATAACATGAAGAAACAAATAAATGAAAACCACAATTCTTTAGCTCCGCCCCCGAAAGCCGACACTCCCGTATCAAATTCGGAAATGGCGGGAAACGCAAATGAATATCCTGCAAGTTCGACAAGTCGACCTCTCGCGACTTCGTCGCTCGCTCGCTACGCTCGAATTAAAAAAACGCCGAGAAAACAAGAGAGGTCGACTTGGGGCAAGTCTACACATACTCCTAAATACAGGAATCGCTCATTCATTGTCTTCTAGTAATTTAGATAAATCATATGGTATATCCACGGTATTAGACTGCACTACACTGCACTATACTACACTTGACTGCACTAAACTGCACTAGGGTGTACTAGACTGTGAAACAAACATGTTTTTGTAAGTAATAAGCGGTAAAAATATATGAATTCAAAAGTAATTGGCACAAGCTACACATATCTAATTTTAAACCCGAAAACGCGCCATATTTTTCCAGATACCGAAAGCAAGTTTTTAATATTAATGTCTCATTTGCAAGTGGTATTTAGATAATCAATACTTGAAACCGTAACGTTGGAAACGAAAATATGGAAAATATATAAAATTGCAGAAGCTACAAAATAAACGACTATTAGGGGGAGAAATGAGTCATGCTGAGCCAAACATTATTAATTGGTATATTCACTAACAATATTTTTAATTCAATAACCATACGCATTGAAAATAATAGATGATAAGGAGGTCTTCTGTTATTCATTAGTTTTGGTCATGTGAAGTGCTGAAGCTGCAAATTTTAAGCCTAAGAAAGTCGTTATACTCTCCAAGAGCTGAAAAAAAGTTTTAATAATGAATGAATCATGTCTTTTCGGCTGTAACTTTCCGCTTTAAAACAATTAAATGAATATTGATTAGGACTCGAAACACACTGTTGGCTTAAAAATAGAAACAGCTCACCAGAAGATTCAGATCCATATCGCTGCCGCTAATTTCTGAGCTGCTCAATCCTTTCTAGTCGTACTTCGGTTTCCCATTTCGCTTAAAGATGAACTTCCAAGAACGATGTACACTTGCGGCCTTGCTGTTGGTTTTACCTGGCTTTTGTGTCTTGGAGGATATCAGACGTAAGTAATATTAGTATTTTTTCCTTATAAGTTTCATCTGCGCGTCTTGTTAAGAAATTCTTTGCTGCATATTAGAAGTGCCTTACCTAAGACTACTATCCATTCCATATCCTGATGTTTAGTATGTTTTTAAAATCTATGTATTATATTTTATTATGTCATCGAATATATTGGAATCAGCTTATTTTGATAAATTCTACAACAGGACCAATAGTAAGAGAACTTATGGGATCAAAATTTACTCTTTAAAACGTTTTCCATTTTAAAGAGATGTCACGTCACGTCATAGCTCGCAGTCCAGGTGATTGAGAATGACTCTGAACAGTGTCGTCACAACAAATATTATTATTTTATTAAGTATGTTTTTTCGAAATCTTAGGTAAGGAATATTCGGAACTAGTTTATAGTACCCTTCCTCGACTCTTTCAATCACCTGGAGGAGGCGGCTAGATGGCATACTCGCAGTCCAGGTGATTGAGAATGACTCTGAACAGTGTCGTCACAACAAATATTGCTATATTATCAAGTATATTTTTTCGAAATCTTAGTTAAGGAATATTCGGAACTATTTTATAGCGGAGCTCCCGCACGGGCCGAAGGCCCGCGCGAGCGGAGCACCATAGGTATAGAAAAAGGAGGATGTTTCACTAGCATGCTTTGCGCGCCTCGACCAACTATATTATCACACTGAAAAGTCACGTGATCTACTCATTTTCGCTTTGATGTCAATGCAGAAACATCGACTATATGAACTCGAGTCCTATGGAGATTAAAGAGGGAAATCGTGAGCCCTTTTCCACTTCAGATATTCTCTTTCTCTATTGTATTGTCCACAAAAAGGACCAATTAGACTGAATTTGCTGGTATTACGTGTTTTACATTTGTGACAGTTATCAGCCATCTTCCCAGGCATTTTTATTGAAGAAAGAAGACTTGCATCGTTTTGAACAATGACAGTCTCGATTTTCCGGAAGAAAATCGCTACTGAATAAAGTTTTATCTATCAGCTGTTGTTCGAGGTAATATACAAAAGCCATGTATTAAGTTTGTTTTTGTTTATCTACCCTTGAGAAATATATATAATCTACTTTCTACGATCGAGGATTTTCTTCGAATGTCTTGCCTTTGCATTTGAACTTTTAAGTTTTTTGTAAATTTGAGTTTTTAAAGAAAATTACACTATCTGCACTGTTGAATACTATAGGTTTGGCTTTCTTGAGTTGAATAAAATTAGTTTCTAGTGGTTTGACTATTTATTCGTTTATAGTTTGTTAGATTAAGGAAATTCTTGAATTGTTTGTCGGGCTTGTGACACGTGCTGTGAATAAAAGTAAGCTTAACTCGTTTTCCTCTTTAATAAAACTACCTTCGATTGACTTAAATAAAAAATATATAACATTTTACATTGTCGTTGTTATTATAAGTATAAATTTGAATTTTAAAATCAAGATTATCAGAATTGTATAAGATAGTCAAAAATACCATTTTTGGTAATCTAGCAGGTCACGTCAGATCAAGGACATAAGACAAGACGAAGCGAAACACATGGCGAATTTTAGTGGAAATTGTAATGGCCGTATCTCACTCAAACGTGGAGACTTAAGGAGACTTAAGGGATATAGGATAGTATGAAGACTATACTTTGTGTAGGGTGTGTTCTTTTTTAAATTTTCTTCGTCTAATTTCGACTTATTCCCACATAATTCAAAGCCTACAAACACTTCGCTTGTCAAAACAACTTTTATCTTTTTCTATCCATTCATTGATACGGCATATTTTGTTTTTTCCTATAGCGAAAATTACAAAAATACCGAACAAGGACCCAGTTAAATGACCAGACTTTCTATTGTTTGTCAGTATGGATGCAGAAAATATTTAATAAGCAAACGGCTGCTGTTTTCGTTTGGCGAAAAAATCGAGGAAAATCGCTGTCGAGAGGAAATTTTTCAAACAAACACTAAAGACAGATGCATAATGAGCACGGCGCGCAAAACATGCTAGTGAAACATCCTCCTTTGGTATATATGGTAAACTATGCAACTAAGTTTTCGTGGTCATCGCATGGGAACCCTGTGCGTAACGCTAAAAGTGTCGCCCACTAGGTGTAAATCGCGTTTCTGATTGGTCGAGCTTTCAAATCACACGTCACTTGGAAAATGACGACTTTTTTTAACGAGCTTTTTAACTATCATTTTTTTGTAAATATTGTAAAAACCACAGACTAACCACTCTAATAAATGAAGGAAATACTAAATGGTGTCTTGTCTTTGTCTTTTTATTCGCGCGCGCTATCGATTTTTTGTCATCTCACTTATCCCCCTTGGTAACAATTTTGTTTTTTCTACTATACAATATACTACTATACAATATACTACTAGTTACCATTTAGTATTTCCTTCATTTATTAGAGTGGTTAGCCTGTGGTAAAAACGAAACAAAAAATGATTGAAGAAATCATGGAAAAACAGAATCCGCCACAGTGTGAAGATAGAGGTTAGGACATTTTCTATTTTGTTTTATTTAGTGTAGATAACATAGCTACAACATTACCGGAAAACGAGCAACAAACTACCATGACGAACGAGCGAAAAAAGTACTTGTTTTGTTCTTATGGTAAGAGTATTCGTAGTTCATACATGATATAAAATAATCATTTGAAAAAGCACTTTTTGAATTCCACAATTAGAAAAATCCAAGAGATTTTTGACAAAGTTTAAAGCAATAATATTCCTAAAATTACCAGCAAACGAGCAACGAACTAGAATGACAAACGTGCGAAAAAAGTGTACACGTACCTGTTTTGTTATTATGGTAAGAGTACTTTCATTTTGAATTTCATTCAATGATTTTATATCTTTCTACAGATAATTTATCTAAATATTGAATGAGTTTAAAATTACACCAAATATTCAACTGTTTATTGAGCTTTTCGACCTAGGACATGATTATAAAAATGAGTTAAATTTGTGTTGTTGTGAGATGGTTATTGTAAAGAGCGGTACCTTGTCTTTCACTTTCAAAAACTAAGAAAATATTAAAAACATTTCCAAACGCCAATTTACTGACAAAAAAAAAAAATTTTGTATTTGCATTGCATTTTGCGTTATTTTCTATTTTGCCTCAGTTGTTCTTGTCAAGTATAAATGAATGTAAACTTATTAGTTTTTCAAAAACTTAACCAAGATGAAAACTGGTAAAATTGAATTTTCAAAATACTGTAAGCTTATGTTTTCAAGCTTCTCGAAAAAGAGTTAAGACTTTTATGAATGAATACGGTTCTTGTAAAAACATAAAACTTTTGATGCGGATAATTAACCAAACATCGTTATTAGTGTATAAGAAGTAAAAGTAAGCTTATGTATTTTGCTCACCTTTTTTTTAACCAGTTTTCAAGTCTGTTTCATAGTCTTGATTTGTCCATAAAAGTTCGGAAATCTCCAAAATTTCGATTTCAATAAAAGACATCCAAGGTAAATTTCACTAAACCTGATATTGTATTGGATTATTTGTAGTTATCTTTCGTTTTATAAGTAAAATTAACCAGGAATTCAAAGCTTTAAAAATGTCGGCCATGGAAAACTTTGTCGAAGAATCTTCCAAGAAAAAAACTAGCCCTTGGGGGGTGGTGAGTTGTGTCCAAAATTCATATAAGTGGGATCGGGAGAGTAATTGTCGCGCAAAGAAAACGATGTAATGCATTTTGATTCGTTTTCAGTGCATGTTTTTTATTATGGGAGACATTATCTTAATATTGAATTAGAAAAGTTGAAGTTTTTTTCCCGATTTTAATTTTATCTTTTACATTCATTCAAATTGGGCTCCCTGTGACTTGTGTATCGGGAGCTCCGCTTTTAGGCAGTGCCTAAATGTATTTAATACTATATTATTTATGTTACAGATTTAATATGGGAGCAATGCACAGATAATGTTTTTGAGCCAGAAGTAAATGGAATGGTTCTGATCAACCATTCGTTCCGCTTGCTTAAAGCAGAAATGCCGATTCTTTGTTTATTTGTATGTAAATCGAACAAAGATTGTGTTTCGTTCAATATTGCTCCTTCCAATGAAACCGAAGGATGGTTTTCTTGTGAGCTTAATCAGGCCGACAGATATAGTTCCCCACAAGGTTTTCAAGAAAGAAAAGGATTCTCGTACAGAGGAATAAAGGTTAGTTACAACTGGTTATTTTTGTATTGCATACTAAGATTTCCGGCTGATCCTTGCACAAATTTTCGAGATTTAATGAACAAAAAAAAGATTGTTCATATGTGTATACGTCGTCGCATATCAAATCACAATTAAGTTATTTAACTCATTCTCAGCTTAGCGCAAGACAAAGCTAAGTCTGTTATCATATATATGGTACACATTACCACGATCAATCCTGGAAATTCCCTCTTTCGGTTTTCACGATGAATTTTACTAGTAGAATGGCTTTGTCTGTTCGTATTGATAATATGATACTTTTTGTCTATAGAATCCATGTTTGAATAACGGTCTTTGCGAAGGAAACAAGACTTGTACACGGCTAGGGTACGATCTAACGAAGTACACTTGTCTCTGCCCAAATGGATATTTTGGCAAGAACTGTGAAAAGGGTAAGGAATAATTTATATTATCAGTAATTTATATATCCATGCAATTCAAACATTTATCAATCCCGCTCACATACATTTGCTTATAAGAGCCTTTTGCTGAATAAGCAAGGACTCTTCTAAGAAAATCCTTAATTTCTCAGCCTGTACATTAGCTGCAGCCCCCAAATAAAAAGATGCAACGACTTTGGAGCTCTGGCTACAAGAGAATGTAGATTGGTGTGTGCTAACGTGAATGATGGAAGAGTTTAAAGGCACAATGTAATGTGGAGTATAGACCATCCACAGCCATGTTTTTGTACAGAGAACCAGCGCTGAGGTGAGGGGCCGGGGGAGGTGAAAACTACTAGATAGACGTATTTTAGCTGCAAATTTGCTGTTGAACATTATTCCCCTATCGAATACGGTCACCTCATTCCCTTAATTCAAACGACCCATTCATGTTTCCATCCTTTATTCAAACATCCAACTCTCTCCCCTCTCTCCATCATCTATCCAGGTATGCATATAACAAACACCAGTTTTACGCACTTCTCTGCACAGATATTTTTTTCACATATTTTTTTCCTTTGTTTTTCAAGATATTGATGAATGTGCTAGCAGTAATCTGCATAATTGCACACTGGAAAACCCAGGTGTCAAGTGTAATAATACCCCTGGGTCTTTCAAGTGCATTTGTGCAGAAGGATACGTCGGTGATGGAATCAACTGTAAGAGTAAGTATTATCTGATTTATCCATATATGAATCTACTTATCGATCTGTGTGCATGCATCCAACCATAAGTCCACCTGACCAAGCACCCTTCACTCTGTACACCCATCTCTTCATTTATCTTTTCACTAATCCATCCATCCATCCATCCCTCACTCCCTCCCTCCCTCCAGCCAGCCAGCCAGCCAGTATTTATTACCACGTTATGACAAAGTATTTGTGGAATACTTTAGTAATATAATTGTACATCCAATCCATCCCTTTTTTCGTCCAATTATCCATTTATCCATCCATCTTTCTATGCTTTCATCCATCCATCCACAATCCATCCATCCGTTCGTCCATTCACCTAGTGTGCAAATTTTGACGAGGCTCTACTTTTGACAAAGTTTGGAACAAATTACTTGAAGAAGCCTAGGATAAATTTTTTCCCCCTCTGCATTTGAATTTCAAGAATTGAACTAATAAGACAGCAATGGGTCTTTCACAGTTAACCAACTCTCTTGCTGAAGTTAATTTAATTTGTGGGTATGAGACCAATTTCGTGTTGGACTATAATGATTTTTTTCTTTCTTTTTGTCTTCTTTAGGAATGGTATCATGGATCAAGATAAATATATATCCAGTTTGCGTTGGTGAAAAAAATGAAAGCTATGGGACGGTTTCTGTCCATTTTGAAGTAAACGTAAAACAGTTCAAGCTCGTTCATCTCTCGGGGGGAGTCTCTCATTTGAATAGCCCGGTAACGGCCCAAAACTGGGGAGATAATAGGTTTCCAAACGCACTTTATGTGGTGATTACTGACGAGAATAACATTGTAATTGCACCTTATCCTGGCTATCCAAAATTTTTCAAATCATTTTTCTTCATTGACAGCATAACCGTGGAAAGTCCAGAGTTAATTTATCCTATTTTTGATCCTCCATTGCCACTAAAAAAGGATGATAAACTCAGAGTCTGGTTTTCTCGAGATCTTCTCGGTTTAATGGCAAGTGGCACTTACGGTAAAACCTGCACTGATGTGTATGTTAAATTTTAAGACATACGGTTTTAGACGTAAGGCTATATAAGAGATAGAGTATGCTGGAAAAAAATACATCGAAAAATCAAACCAAGGGGCACTAAAAGTGTATGCGCAATTTACAAAGAATTGCATATGATTAATCGTTATAGTGCTACTCTGACGAAAATCGCTCAAACTTGGATTCAGCTGAAACTTCCTAAGAATACTCTTTAAGGTCCAGTAATCACTGTATGAAGTGTTTTCTCGATATTCAGGACGAAAGTATGATATTTTTACGATTATTTTTTGGAGTCTGTGACGTCATACACTCAACATCAAACATTGCTACATATATTTCTTTGTATATAAATCCTTAATTTATTTTATTCCTATGAAGCCCAAAGGGTGGCTAATTTGCTTATTTCACATTACTTGTGACTATAATTTATATTTTGGGGTGTTTGGGTATTTCTTTCTCCCTTTACTACTGATATTTTGATCATAAACTACAAAGAAATGTATGGAGCGTTGTTCGATGTTGAGTGTATGACTTCACAAACTCCAAAAAATAATCGTAAAAATATCATACTTAGCCATACTTTCGTCCTGAATATCGAGAAAACACTTCATACAGTGATTATTGGACCTTTAAAGAGTATTCTTAGGAAGTTTCAGCTGAATCCAAGTTTGAGTGATTTTCGTCATAGTACCACTTTATATGATTGTAATATCAGTTTAAAGCAAGTAACAGTCTGATTTATTTACCCCATGGTTAAACTTCAATTTTGTTTTCCATAACACATAATTTGTAAGAAAGTTGTAATCGTGGTTCAAATTAAAGTTTTTTGTTGTTATTATTGTTGTTGTTTTTGTTAAGTCGGCCATTTCCTCCTGCCCCTCGGAATATGACAGGCTGCACAGGAGGCCCACGGCAACAATGTTTAAAATATAATCTATTATGCGTTTAGTCAAGAGACCATGAAGGACAGAGAGGGGCTCTCGCGCTATCCTTTGGATATCAGGATTCCCGAAAAGTTATTTTTATCGTGATTACTCCTCAGGAAAACTCTCCCGTTTCCGGTTTAAAGCTGATGTACAGAGAGCCGATATCGAGAAATAAATAGTCAGATTATCGCACTTTTTAAAACCCAAATCGAAACCCTTTTATTCCGTTAATGATTCCCAACGATACGATACTTCAATTTGTCGTTGAAAAGATTAAATACATCATATTTTATGATTGAAAGAGTAAGAAAAGAGTTTGAAAATCACTGCGAAATTGAGGCAAGGGCTCGTGCACATCCCAAGGTTTCAAGGTTAAGAGAGGAATATAACAGTCACAGGAGTCCTAGTGATCTCGTAAGTGAAAACAGAGAACTCAGAGAGAAAGTTTTATTGCTTGAAAGGGAAAACCAGAAAGTCCATGAAGACAACAGGGCCCTGTTAACCACAATACGTTTACTTAATCTTGAAAAAGAAGAAGGTTTACAAGCAAAACCAATACCTAAAATTGTTATTGATGAGGAAAACAAGCCGAATTTGCATAAACCACCAAGTATTTCCTCCAGGGAATCCTCTGTCTTAACAGAAGCCAAAAATGAAATTCCAAATGCCCCTCGAGACAAAGAAACAAAGAAAATCAAGAAGCCTAGTGCCCAAAAAGAAAAAGAGCCTCATTACCCTAAAAGATCCAAACAAAAGAATGAATCCAACAGCACAAAGAAAGACATCTTCATTGTCGGCGACTCGATGATCAAATACTTACAAGGGCACAAGATGTCGAAGACTTCAAAAGTCAAAGTTTGGACATTTCCTGGTTCTACAACTGCCGATATGAAATATCACGTCAAGCCACTTATAAATAAAAAACCAGATGAAATACTCTTACATGTTGGCACCAACAGTTTACGCTCATCCAGTTCTGCACAAGCTTGTGCTGAAGAAATTGCCGAGTTGGCCTCCCTTGTAAATAACAACTCAACAAAGGTAGCTGTCTCAAGTATCATCCAGAGAAGCGACGACGAATCGCTAAACAGAAAGGCAAAGGAAGCCAACACCATCATCGAACAGCTTTGCGAAAGGAACAACTGGAACTATATAGAACATTCCAACATCCAGCCTGACGAACATCTAAACCGGAGCGGGCTCCATCTAAATAGATCAGGAACTAAACAGTTTGCAACCAATTTTATTAATTTTTTAAAGAAGACATAGGAACTAACTGTCATGGAGCCCATAGAGAAAGGGAACAAGGGTAAGTCACGTAATTTAGACAAAATATTTGGTCGTGGTTTAACAATGGCTTCCTTAAATATTAATAGCTTAGTTGCGCACATTGATGAATTACGGGTGTTTCTCGCCGCATCTCCTGAAATTGATATCCTGGCAATCAATGAAACAAAATTAGACTCTACCATTATGGATTCTGAGTTACATATAGAGGGTTTCGATATTGTCAGAAAAGATCGATCTCAGAATGGTAGAAACGGAGGAGGCGTATGTATTTACATGAGAAACAACCTGAGTTATCAAAGACGCGACGACTTTGATGATGGGATCTTAGAACTCATCACTATAGAAATCTTTAAGCCACGATCAAAATCATTCTTAGTTAGTACTTGGTATCGCCCTCCCAACTCACCCCTCGAGTTATTCACGACATTTGAAAAGCTCATAGATAGCATTGATAAGACAAATCTCGATTATTATTTGTTAGGTGATATAAATTGCGATCTCTTAGAACTAACGAGAACGAACCTAGCTTCATCTAATTTAATTGATATTTTGGATATCTATGGGCTTTATCAGCTATTAAATGAGCCAACACGTGTAACGCATAACACTAAATCATTAATTGACTTATGTGTGACAAACACTCCCGACAAAATTAGTAAGTCAGGTGTGTATCATCTTGGCATCAGTGATCACTCTTTAGTATTCATGACGAGAAAAATTCATTACGAGTCGTCAAAGGCTCGCAAAATTGAGGTACGTAACTTCAGAAATTTCGATCAAGACAAATTTTTGAGTGATCTCAAACAACTGCCATGGTCAGACATCAAGTCTTACGATGATCCGAATGATATGTGGATTCGCTGGAAAACCTTGCTAACCGAGTGTATTGATTCCCACTTGCCTGTTCGCCACAAGCGTGTGGGAAGGAAAAACTCACCATGGATCACAACGGAGCTAATACAGAAAATGCGGTCACGTGACCAATTGAAAAGGAAAGCAATTTCCACTGACAGTGACTTATTTTGGAAAAAATACAAAGAATCGAGAAACAGGATTAATAACGAAATTAGATTAGCGAAGAAAAAATACTTTACGGAAAATTTAGCACTAAATAAATCTGATCGTCGGAAAACATGGCACCTCCTTAATGATCTAAGTGCTCGAAAGGCTAGCAAATTTTCCGGCGTTTCCGAAATTAAAGTTGCCAATAAATCAGTAACCTCACCAAGTGAGATGGCCGAGATTTTCAATGAACATTTCACAAGTATAGGCCAGACTCTAGCCAATAAATTACCTCCATCTGACATTAAATTTGAATCATTTCTGAAACCTACAACTGGTAAAACTTTCGCTATCCAACCTCCAAGTGAGCAAACTGTTTGCGACTTGTTAGGAAGTATAAAGGAAAAGAAAGCTGCAGGCTTAGATAACATACCCAACAAATTGCTAAAAATGTCCGCCTCTATAGTGGGACCATCTCTCACTGTGATTTTTCGACAATCTATTAAAATGGGCATTTTTCCTAGGGAGTGGAAAATAGCGAAAGTAACGCCTATATTTAAAAAAGGGGAGAAAACTGACCTAAACAATTATCGCCCAATCTCGGTCATTCCCACTGCTTCAAAGATATTTGAGAAGATCGTTTATGATCAACTATACGATTATTTGAATGAAAACCAGTTATTGACGGAATGCCAGTCAGGCTTTCGCTCCCTGCACAGCACTGTCACCGCGTTGCTCGAAGCAACGAACGAATGGTCAGTTAATATAGACAAGGGACTACTTAACGGAGTAATCTTCATAGACCTCCAAAAAGCCTTCGACACCATAGATCATGAAATTCTTTTGTCCAAACTATCGAATTATGGTGTAGATGAAGGCTCACTCAAGTGGTTCCGTTCTTATTTACTGACGAGGTCTCAGCTGTGCAGTGTTAACGGAAGTCTGTCTGAGCCTTGTACTGTGGGCTGCGGTGTACCACAAGGCAGTAATTTAGGCCCACTTTTATTTCTCCTGTATATTAATGACTTACCAAATTGTTTGGCGCAAGCCATAACAAGAATGTTTGCTGATGATACCAGCATCAGCGTTCATGGTAAAAATGTAGGAGACTTGGAACCAAGCATCAACACTGAACTCACTAATATACATCAGTGGTTGTTAGCAAATAAGCTAAGCTTGAATGTAGCGAAAACGGAATTTATGATTATTGGGTCCCGCCAAAAGTTCACAGCGCAATGCGATTCCACTATTAATATTGCGATTAATGGAGCTAGCGTTAAACAAATTGATCACACCAAATCTTTGGGTGTCACTATCGATAAAAACCTTAATTGGTCAGAACATGTTAACGACATTTCGAAGAAAATCTCTTCAAGTATAGGGGCTCTAAAACGTGTTCGCCCATTTATTTCGACCGATAGTGCCATCCAAATCTACGAAGCCTTAATTCTACCCAAACTGGACTATTGTAGTGCAGTTTGGGATGGATTAAGTGATAAACTATGTGTTCAACTACAAAAGCGTCAAAATCGAGCGGCTAGAGTTATCACAAGATCTAACTATGACATAAGATCTAGCCATCTCCTTGACCAATTAAACTGGGATACACTTGCAGTTCGTCGTAAAAAACAAAAAGCCCTACTAATGTTTAAGACGATGCAGGGACGTACACCAGTTTACTTACAAAACCTTTTCTCCGACTACCATACTAAATACAACCTTCGAAATCATGATCATAAACTGTCAATACCTAAGCCACACACTGAATATCTAAAACGATCATTCAGCTATAGTGGGGCAAAATTGTGGAATGACCTACCGTTAAATATAAAAGAGGTCAAGTCAGTACGAAAATTTAAAACGGAAATTGATAGTTTGTACAGTAAGAAAAGTTGTAACTAAGGGCTCCACGGCAAACATGTAAAACAGTAACTAGCTTTTTAATCGTAAATCTTTACTTTTAAATATTTTTAGGCAATCGACTGATGTTTTTACCGTGGTAAAATAAAGAAGCTTCCTTCCATGAAAAAAAAAAGGCCATTTTTCGCTTCTTTAGGAAATCTAAGAAATCCTTCATTGATTTTAAAACATTTTCAAGCATAACTTGTATTTAAAAAAGCATTATGTAGAAGACTTCAATTCTACCAAAGCTGCGAGTAAACCAATCTAGATTTTTGTAAACGCCTTCACGAATCAATATTTTTTTCCAAAAAAAAAAAGGAAAATTTTTTTCTCATAAATTGAGGAGAAATCTCTTTATTTTTCAATTATTGGACCACAAACCTAGCGTAAACAAGACGTTTTTTCATTTGTCTCAGAAGCACATCGTCTGATTTAAACTTAGATCTTATTAACCGAGCGGGAGGTCTGTACGGGATAATCTTGACCGAGGTCGGAATGTACAGACCGAGGTCAAGATTATCCCGTATAGACCGACCAAGCTCGGTTGATAAGAGTCTTATTATATCGCGATGCGCGATGCGATCTATCCAATCAGATTGCTCGATTTGCTATTTTACAATAACTTACAAATTTCTGGCGCGCTGATTGGTTATTTTTTATCATCAATAAGAGGACAGACAGATAAAGCTGACGTCAACGAGCGCGCGCTCTTTCCGTTGATTGTTTTGATCACTAAAAATGAGAAGTTTTTATCGTTTTTGTTATTGTAAAAAACCAATTGACATCAGATTTTTATGTGTCTGTCCTCTTTTTGAAGATAAATTTCCTCATCACATTGTCAAAGTAGTATGCGGATCCACTCGGGCTACGTCTCGTGAATCCACACTACTTTGACAATGTGATGACGCAATTTATCGTCAATAACTTTCGCGAGGGGACGGAAGAGCGGACGTCTGTTTTTTTTTTGGTTTTTTTTCCCAGGCTACTCAAAATGTTGCCATCATAATTCCTTTATTTTCCCTAGAGTATCTCTTATGAATCTCTACTTTAAAAAGATCATATTGACACAAGCGTAATAAAAAATGAGATTGTTTTAATCTAATATTGATATGCAAGATCTATTTACATGCACAAATCAAAATAAATATATAGAATCCAATCAAACCACTTATTGAATGTGCAGTAGAGTGCAATTAACAATTAATCCGTGAAACACTAATTACTAAATAGTACAAAATAGCGCTAATTAAACAATAGAAAATAATGGAATTTGCATAAAATTGTCCTATTTAGTATTGCTAAAGTTTCACGGATATCTTGTTTGCACTCGAGTGCAAACACTAGAGTGATCACAGTAAATCCGTGAAACACTAATTACTAAATAGTACAAAATAGCGTTAGTTAAACAATAGAAAACAATGGAATTTGCATAAAGATGTGCTATTTAGTATTACTAAAGTTTCACGTATTTACTGTGGTCACTCTAAAAGCGTGAAACAGCACTAATTAGTAGTAAATCATGCTAGTAATTAAACAAAAAAGAAAAAAAGGATTTTGTGCTAATTAGTACTATTTAGTTTTTGTGCTATTTCATGGCTATGTTTGCACTCTAGTTAGAAATTACAAGCGGAAGGTACGTTTTTAGAGTGGTCTTCACAAAAGATTTATCATGAGGTAGTGCTTAATAAGTCTATTTTACGGGTTTCTGAAAACCACTCTATTGCAGATCAAACATTTTATTTTGAAGAGATCCGTGAATTCTTACTGAGTGAAGGGGGGGTGGGGTGGCTACAACCATTTTTAAAAAGTTTACTGCAAATCCCCCCGCCCCAATAAAGATGTCTTTACGAAACTTGATCTCTGTATTGAAACAAGTGTTGTGTAAATTACGATGCTCAAGGTTCTCGTAACGTTTTCACGGTACGGTGGGCCAATCGCGTGCACGATATCACTGATCCTCTAACCCGACCACGTGCTCGAATAATGAACTGGCAAAATCTTAATCAATACACTACAAAGCGTAGGTGAGGGTGGTGGGGATATCAATATCTTTTTCTAGCTTCCAAAACGCAAAACCTGTAATATTTACTATCGAATAATACAGGGTGCCAAGTGTTTAACACAGCAGTGCCTAGACCATTCGCTGCCTTTTGGCGCAACTCGTTTAGTGTCTAGTGTCCTGAATAGGAGATCATTTTGCCAGTGACAGTTGAAATATTATTTGTATTGTTTATACAATCTTTATATAACCATCTACTGCATAGCAAAGGTTTCATGTTCTAATTAATAATAGCGAAAATATTTACAGTAAATTAAATTAAGGGATGTTAATAGAATGCTACGGTATGCAATAAATTTCTTTTGCATTTCTTTTCGAACTTCTGAATCACTTCGTCGATTTCGTCTTCAACGTCATCAAGTTCTTGTATCTGAAAGTGAATGAGAGAGCAAAAAAATTGAAAAAAGGGCAGTTGTAATTTCTATTATAAAATAATTGAGATACTACGCGCGCTATGATTGGTCGAAAACCATGTTTGATGAGAGTATCAAAACACGCTACCGTCATTTTTAATCTATCGTGTGCGCTCATTGGTCAGTTTGAATAAGACTGCACGTAGGGAGAATTTACTTAGACTTTGCGTTTTCTCGATCTTTTCGCGCGTTTGTTATTTTATACGCGTCGTGGTTTCCTACGCTCCTCTTGTGTTCTCTCAACATCCCGCGTGTTTTGATCAGAGTATCAAACACGGAAAACTGTTTTTGATCTGTTAATTCATAGTTCTTCTCCTGACAATTATCGTGTTCTGCAACCCCGCGTGCTTTAGGACTGCACACAGCACGCGCGCGCGTTTTCTATTTCTTCATTAGTAAACTCAGGGAAGGAAGCCTTTGAATTTTAGTGGTCATCCTGAGAAGAAGTCTCAAGTAATAGAGAAGATCTATATAGGAGAGCCTTCAAGATATTAAAAATAAACAGATGATCCCGAAAAAAAAAAGGGATACTAATGAGGGTTTGGTTTGGATTTCACCCTATAACACTCTAATTCTTTTGTGTCCTATTGTGTTTATATGACTATTACTCTCTATTACTCTCTATTACTCTAGTGCCCTTTGTTTCATGGGTTTATCAAAACCCCGGCTCTATGCTTACAATTTTTTACGGGTCAAGTATAAAATCACTCTGTCAGTATGCAGCTAGCAGATATGTTGATCCAATGTTTTGTCTATACTTACATCTTTACAAATTTCGCATATGAGGAAAGCTCCTATTGTAGCCTCTTCGTGGTTATCTTGAATGTCAATATTTATTACATGTACAGGAGTGTAAGACTGTTGTCCAATGCTTTCCAGGTCTAAATAAAACACACAAAAAGATCCCAAAATTAGTCATTCATAGTAGTAATTTTGGATGTAAATCTATATTTATGAAGATTGGCATTGAGAACATTGTGGTCTAGCTTTGGTACAAACAGTCATCTTTTGTTTACCATAACTTACATGGTGTCGTTTGCACCCAAGTTATACCACAATGCATCATGTTTATTGAAGTAAGAAAAAGCATATGCAACATGACATTTGCTACAGAAACAAGATATTTTCACCATTATCCAAGGCTTGGGTAGGCTTTCATTAACATCCAACAGATTTGTAAGAACATTATGAGAGCCAATGAAGCTTAAAACATAAAGACTTTGATTGCTGCATGGAAGCCCACCCCATATTACTCTTGAAATTGGTTTTACAAGAAAATAAAACGTATTTCAAATAAACTATTATTTCAGGAGAATATAAAGAAATTAGTTGTCTCTTACACATATTCTACAAGTTTTTGTTGCATTTCATTTATATTTTGATGTTAGCCTTGAATTCAAGACAATATTAAGAAGGGTCCTGTATATGTTCACCCCTATACTTTAAGGCCGACACACACAAGGGAGCTTGCTCCCGCAATATGCATCTGGGTAATCCTGGGTCATGGGAACTAGTTATAAATCCAACAAATAAGCCAATTTGATTGGCCAACTGGAGAAAGGTTGTTGCGCGGCAATAAAAGTTTCAGTACACACGAGGGAGCTTTGCTCCCGAAACACGATTCTGCAACAGATTTGCTCCTCAACCTGTCTCATCATATTTAACCATTTTGATATGAGGGAGCAAAACCCGGGAGCAAAAGTTTTGTTGCTCAACATTTTTTTCGTGTGAAATCGTTGGTACAGATGAGGGAGCTTTGCTCCTGGAGCATGTTGCAGGAGCAAGCTCCCTCATGTGTGCTGGCCTCTTATGATAAAACGGAGCATTCATTTCTTAGAAGGGGGTGGGCCAGAAGAATCTCTATAAACAGTAATGTAAAATCTTTAGTCCCCCCTTTCTTCTGTCTGGATAAAAAAGTTACCCTCCCCTTCAAATTTGTTTAATTCTTGATAGCCCCTCCCCCTTATGTAGCAATAAATATTTGATGCCCCCCTTTTTGACCAAGTAGAAATTTAAAGGCCCTTCCATGTATTTTCTTTGGCCCACCCTCCCTCCTAAAAATGAATGTTCCCTTAGTCTCACGTTTTAATTCTGCATATAAGTTTAACACTCTAAACTCACGTTCAATAACTTGATCAAACACTCGTTCTTCAGCTGTGATGATAAGGTCAAACTCATCTGTTGTGTCCTGGAATCTCTCTGGGTTGGCTTTTATTCTTTTATTTCTGTCCAGCATGTGTAGAATTCCATTTTGTGTATATCTAGTTGTCTAAGTTAAGGCTTTCTCAGAAGTATGATTGAACATTTTAGCATGTTAAGTATTAAATTAACACTATCAATTAATTATCAAATAATATTAATAATATTAATATATAATATACACCAATTTAAAAAAAATGCTGGGTTGAAATAGTAGCAAAATACAGAAGGGTATTTTGGGTATTAAGTGTCAATAGCCTGGGCATATGAATTCTTTGCATACAGAAACATGCATAAGAGAGCCAAAATTCTTTGTTTGGTATTTTAAATCTATGTTTAGAACTACAAAACTGCAACATACATACTATTAGTTTTATTAACTGCTTACTCAAAACAACATTCGCTCTAAGCTTATTAGATTATTTACCTTTATCAACTCAAGGTTTCTTCAATTTGGCATTCATGCACATATTCATAAATAAATTAGTATTCACTACACAAGTTATACAATGGTTTTGAGTGACATACCATGGAATATCCCACAACACCTTGTATTTTCTAGCAAAGACATGCGCCTTCCGGCAAGTGTTTACTAAGAAGATACATGTGATGAATGAGATATTCCATTGTTCTATGAGAAAGCATTGTATAACTATTTTATTCCACACTATTGAAAATACATCAGCATTTTGTCAAGAAATTGAAACCATAACAATGCCAGATGGAAAGAAACAACACTTATAAAAATTCAGGCCGGTCGCTAGGACCTTGAAATGTGAGGTTCGTTTTTCTTCCAAGCTCACTACCAACAATGCCATTTCTTGAAAAACTATAACAGTGCTAAACTCCTACAAAGGTGAAGGGAGGGTTAGTTCAAACCATCCCTAGCGACAGGCCTGAACTTTCCTACATTCTGCTTGGCTGTATTTTTATAGTATGGGATAGATATATACATGTATACACACACATGTATAGCATATTTCTTTAGTCTATAAAGAATTTTAGTAAAGGCAGGCAGTTCCAGGCAAACAGTATAAAATAACATATTCCACATCCCGAGGTATATTTTTCAAAGGCACATGTTTTTGAAGAGATAGTGAAAAGGAGGATAAGAGCATTTTTAAAATAGTAAATAAAATTTAAAAATCTAGTTGTTCTAGTGCTTTCAGACTAATTGGGACACTTTTAAACGCACATTACCCCTACATTCAAGGTTCATGCATGAAACTCAACTCACATGTCGATTTTTAGAGAAGCAGGGAAAAAAACAGGAGAACAGCACATCAAACAAACTCAACATATTCTAGCTTAGGCATGGGACTTAAACGCAGGTCTAGTGCAATCTGAATGATTTTGATGCAAATTAGCAGTGTAGACTATTCATAAGTTCAATTCTCATTTTTTCATGAAAGTAGATCATTCAAAACCACACAAATTACAGATAAATTATTAATAGGTAAATGAAAGTGGAGATCCACTACTTTTAAGAACTGCACTAAACTAAATTTAAACAATCTGAATTAGCCGGCTGCCTATTGATTGAGTTTAAATTCTTAAATAGAATGATGTTACTATTTGTTACTTGAACAACATGGACAAAAGCCAGTGAAGTAGACTCAGCAAAGTGAGAAAGACTAAAATGGAACTCCATCTGCCAAGGGTAGCATAGACAAAAAAGTGTCTACTGATCAACTACCTATTCAAATGACCCTTCAATGCTTACAAAGATGGTCAATGCAATGTTAGCCATGTTAACCTGTACATTTTGGGGACTGTCCATTTTTTATCAGGGAGGGGAAGTGGAATTCACCTGTTAACCCATACGAGAAATCTGCTCCCCCCAATTGTTGCATAGAAAAATACCCCTCCCTTGTTTATTCATTTTAATTAATGAAAAATTGCTGTGCAGCTCGGTTTCATGCCACCCCTCAAGCCCAAAATGTTTTAATGTACCCCAATTTGTTTCAATAACCCCCACAATAAACAATCATACTGCCTCCCCTACCTGGTAAAAAATGAAATGTCCCTTTTTAAAATTAGTCTTCTAATTTTGTAGTGATGCTAACTCAATTAAGTCTTATGCAACATTCTAATTATAACACTAGGCTGATTTCTTTTATCTATCTACTTTTGGAGAGCTACTTCACCACCTTATTTTCCCAAAAATAAGGACCATGGTTACTGTTTGCTTTAAGTTAATAACTTGTATAGATGCCAGTATTAGTATAATAGAAATTAGTAAGCGCAGTCTTGAGAAAGACTGTTTTTGGTGGCGACTGACATTTCTACAACCTGAGTGGAAGTCATCTTCAGAGTCGTGATGAAACGAGAGAAACTAGTAAAGTACTTTAAAATTCAGTTACTCTCTGCACACTTTATGATTAATACTAAGGTTATCTACCCTAAAATCATAACTTGATATATTGGCCTATAACACTATGTCACAAACAAAAAAGTCTATTGTTTTAACTCTAAGGATTAGGGTCGCTATAGGTGGACAGAATGTCAACACAAATAAAAAACATGATAAGACTGCATTTACAAAACAGAGAAACGACAAATACCATTAATATTGAAAGATAAACATTGAAAAAACATATATGGAAACTAGACGGTGTGAAAGCAAACTTTTGAAGAGAAAGACTTAGTCGAATTGTTCATTGTTTATCAAATCTGTCCCACACTGTAAACGTTTTATCACACTCATGTATGTTATAATCTTATTCAACCATCACTAAATAAAAAAAATGAAAAAAAAACAAAAACACACAATGAAAATATAACCGAGACAATTACCTCTCATTAAAACCTAACCTTAAAACTTGAATGCAAAATCAAATTATGTACCCGAATGTTGAAGTAGCTTACAACAATAATTATGTGTTGTATTAGATTTAGGATCACTCGTCTCCAGAAACATACCATGTTCTTGTGTATTCAAATCTGATGCCTTTACCACTCCTGGGAGGGCAGCTTAATGCCTAACAGATCTCGCAACTCAATTGATAAGGCAGCTGGTAGATCGAATTAGAATTTAGTTGTTTTTTTTGGAGGGAGGAAAACCCGGAGGAAAAACCCTCGAAGCACAGGAGATAACCAACAAACAACAGTACTCACATGCGGCACCGAGACCGGCAGAGCTTAACCCGGGTTGCATTGGTGAGAGGCAGTGCATTAGTAGCCCACGCCACCGTGCTTCCCTGGTAGCATTATTCGAAAAGTTTCAAATCAAGCTGAATAACATTCCTCAAATTAACTCCAAAAAGCAATAAGATTTCCTAGGCAGTTAATTTCCTTTTTTAAAAATATTAACTTGCAGAATGTCAATAGATTACCAACATCTCATAAACCCCTGGAAGACAGCGCCATGCAACCTGTAGATGACCAAGTCCTGAAAATGGGGTAATAGAAGGCTTATGTCATTGTCACACCCAAGCGAATCCCCTTTTATTAGGGGAATTCCAGGCGGAAATCAGTCCATCTCAGTCAATATTATATCTTGTCTGGTTTCTTTAAGAACTCTTCAGCTTAGCTCAAGTTCTTGCCAGTTCTTTGTATATTGCTCTACCTTAGGATTAGGTTCCTACAATTCCAAAATTAAAGTTTCTACATGCAAATCCATATTTAAAAAATTCAAGATGTACCAAATTTGTCCGCATTTGTCCAGGTTTTGAGGGCTCTTTTTGAGGGCTGTTTTTTGAGGGCTCATTGGCAAATTCCATACATTGTTTCCATCAGCAACTGAATATTGCATTTGATTGGTCCAAAGCGTCAAGTCAAGTCATTCCAAGAACTTGTTGCAACACTATTCTTCTCTGTAGCATCTTTATCTTTACATTTTTTTAAATACAGAGCAGATATGTGCCCTGGTCTAGCGACAATGAATACCACTGTTCCTTTGTATTAATGTGCAATAATTCTCAAAACTTTGATCAGCAGATTCTTTCATAGCACTGGACTGAAGAACAAGGCCTGGCATACCAATAATTAGCATATTCAATTAAAACTTGGGCAAAACTGGAGCAGCTGCTCTGTCGATGGCAGGATCAAAAGGACCAGGTTTGTTTATTGTAACCAACCACTAGCTGGCACTGTTGACTGGGATTAGTGGCAACTATCCACTGTACCGACTGTTCTACAACTGGGGATCCAGAATTGTGTTGAGAATTTGGAAAATACTTCATAGACATCTGGATTTATTTTTTATATCCCAAAAAATTAAAACCACTTGTTTCAAAAGTAAAATTACTAGCTTCAAGTTCAAGGAAAAGTAGTTTCCACTTGAAGATAAATTTGGCCAGACACAGCAGAAAAAAGCAGCAATCTTCAAACTTCTCTTGCCAACACTACATCTATACTGGGATTGTTCAAATTTGCCTCAACCTGACATATTTGTTTACTCTCAATCAAGGTAAATAGGGCATTGTTAGGATAAAATCTTGAATTCTTCTTAAGAAAAAGTTCAATGTAAATAGAACCCCAAACGATATCCAAGATGAAGCACGCATCATGCAATAACTGTTGAACTCGGAAGCCATCTGTCAAGAATCTTTACTTATCTTATGCTCACCGGGAAAATTGCTTTTCATCTTTCACAAGCATTAGCAAAGTTTACTTCAATAATTTACCGCATTGTTCGATTTTGTCTATATGTAAATTTAATGGTTTTGGATAGAAATCCCTTGTTGAATATGCTTTTTTGAACCTATCACAGCACACCTCATTGTTTAATCCAGCCTTCACTATAATCATTTTCTCTCCAATAAGTTTTCAAAACACCTACAGTATCACTAGTTGACTAACAGTTTAACTCTTACTTAGATATTGAAACACTCATTTTGAATTTTGTCTCAGAATCCTCAAGCATTTTTCTCCTGTTTTATCAATTTCCGTCTTAGCTCACATCCACCAGTCAAGTTATTCAACCATCCCCATCTACCAGCTATTGAAACACTTATTTAACTGTATTCAATAGCGGAAAAAAAGTGAATAAAAACCCAATTGTATTTTCCAATTGCCATTCCCACAGGCATTTTTTTTTTTAATCTCCTTTGATATTTGATTGATCTAGCTGATAAACATTTTCCCCTCACGAAACTAAAATATTTAATTAGATTTCCAACTTTTTTCAAAAGGCCAATAAGTCAACTGCTTTGTCAATGTTGTTTTGCCCAATGAGAAAGGGTACTTGTTTCAATTCACTTCAAACATCTGTCCCTCATGAATAATTCATCTTATCAATTATTAATGCTTGCCAATGGAGACAGACAATAGCAGTTTCAGTCCCAATGCAGATAAAGGGAATGACATCGCAATATTTCGGGTGTGCGTTATTTGATTATGGGACTCTTTAGAAACTTATTTCCCAAAATACAAGCCAGGGGTATGTTAGGGTTTCAAGAAAGAGTGTAGATGAAGACATTAGTTTTGGTACTGTATTAGTAAAGCATTCACAAACACACAAGTGTGTGGCACTAGATATATTTATTTTGTGCCACATTAAACATGAATTCATGATACAAATCAATTACTGAATCCTATTACCTTTGAACACTAGATCCGCTGCTTGTTGGTCATCATTCCTAAAACTATTCTAAAGGCATCTAAATAGAAATTGTTTTTCTTTCCATGCTCTTTCCCAAAGGAATCACTTTTCTTCTGGTCCTCTCAGGGCAGACAACCTTTCTTGAACTTCAAGGGCTGAAGATTGAAAGTTATCATTTTTGGGGGAGGGGAGGGTGAATGGTTGGTTTGGTGAAATTTTCGTAGGAAAAGGCATTATCTGAAGTAGCCAAATAAAAAATGTGACATTTTTGCTTATAAGTTCAAGTCTGCAACATCTTTTTTTTACAACTTTACATGGTCTGTTTGCGTCTGTAAATGTCAATAAATTGTAAGTCAGTGGCAGCTAAGGCTGCAACATTGCATAAGAACAGAAATTGTTTTGCTTGCGAAGCTCCCTTGATGAACATTCCCTCAATGAAACAACCGGATCAATGGTCCAGGAGAATTTCACCTTTTTCCCATACTTACACAAAAACCTTTTACACAATACTGCCTCAGGATGTTAGAAAAAATATGTTAAATTAATTATTATAACTATTGCCTGGAATGTAAAAAGAATATTTTGATTTTTGTACCACCTTTTCACGGCTTTCGAAAGACATCATTACCATGACGTCATGTATGGACCTGCCTTTCTTTAGAGCGAAGAAATCCGTTAGAAAGAATGAAATTTTATGCCTGGATACAAGTTTGAGTCTCTTCGCAATAAATCTTTATACATTTCTTCGTATGTAGTATCGAATGTATAAACGTTGGGTTTGTCTGGAGCTGATCCTGGTAACTTTACGTGTGTTCCTGAGCCATAAGATTTCACATCGAATCCTCTCTTGCTGTAAGAAATATAAAATTTAAACATGTTGAAAACGCCACTACCCTACAAATTTCACTTTGATAAAAATCCTGGTACACCCTGGAATTTTATCAAGACCTTTTTCTCTCATTTCTTGTAGATTTTCTCCACTTTACCTTAGGAAATTATGAGCTTCCATACTTCGGTTTTGATTACTTGAACAAACGACTGCTATTCTCAACTTGTGAACCATAATTATGATATATAATGGGAATTTGGGGTATAAAAAAATAGAATAATAGAATAATAAGGGTTTCAACTATAAACTTTTGATAAATTGAGCGACAGAAACGCTTTTTTCTGGCCGATGTAAACGGATAACTTTTGGATAACTTCAAAAATTCAGGATTACAAAAACATGGACGACGACTCCTTGTTTGAAATCTTTCCTGCGTCATAGATCATGATGTAATCATCCGGGACATCAACACTATCTCAGGCTCTTTTCGGTCTTGGAAAGACGAGAGGGACTGATACTAGTAGAATTTTCAAAATGGCGGACGAAAGTCAACTTTTGGAGGTAAAAATATTTAAGACAATTTTAAGCCTCATTTTCTCTTAAGCTTTTTATTACTATGTTGAATAATCGTAAGGAACTGTGGAGAGCAAGCAGCGTGGGAGGCTATAGGCCCCTATTTTTGCTAATATCTACTAATTTATCCAAAACCTTTTCACTTTTTGCCAGTTCTAGTGCCTTGAGTTCCTCGATCATGCGAGTTCAACGTGCTCTTTACGTAAAATTTAGAATGCCAATACCCTTCCTTTTCAAATAATAAGATTTTATTGAGATTAAGTGTTGAAATTAGTGAGAATCTTGCATAAGCGAAGAGTAATGAAAATCAGTCTTAGCTTGGCCATACCTTGTTTTTGGCTGAACATTACTGATCAAAATGACCAGCAAGGCAAAGATTTTACCCGAGAGAAGTTCTAATTCTAGCCAGAGATTGTTCAATGACCAACCATCATACAACATTATATATTCTTTTTATTATCTGGCTTGGCCCAGGATATAAATGACCTCTCCTGTAGTCTACCCCTGTGTCTTAGATAGCTCAGGTAGTTGCAAACGTCATTGGTTCAAATCCTGTTCAAAGCCAGTTTTTTTTCCATTCTTCAGCAGTAGTATAGGGAATGGGGGTTCCAGCGCAATCTCAACACGGGCAAGACCCGTGTCAAAAATCCACCTACGGACAATCCCCACTCCAAGTGTGGTTGGGGGCAACAGCGCAAATATGTTAGTCTATATATGGAGTGCGAAGAATGTAAGAGAACTTTTAAGAAAGAAGCGGATTTGAAAAAGCATTTGAAAATGAAGACGAAGTGTATGAGCAGTTATGATTGTGGATGTGGTAAGAAGTTTGAGACTAAGGTTAAATTGTTTTGGCATTGTCAGGACTGTGAGTACGACTACGACGACCTAAAAAGTGCTTGGTATTAGGTATAAAATATTTCCTATTATATAGATGGAATCCCAAAGCAACTTCAGCACGGTGTCAATACCCGGTAACGGTGAGATTGACGTTAGACAGTTTTGGCGTCAGTCAGAAAGGAAGGTTAAAAGGACTCTCCGAAAAGGTATAGAAGAATTAGGAGCCCTGAAAGCGAGCATAATGGTAGAAGTAAGTTTGTCAAAAGACGAGGTAATGACGACAGCAATGTTGCGATCAAAGTCGTTAGTGATATTAGAATCCACGAATCTGGATAGGTCACTCAGTGAAGCCTTAGAAGCAATAATGGAGTCGCTGTCTAACTACACGAAAGAAGGATCGGGTTGGACAGTAGAGGAGGTTGAAGGAATAGAGATAAGTATGGCCAGGTACGTACCCATACGAGGGGGGAGTTACGTACCGCTACCAACGTGGGTAGAAAGAAAGAAGGCTATTGTAAACGTGAAGAATGAAGACAATCGATGCTTTATGTGGGCAATCAGGTCTGCACTGTATCCAGCAGAGAAGGATCCCTGTAGGACAAGTAAGTATCCCACAGACGATTTAGAGTGGGATGGTGTGGAATTTCCCATGCAGTTGATAGACATCCCCATATTTGAGGAAATAAACGATCTAGCAATTAACGTTTACGGAGTCAGAGAGCAGACGATAGTACCGTTAGTTCTGTCAAAAAGTAAAGGAGAGCGCGTACATTTATTCTACCACGGCGGACACTACTCATGGGTTAAACACATTAGCAGACTATTCTACAGACATACTAAGCACAAAGGCAAAAAGTACTTCTGCGACTGCTGCTTGCTGTCATTTACATCCTTAAATGCCCTAAAGAAACACGATGAGATCTGCCGCGGAGTCGAAGAAGTGGCGCAACGGATCCAGATGCCCACCAACAAAGAGCTTTCATACGCAGACCATCAAAAGCAGATGCAAGTGCCTTACGTGATATATGCAGACTTTGAAGCGTTGATAACTAAGGAAGAGCAGAAAAGTGGTGCCACGAATAAGGTGGGATTACACGAGATCTGCTCCTTTGGTTACATAGTAGTCAGATCAGATGGTAAGGCCGACCCTCCTGTAATTTACCGAGGCAAGAACGCAGCTAATAAGTTCCTAGAAGCATTGCGAGAAGAGGAGGGAGAGATTAGAGAACAATTAAGATGTCCAAAGAAGATGGAATTTACCAAAGAGAACCAGGAGGCTTTTAACAAGGCAAAAAAATGCCACATTTGCCAACATACGCTTCTTCAGTTTGGAAGACGAGCCAAGAAAGCGTGGGATGAAGATGGAAAGTATCTAGGAGAAGCTCATTTTAAATGCGGGAAGTATGCTAAGAAAGGTGAGAAGCCGGGAAAGCCCTCCACGCACTGCATTCACTGCCACAAAGCATTTGTTGAGGATTTCTATGTGGATAAGGTTAGGGATCACTGCCACATCACGGGTAAATACAGAGGAGCGGCTCATTGGAAATGCAATATAAACTTCAAAGTAAATCCAGACATGGAGATTCCGGTGTTCTTTCACAACCTCCGCGGCTACGACTCCCATTTGCTACTACAAGGAACAGACGGCTCCGACGTCAAATGCATACCCAACAACAAAGAGCGCTACATGTCCGTAACTGTGGGTAAGCTAAAGTTCTTAGATTCGCAGCAGTTTATGGCGGACTCCTTAGCAAACCTCGTAAAGTATAACACCAACTTTCCCATTTCCAGTCAATACGGCGCGGAAAGGAAAGGAGTCTACCCATACGAATACATGGACTCCTGGGATCGATTCAAAGAACCCCTACCACCCAAAGAGAGATTCTACAGCACCCTAAACGAGTCCGGCATAAAGGATGAGGAGTACCAGCATGCGTTAGACGTGTGGGAAAAGTACTCCTGTGAGAACATGGGGGACTACCACGACATCTACCTAAGGTCTGACGTAGTGCTGCTTGCAGATGTTTTCCAAAGCTTCAGAAAGATGGCTATGGAATATTACGGATTGGATCCCGCTAATTTCTACACGGCTCCTGGGCTCAGCTGGAGTGCTTTGTTAAAGAAGACAAATGCGCAGTTGGATCTCCTAACGGAGTACGACATGTATCGGTTTATGGAAGACGGTATTCGTGGCGGCGTATGCGGGCCCAGCCGACGTTACGCCCGCGCAAACAACCCCTTAGTAGAGCACGACCCAGAGAAACCAACCACATACATTTACTACCTGGATGCGAATAACCTTTATGGTTGGGCAATGTCACAGTACCTACCTGTGAGAGACTTCGAATGGGATCCAGTGAAGCCGATAGACTTCTACATGCAGGTAGGAAAGGAGGAAGACAAGGGTTACGTCTTAGAAGTGGATCTGGAGTACCCAGAGCGCCTGCACGACGAACACAATGAGTTCCCCTTAGCACCAGAAGCGATAGAGATACCATTTAAGCAGCTAAGTCCACTGCAAAAGCAAATGTGCCCTGGTTACAAACCGTACAGGAAACTAACTATGAACCTGATGGATAAGAAGAAGTATGTGGTACATTACCGCAACCTGCAGTTCTACGTGCGACACGGAATGCGCGTAGAGAAGATCCACAGAGTCCTAAAATTCACGCAGGAACCCTGGATGCGCCCCTACATTGACTTTAACACGCAAAAGCGTACCGCAGCGAAAAATGACTTCGAGAAAAACCTCTTCAAACTGATGAACAACAGCGTGTTCGGAAAGACAATGGAGAACATCCGCAAGCGCGTAAGCGTAAAAATAGTCAGCACCAAAGAGGAAGCAGAAGCATACGTGTCACAGCCAGGCTTCGTTAGATACGTAGAAATGCTGAACTTCTACGTGATTCACATGAAAAGGGCAAACCTCTTACTAAACAAGCCCGTTTACACAGGCTTTACGGTGCTGGATCTATCGAAGCTGCTTATGTACGAGTTCTACTACGATAAGCTTAAGCCAAAGTACGGAGACCGCTGTCGCCTCCTGTACACAGACACCGACTCCCTAATTCTAGAAGTGCAAACGGAAGACGTTTACAAAGACTGCCTCCCCGACATAGACGAGTACGACACCAGCGGTTACCCGAAGGAGCACTTCCTTTACTCTGCGAAGAATAAGAAGGTAATTGGGAAGATGAAAGACGAAATGTTAGGAAAACCCATCGTGGAATACGTGGGTCTGAAACCAAAGATGTACAGCGTGCTAAAGTTAGACGGCGTAGAAAAGAAAGCTAAAGGCGTAAAAAAGTATGTGGTTAAGAAGGACATTACGCACGAGTCCTACCTCAACGTATTACGAACACGCAAGGAACAGCGGCATAAGATGAACAGCCTGCGCAGCTATGGTCATCAGATACATAACGTCACGCAGGAGAAGGTGTCACTGTCTGCATTTGACGGTAAGCGATGGATGTGTGATGACGGAGTGCATACGATAGCATTCGGACATCACACGATAAGCAGTTCTTCTTTGACGAACCCACGCGTGGGACCATCATGAAGATAATACAAGATGGGCTGACCCTTCTTAGCTATCGCACTTCGGATCTGGTAAGTTTCCAAAGACCAATTAGGATCCGTAGCTCTTTTGGATCCTCCTTCTAATTCACCCGGCTCATAGAGATATCGAACCGTGACATTACCTAATCTTTTTTCCTGGGGGAAGACTGCCCTCGAACTTCTGACGAAGGACTTGTGTTCCACGTGTTTCTTTTTTATGGCATCCTTGGGTTTCATTCCCGTAGCCCTGGCCGCCTCGTTGTTCAAAGCCGCGACGACCTGGGGGAGCCTCTGAGTCCATTCTCTGTTGCGTTTGGATGGATCTTCCAGCTCTTTCCAATACTGGTATCCAAAGAGACGCTCGGCCAGGGTCTTATTGAATCTTTCGACAATGCTTTGACCCCTGTGGTACTCTGCTTCGGCTCTCCTAATCTTAGTGTCGTGGTCTTTCAGGGTCTTAGTAACCACGCCCATGAACTCCGTCCCCGCATCCACTTGCAGCAGCTTAGGCCATTTCAAGACGCGCTTATAAATCCTACCTAGGGCTTCTGCGACTTCCCCAGAATCCTTGCTGGTTATGGGTTCAGCGTCTTTGTATCTGCTTGCGATATCGACTACGGTCAAAGCGTACCTATAGGTCTTTTTTCTCACCTTATCGTGCGGTAAGAAAAGCAAATCCGCCTGATGAACTTCATTGGGGGTATTTACGGTAAAGCTGGGCCTGGGAATGTACTTGGGCACGGGAAGATAAACCTGCCAGAGGGTTTGTTTTCTTAGCCAGTTCTTAGCCGTTTCTTCTGATACCCTGGCCGCGGTCGCGAGTTTCTTGATAGCTGACGCTCCTTTCCAATAGCCTTCAGGCCCATAGTAAATCCTTTTGAGTTTGTCCTCTACGCGGCCCATTATATGAATTCCAAAACAAGATTGATCTTTCGCCCGTTGAAATCCACCGTCTTTCCGTCCACTTTAATGGTGATGTTTATGCTTTCTACCAAATTAGACAAGTCATAGCTTAAAGAAATGGGAGTGTATTCTACTGGGTCAAATGGATTACCTTTGGGCAGAAACTTGGACATAAGAGAAGACTTTTCTCCATTGCTGTAACTATTGACCAAGTCGCAATAGACTTCGTAAGAGGATGCGACTTTCCATTTTACGTCAAGTTGACCATTGATCGTGGTACTAGTAAGGCCCAGGAGTTCTACCAATGGACTGCCCTTTAAATTAGCGCTCCCATTATTTTTCTTAAATGTCATTTCATGGGGTAATCCTGTGGTAAGAGTATATCCGTGCTTTGCTAGCTCCTTAGTCAGTGTTATAGGGGTGTAATGGGAATCTGGTATTTTTGGTTTGGCGCCGGAAGTTCCGATGACAAAGCCATTAATTAAATTATACCAAGAATTGTACAAAGAGCAACTAACCAACCGAACCCTTTCCGCGCGGATGGGAGGATTCAAGTACGTAGTAAAGTTATTTTCATCGCTTTCCAAAAAGACGATCATTATATTAGATACGCCAAAGCTACGCCCCCCACCAGCCCTGCAACTCCTACGAAGACCAATTCATTGCCTTCTTGTTTCTTAGAAAGCTGGTAGTAATTTTTGAACTGAGGCTTTTTTGACTTCACCGATGTTGCGGGATGCGTTTGCGCATAAAGTTTGAAGGCGTAGTCTGTATTTTCGAAGTTCTTGTCTGCCTGCATTTTGTCTTGGTAGTTCTTGTCCAACCAATCCCTGTAAGCTTGTCTTTTTTCATTCCAAGCTGCGACGTCCCGCTGATATTTCTCCAGCGCTAAGTCGTGTCTCTTTTTTTCGGCGACCGAATCTCCAGTGCGATCGCCTCTAACTAGTCTATCCAAATACTGACCACCATAGTTAGCTCCAGTGAATGCTAGAGCCGCGATAATTCCACCTGCTACGACAGCCATCTATATTTCAGCAAACACAGTTTGCTTCTAGATTAGGTCGTAGGCAGGTACTTTTCCTTTCGTAGGTAATCCTTTAGCATGATAGCCCCGCCAACGGCAGCGGTCATCTTAGCAAAATTAGCGAAGCTCTTGCTTGGGTCTTCAGTAAAGTCTTCTTTGAGCACTTTCTTACCTACCCAACCAATACCCGCAACGATGGAAGTAATGATAGCTGCTTCTTCAACAGTTTTCAACAACGCGGTTGACATTATATTACAAAGCGAGAAGGTTATTACTCCATTTCAGGGACCTTACTCTTTTTCGTCTCTACAGGTGTGTGATATGTTGCGGCCTCCCACTTTACTTTTGGCTTCGTAGCCCGCCATTGTAAGTAGAGGCTGCCTGCTGCTATAGCGACTCCTAACGCGCCAATGACGTAGCCGGGATTCCAAAAGGATTCCTCTTCCTCCACCTTTTCTTCTTTTTTGGCTTTATTCTTTCTGTTCATCTCCGCTAGCTTCTTTCCAGCGGCAACTCTACCTGCAGATTTAGGTTTGGTAATCTTCTGCTCCTCCTGAGGTTGTTCTTCGGTGCCACTCATCTTATATCTAAGGACTTGAAGGACTTGACAAGTAACTTGATGACGACTTGACAACGACTTAAGCATGACTTGACAATGACTTAAGGACGACTTGACAACGACTTGACTAAGTACTTGAGGTGACTTGACAACGACTTGACTAAGTACTTGAGGCGACTTGACAACGACTTGACTAGGTACTTGGGGCGACTTGATCAGGTACCTCAGCAAGTGCTGCCTGGAAGACCTTTTCGACTTCTCTGTCCTTTTTGAAGTCCTTCCAAGACACCAGTACCTCCTTCAAGTCGACGTGCTGAGCTACGTGAAGTGCCGCAGAGGCGACTGCCATTAACTTACCGCACTTCAAAGACAACCACCCGCAGGTTATCTTAAGTTCTTGGGATATGACATAGTCCTCGCTTATGTCCTTCCGCAGTTGCTCCACGTCGTCTATGGGCAGCGCAAGTCCAAGCAATTTAGTCGCAAGTCGGATAGCGGAGTCTGCGACGGCGTCCGTGGTCTTACTTGCAAGGGCAGCCTCGTACCTCTTATGGAACTTCTTGACTTCCTCTTCCGACAACTTATTAACCTGCTCATGGGTAAGTTCCTTGCCTATCATTTCTTTACACTTCCCAGAAGACACAAGGATGTTGAGTTGTTCCTTGAGGTTACTTTCGTCTAACTGTGTGGGGACTTCATCTAAGAGCTGCTCAATCTCCATATACATTAACGTCATAAGGAAACCTCAAAGAAAAGATCATCTTGGAATGTTGATGCGTCTTTAAATGCCGCATGTATTCATGCAACTGTTCCTTGGATATCTCGCCTCCGTAGTCGCTTAAGATGGTTTCCAGGTCAGACTTACTTGGAGTATAAAATACGACCAGGGAGCCTATGTTTTCCCTGAAGGGTTTAGAGACACTGGTAAGCTGCTGGGAAAGCAACCAAACGCTGATATTGTCATGTCTGCCGCTGAAGGCGAGCTTCACTAATTCGGAGGTGCGCTTTTTTACGTCGTCCCCACAGGCAATGTCATCCAGTATGAGTAAAGTCTGCGTATCTTTAGGGAATTGCTTATGCCAGAACTTCAAATGGCTGGATAACTCGTTAGGGTCTAAGATATCTACGAAGAAGTCGTCATCTTTCACTCCTATGCCCGTCCAGGTGCGGTTGTTCACGTAGGTGGGACAAAGCAGCACTATGTAGTCAAAGCGGTATCTAAAGGGTCCTAATAGCTGCTCCACGACGAATTGAGTCTTTCCGCAGCCGGTGGGTCCTACTATCAAAGCGTTACAGGGCATATGATCTGGTTCCATTATATATATGAAGCCTTTGGAGGACATGACGAGAGAGGAACTAATTGCAGAACTACGCATGATGCATGGTCAGAATGAGGTACCTACGCCTTTAGAGGGCCTTACGAATGAAAGGTTGCTGCAGCAGGCATACATAACGTTTGGCAGAGTAGAAATCCTTTAAATATATGGAACCAGTGGAAGCAGTAAGGAGGATTACCGCCGACGCAAAGGATAAAAGAGACACCATAGAAATGCAAAGGGAGGAGATCGATCGGCTGAAAGAGCGCGTGCAGGAATTGTACGATGAAATGTGCGGTCTGAAGCGCACGGAGAGGCTTGCTGCGCTATGGACTATGGCGGGCTGGGCTAAGGAGTCCGTTAAGGACTTTATTCGATATCCCCCATGAATATATGGATTACGTTTGTATGGAGTGTGGACAAGCATTCGAAACCCAAAGTGAGTTAAACAATCACTTAGATTGGCTGTAAGACCTTCGATATATGGACTGTATTACATGTGAAATACCTACTGACTGCATTTTCCCCCCTAAGGAGCCTACTGCATCGTCCGACATAGTCACAACGTCATGTAAAGAATACGCCTGCCGCCATTGTAACAAGGTATTCGTTGAAGAATCCTTCGTTGGACATTGGTGTTACGCGGACCCCAAGGCTAAGAGGACCTTCGCCGATTCTACGAAGACTAAAAACATCCCTTAGAGGCTTGCAACGGGCTTCGAAATAGGGGTTTCAAATGTTGACAAAAATGTCAAAATATAAATGAGATATATGGACTGTCAAAGTTGTCTTAAAAGATTTAGCAGCAAGCGAAGGATGCAGCAACACGTAAACAGGCGTACTTGTATTACCTGTAAGAATTGTGGTAGGTCGTTTCCGCAGGGATTACATGAACATTTAAAGAGAGGCGTATGTATTAACGACCGCCAATGTAGTTTCTGCGATAAGATATTCAGTAGCATACAACGCCTTCAGACGCATAAAAGGAGGCACGAGATATCTTATAGACTCCTTTCGAGGGAATATAGATTGGGAGACATTGAATGTTGGAATTGCAGTGGTCCCTTAGACGAATGCGAACATAAAGAAGAATACCTAAAGAAATGCATAGATAGACATAAAGCATTGTTAAGGTTATTCCCTTCCTTCGAAAGAACTGAAGGAGTTCCATGGACCAACAGAGAATATTGGACTGACGTTTGTTACGGCTGTAAGTGTGTCAGGGAGTCTGAAGGACATATTTCATACTGTATTTGACATTTATGTCAACATTTCAGACCCCCTATTTGGGAGAGCCTTGCAATATTCAACTCATATACCATGTTACCTTACATCGCAGCATTCACAGGTGGAGCCCTGATATACACCTTTGCTACTCGAATGATTGAAAAAAAGAAGGCGGACACAGCAACTGAGTACTTATCCGCCCATGAAGAGGATTAATCACACAGTGGATTCTCCTCCGCGCGACGTTCGATGTCAAACTTCCATCGACCGTTAACCTTGCCATAGCTGCGTAGGTGCGTGTATTCTTCACCTTGCAGTACGTATCTAACGCAGTCGGGTGCCCAAAGGCTGTATTCCTGACCATCGCGTTCCAAGACTAACCTTAAACGGTCGATGTCTTCGAACACGACGTAATTTTTTATTCGGTATGCAACGCCTTGCAGCAATTCGCGCCAGTGTGTTTGTTCAAGAATCATTATACCTATGGAATATTTTAAGGTGCGTGCTTAAGGTGTTGGAGCCTTTGAAAGCCTTTACGCACCAAGGACAAGGGACACGTACGTCAGCCATGTACTCAGCTATCTCCCTGGTCAGCATATCGTAATCGTTGCTTACGATGGTCAGGTAACCATTCTCTTCGAATCTCTCCAGCATTACCTTTTGTTTCTCGGATAAGACACCGTTACCTTTGGGCGTTTTCAGTTCGATACACAGCCCATTGTATTTTTTATGACTGTTGAGAATCAGCAGATCGGGTTGCCCTGCCTGGTAACCCCTCTGCCAGCATTTAATACGCTTATTTGAGGTGTCTTGCAGTTCTCCTAAGCCGGGGACTATGATTGCATGTGGGTAGAACCTACGGACGTTGTATACGACCCGATTATGTAAGTCGGACTCAGTTTCTATCTTGAACTTCATCTTATTTGGACTATCGAAGCGCCTATCCAGTTCGTACTTACCTGTCTTCCTTAGCGTGGGCAGGACGTCACCCATTACCCATTTCCTGAACTTCTTTGCCTCCACCTTTTCAGAACCAAATACCAGCTCATACAGACCTTCCTCTGTTAGGTACACGGCATTTGGCTGTGCGTTAAGGGTGTCACTCAGACTTACACCCTTTATAGACCCCAGTTTTACCTTGTTTTCCTCTGATACGTGGTCGGAGGTTGCTTTTCGGGAATTTACATAACCCAACGTTAGCGCCACCTCCTTTGCTTTGAAATACAATTGATCGCCTTGCACTAGGCATTGCAGTTTGACGTTGTCGTTTTCAAATACGCGGAGCATCATATACGTAAGGAATATTTTAAACTAACGGCGCATCAAAAGGATTCCTAGGCCAAGGGCTATTAGCGCGTTTGCGATTGTTTGCCAACCTGCCATCGTACCTATTTCATCCAGTAGTTTCTGGTAGTCTTCTCTTGTGGTTGCGAGTTCCTCCAGTATTTCTTCTTTTGTCTTTTGTAATCCATCTGAGACGATAGCGAACTGTACCTCTATAGAATGCTTTCGTGGATCGGTCATATATCTAGTAGGCAACGCTCTTTAGCTGATTCATTTCTACGCTCAGTTGCGCGTCTGACACGACGAAGATATACGCGTTGATCTTAGTAGTGTCGCTGGCATGTTTGGTGCGCTTGATCTCCAACGTAATACCGTCCTGGGTATTTACCAGCCGCAATCCCTGACCATGTAGGTCTTCGTCGTTGGTGGTGCGCATGTCAATCCACAGCGCGTACTTATCCTTAAAGAATTCCTTTGGACTAATTTGATCGCCAAACTTACGCACGACTTCCAGGTACATGTCCTCGGGCTTTATCCCTTGTGAGTAAACCTTATTAGGTACTCCGTTAATGCTAATGCCTACGTTAGTGATGTTAGGATTAAAGAACGCCTCAGAGTCACGCAATCCTGCCGTGTATGTCTTTGCGAACAGCAACATTATCCCTGTAAGGCTGCGTCTGGGTAGGTTAATGCTTTGGTTGATGACCTCTTCGACGTTGTTCGTGAAGCTAAAGGTCTTGTACATCACGACGTGATCGTAAAGGAAAGCCTTCCCGGAGCTGTATTCCATGCCAGCGCTACGTGCTAAGTCTTCGCTGTATACCGTTTCATACTGCAGCTCCAAGTTCTTGATGAAATAAGGATCCACAGCTGCTGAACTTACGTCCTTTCCCTGCAGGATGTTCGTAGTGTCTGCTAGGGTCACTTCGAACTGCAGTTCGCTTAGCTGCCTTGGGTAGTATACACCGTGGTTCGTAATAACTTCAAAGTCCAAAGGAACGACATATTTAGTACCATAAGCCGTCTTTATTTCGTCTTCTCCCGAGGCGCTGTCGGTTGCGCTTCTTACCTTGCGTATGGCTTCACTGGCGATTCCCTGCCCTATCCTTTTCTCGCGGTCAAATGCAGTCAACCATAAGTCTTTGTACGTGGTATACAAATCATACCTGTTTAAGTCCAGCAAGGATTCCCCAGCAAACTTTACACGCATCTTGGAAACAAGGTTTCTACCCACGTTATTGACGACGTAACGCGCGTCTGCGGTATCTGGTTGCACCGCTAGGTTAAACCTTAGCGCCAGGGTGCCAGGAACCAATACTAGGTTATCTGTTAGTCGAGGCACGCCTACGTACAAGGTTTCCCCTGGCTTAGCGCTAGAAGGTGTGAATGTAACCCGGTGAAAGGTGCGTTCTGCTTTCAGTCCGCCAACCTGCTTAGGTAATATGTTGGGGCTTAACTTTGAGCTTATCATATATAATGGAAGTAGAAGGAACGGATTTCGATCCCACTACTGAAGAAGGTCAAGTCGATATCAACGATGATGAATACGACGCATGGACTAAAGGCGCGGATACCGAACCTCACATCTACGACATGGCCTTAATAAGTAGGTATGGTGATAGATGGAGAAGCTTCAAGGCCACCTTGAATCGCATGTGGCAATCGAGAAACCACGGCAGCCCCATCCCTGAGTACTTAGAGCTTCAAAACATAGGTGAGCAGGGGGCAACTGCGCGGGAGACTGTAGAGTGGGCAACTCGAGAGCTAGAGCAGCGCTACAGCAACTTCGATGCTGATGATGTAAAGCTCACGGAAAGGGGAAACAAAGTCCGCATAAGCGTTCAAGACATGAGATATCCCGACAAAAACCGCTGGACAACCCCACAAAACCTCTTCGATGAGGAGGGTAACGTTAGGGGTGACGTCTCGAGATTAAAAGGCTTTCAACTAGCTACCCGAAGCGCGTTAGAAAGGTTGGCAGCCTTGAACGACAGGGTTGCGTTAGAAAAACGCGCTGAGGGGTTGCAAGAAACGTTGGATGAAAGGGAGGAAGAATATATGAAGCAAAACCGACTACTTACTGATGCTCAAAAAAGACAACTTGACAGCAAGGACCAAACGATAGTGGAAATAATAGAACAAAGAAACGAGGCTCGACGCGAAAGAGACCAAGTCCAAAGAGCCTTCGATCTTGTCCTGCAAGACCTGGACATAAGCAATGAGGAAGGAAAAAACTTGCGTACCACCATATCCGGCTCTCTAGAGGAACAGCGGCAGTTAATTACACGAATAAAGACTATGGAAGAGCAAGTCAGACAAATGGACCAGGCTATTGAAGACCTGGAGGGACAAATAGAGCGGCAGCAAGAAGTAATCGAGAACCAAACTCGTACCGAGGAAGAAAGGGAAGCAGCTCAAAAGGAAGCAGAAGATCTAGAGGTGCGCCTTGCGGAATTACGGGCGCAAAAGGAAAACCTGGAAAAGAAGCTGGGGCTTACTACCAAGGAAAAAATAAAAAGGTTTCTGATGAAGTATGGCCTTCCGCTGGCATTCGCCGTCGCTATTTCGAGCGTAGTAGGAGTTATCCTATCCGCTCTTAAGGCTACAGGCGCGGGCGTAAAGAAATTAGGCAATGGACTAACGGACTTGGGAAAAAAGATGGCAGCCGGTCTTCCTGGGCTGCTGGGTTCAGTTGTTTCCTTGGCACTTAGGACCGGCGGCGAACTGTTGAAGTTTGTAGGGAATAACATCTGGATCTTGGTCGTCGCTATTGGGGTGGTCCTCCTGAAGAAGATGAAGGCTTGATCTTATCCTTCTCATCGGGCGGTGCCCTGCTTTGAGGATAATGAAAGACGGTATTAGCACCGCCCTGGTAATTTGGAACCAACGGCAACACACTCATGGTAGAAATGGGCTTATGACTCCAGGCTGCATTAGCAGGCCTGCGACCTATGCGATTTATCCCAAACTTGCCGTCATCAGAAGTGACTTGCAACTTAGCATATTTACAATTGGCTAGCATATGAAAAGTCACTGGCGTTAGGTCTTCAGAGGACCCTGTGTGTGGCTCCATCGAAAAATGGGTAACTTTCCTGGTGTTCGTTGAAGTTCGATAAGGAAGTAGGGGCTTATTATTTTCATCGATAAGCCTAAACCCCACATTCGCATGCGTATTTGCATTAATGCTAATAGTGCAAATGACCAATGCAGTGCCCCCAACCTCAACCCACAGTCCAACGTCATGCCAAGCGCCGTTGTCATATCCCTCTTCATCTAAGCGGTGGGTATAACGCGTTTCCCTCACGTATGGATTCATATATTACAGGGAACAAGTTCCCTTCTAGAGGCTCATTACCGTCAAAGTGCTGATGGTCATGTGGTTATAGACAGTATTCCTTTGATTTTCTATGCTATTTATGCAAACACTCCCGGTGTCATCTACTCTTATCTGCAGCTTTACCTTCCCGTGGCAATCAGCAACCATGTGGAAAGTCCAAACGGAAAGATTCTCAGAGCTATTCGTTGGCGGCTCTACTGAGAAATGCGTAGGCTCCCTGTTGTTTGTCTTCGCGCGCATGGGCTGTAATACTCCATTGTCGTCACAGAAACGAAATCCTACATTCGCACTGCTAACGGCCCCCAAAGAAATGCTGCATAATATCAACTTCTTTCCGGAGTAGTTCAAATACACGGACATGCCCGTGACATCAACCCAAGATGCTTGGGTGTATTTTTTCTCGCCTGTGTAAGTCGTATAGACACAATCTACTCCAGCTACGTAGGGGTTGTTCATCGCCATATATAATAGCTCAGACCAACACTTGCAGCTGCTAAGCCGGCCTTTAGTAAGTTATGGTCATATTCCTCAGGTATAACCTTCTTCGATTGCCTTTTAGGTTGGGGTTTTCCTACATGCACCTTCTTCGATGCTTTTTCTACCTCTTTTTTAGGTTTCTCTACGAAATGAGGAATACCCCTGGTCCTGTCGGAGTTAACGTCGTTCGCCCCAAACTTCATGTCTTTAGTCGCTCGCTGCAGCTTGTTGTTGTAACCCACGACGGAATCGGTGTTAATAACCAAATTACTTGGCATTAACCAACAGCCAGGCGACAAAGCGTAATCCAGTCGCGCTCTAGATTCCTGCAGCGCTAATTGATACCTTTGAACTGACTTGGATATGGTATTTTCTATTATTGCAGTCTCAAAATGCCTTAGGAATTCTTGCTGCGTTTCCTGTGAAATACCTTGAGATCCAACGATGGGACTGCGGGTCTTTACCTGCGATCCCAGGATGCAGTAAACGAAGGCTTCGATGCTGCGGTTAATCCTTGCTAGGTTTTTCAGTCCAATGCCCTTTGCGGCAAAGAAAGGCGCCCAAGAATATTTCTCTTTGCTTTCTATGAAGTAGATCAGATTCCCTTTCGTTCCGCTGCCTCCTAAGTCCGAGAATTCGTAAGAGCTAGGATACCCCATACCCGGCCTTTCTATGCTGGCCCCAACATACGAAGCATAGGTGTAAGTCTCTCCTAAACCATGGGCTGCACCCTCTTTGTTACGAAAATCAGGGTTGGCAAGCTTAAACTCATTCCTTAATCGCTCCCATGCGACTTTGTCGTATTTGTTATTCATTGCATTAAAAGCAATATCCTTGGGAAGCGACGTTCCTAGCTCAAACAATAGCCTACGAATAGTAAAAGCAACATGAAATCGCAGGAAAGGAATATGAAACATATCTGCGGCTATACCACATCCTTTAGTAGCAGCCCAGACAGCAAAGTTTAACTGCTGCGGCCAATACCGCATGTTGGGAGCTGATAACCATTCTCTGGATTCTTTCCCTGAGTTATGCTTTATTTTCGTCTCTCTAAAGATGTCTCTGACCTTTGTCTTGAAAGTCGTAGGACCCACGGGGATTTCTAAGGAGGTAACCATTTTAGCAAAGTCATCCGCTCCACCTTTGTCGTCGTAAAGCGAATATTTCTCCGTCGTCGGCATCAAATACTTTGGAAAATTAGGTGGGGGTGGGGTCTCATGAATAGGAGGCTTTGGTTCCAAATCCTCATTGCTGTACATTCTGGAGCCGTTATAGTAGATCCCATCGGATCTCCTTTCGAACTTACTAGGGTCTGCACGTGGAAACATCTTCCTAAATGCTCTCCAGTTGGCATAATCCCTGTCGTCGTGATGTGGCTGGTCCTGTATATCATTCCCAAAAGCGTCGTACATTAGTATATAATGGATGTTATACCATCAGCACCTCAATTGTACCCAGATGCCCCCAATTATCACGCTACCACTAAGGATACAGGTCCTAACGAACTAAACGCTGAAAACTTTCGTCTGAATAAAGCCAATCTAATCCTCGCTTACTTAGAGGGTCAAACGAAGCACTACGAGGAGGTTAGGAAAAAGTATGCTAGAGCCCGAAGTATACTACATAAAGTCGCAGTAACTTCCGGCTCCATGTCCGTGGCGTTAACGGGCACTGGCGTTGCTACTTCGCTTACCGGACCTGGAATAGTTGTTGGCGTTCCTTTGGCTAGCGTCGGCGCCGTCTGCGGTATCGTTTCCGCTGTTACAACAGGCATTATAAAGCAATTGTCCGGTAAGATATCCAAGCACGACACTCATATAGCCCTGGCAAGAGCAAAGGCTAACACCATCGCCGACTTGGTGTCTCAGGCTCTGCGGGACCGCCGCATAGACGACACGGAGTTTTCTTTGATCCTCGCGGAGGAAAAGAAATACGGGGAGCTAAAGTCGGGTAATAAAAAAACCATCGTGAAAGATCTTTCCGAGGAATCTCGCAAAAAAATCTACCAGGAGGCAAAAGAGGAGCTCCAAAGAAAACTCGCTCATTGAACATCAATTTCGAAAAGAATGTAGGGGGGTTTCACCTACATATCGAACGACAGTCTTGAAATTACACTATCTTCTTGGAATCCATCCTAACAATGGGTGGTTAGGGTCAATTTCATGAAATATTTCATAGATTACGTTGGGGTAATAAGGAATATCCTTATCCAGTCGACAGAATAACCACTCGGCTCTGCTCATATCAGAAACCTCGGGAATAGACTTACCGGTAATTTCAGACAAAAGGTAGGGAATAGCTTTGTAATATTTCCCTAGCTTTAATTTTTTTAGCGTTTTCCGTAGACTTTGTGGGGTTGGCTCTTTTAAGTGGTTTATGATTTTCTGCCTTACTTCATCGTCTAAATATACCGGTCGATAACCTTGGATATGACTCATCCAGTCCCTGAAGTATCTTATTCTTTTATATGGAGTCTTCTTACGACCTCCATTGGCGTAATATTGCTCTTTGGTAGCATTTGGTACGGCATTACGAATATTCTTACCACATTCGTAACACTGTGCTGACGTGTCGTCTTCTATTTGCATTTTCTTGTCACAACAAATATACTTATTTGGTTTAGTAGGTACAAACTTGGGTTTCAAGCACTTTACACAGAAATCATAAACAAACTCTTTACATTCTTCGCACTCCATATATAGACTAACATATTTGCGCTGTTGCCCCCAACCACACTTGGAGTGGGGATTGTCCGTAGGTGGATTTTTGACACGGGTCTTGCCCGTGTTGAGATTGCGCTGGAACCCCCATTCCCTATACTACTTTCAGCTCTATCTATTAGGCTGTATTCACTTACTTATTCTCTAACCATTATAGGCCTGCAAAATAGTTAGCAAAAATATCTATAATAATCATTATTTTCCCCCCTCATTTAGACTCAAGAGAAGAGTGAGAAAAGAAAAGAGTTAGAAAGCTGGTTAAACAAACTACTGCGGATCAAAATAACTGATGGCCGTACATTGATAGGATCATTTTTATGTACAGATAAAGATATGAATATTATTCTTGGTTCCTGCCAGGAGTATGTTGGACAGCCAGGTTTGTATGTTGTGTATTTTATGCTTTGGAATTCAAATTTTAAGAAATTTTGAAAAGCCCTTGGGAAAGGAAATCGGGAGGAAAATGTCTTAGAGTGTAATGATATACAGCTCCTTGAAAACCCCTGAACCATTAATTTTTTCCAACCTTGAAACAATCTCCAGGCTGTTCAAAGTCAGGGCACAGCTAACTCACAGATTGAACACTGAAACAACATCTGAGCTGATCTAAGTCAGGGCATGGATATCTCACTATAGAACCCTGAAACAACCTATGGGCTTATCTAAGTCAGGGCACAGCTAACTCATAGATTGAACCCTGTAATAACCTCTGGGCTGATCAAAATCAGATATGACAGGGCGAACTCATATATCAAGGCCTGAAACAATCTCTGGGCTGGTTTAAGGCACAGCTAACTCTAATAACATCAGGACTAGCTACAATGTATCTAATTTGTGGCCCTCACAGTCAGGGCACAGCCCCACAATCCCTTAATTAAAGGGAATTAGGGAAAACAGTCCTAAATATAGGAAACCCATATTCACAGTGGTCAAGCTTTACACGCTGCTTATCCCATCTCTTCACCTCAATCACTCACTAGCTAATACACACCACCTACTAGTGATATCCCTGCATTCTTTTTTTTTCTTTTCGCTGTTGATTGCGGAGCAAGCATGCAGTATTTCTATCTCTGCCTGTAGCCTGGTATCCTGACATACTGTAAGGCTAACATTATCCAAGTGCTCACATGAGATAGAAGATTGAGAAAACAAAGCAAATTTCAAAACAAGTGGAAAAATAAATAGGAAAAGATAAATAAGTTATTTATAGGCTTAAAGTCAGTTTGGATAGGAAAAATTGTTAACTGTTTATTATTTTTTATTTCTATTTTTATTTATTTATTTTATTTTATTTTATTTTATTTTATTATTTTTTATTTTATTTTATTGTATTTTATTTTATTTTATTTTATTTTTATTTTATTTATTTATTTATTTTTTTTTTTTTACTTGTTTATTTTTATTTTTTTTACTTTTCTTAATTAAAAAAAACTGACCTCGGCTTGACTGCCTTTTTCCATATTTTCAAGACCTCAAGCACAGGTTTTCCCTATCCAACCACAGGCAGCCCAAGCAATATATTTGGGCTGCCTTTGATCTGACTCTCCTGGCCAGAAATACTTTAATTAGATGTCATATTTTTTAGGGGTTGATAAAGAAGATCCCAGGATACTAGGACTTGCTATGATACCAGGAAGACACATCAGATCTATCGAAATCGATATGGACAAACAATATAATAAATTTGGAGAGTTTATTTAATGCATTGAATCAGACAAGAATCCAGGGCTACCCCAAGAGCTTTTGCGAGGTTATTTTTGTTTTCTTTGGTGTCAACCGGTTTATGTAATTTTTTTGTAATAATATTTCTATAGACCTCTTCGGCTTGGGGTAATGTTGTCCCATTTCAGACCACATGTCATTCCCTTGAGAATAAGATTCTTTGTTTGAGCTGTATCCATATTCATGTGTCTTCTCATGTGCAACCGAGCGCAAACCTTAAACAAAGAAATGATACTCTAGGGAATGACACATGGTCTGTAATGGGAAAACATTACGTCAGAGGCAAAGAGGTCTATTAATAATTATACTAGAGTGCAAACAGTATATCCGTGAAACACTATTGTGATAGTCTTCGGTTGGTTATGTCTCGATTTATTTGTTTTATCTTGACTCTATACTACATGTATTGATCAGTACGCGAACTGATATATATCTGGCATGCATGTGTATATATATACGATTACAATCATGTGATTAACTATAACGTAACTAGTTAAACAAAGATGCATTGTCACACAATATCATATAATGTTACATCCTCCTCTCAACGAACTACAAGTCAAACTTTGTTGTTGGTTTGACAACCCGTCCATATCTAGTTGTGTAGTTTGAGGGCGTGTCCATGCCACTAGTACTTTGTGGTACTTGGTCATCTGCTGGTGGCTTTGGTGGTGTATCTTGCTTTTGTACTGCTGTATCCGGTCGCAAGTCAGACCTTGTTCTGCGATATACAGTTTCATTATCATGCCTTTTCACAAGGTACGACCTTGGTTCTCTAGCTTGTTGCTGTACTACTGCTGGCTCCCATGTCTTCCATCTGTGATCATACATGCGCACTGGTTGCCCACCATATAAGGGTTGTTGTACTCTTCCAGTGGTACGGTTATAGTATTTACTCTGCTGTTCTTGTCGGTCAAGTAGACTCTCTCTGATCTAGTCCCTATCATTTCCAGTCTGGAATGCTCTTTGTGCAGCTGGTAAAGTGGTCTTGAACTTTCGACTGTTAAGAAGTTCTGCTGGTGACTTGAGGTTATTGTTGACTGGTGTTGTCCTGTACGAAAGGATCCCCAAGTATGGGTCCTCACCTCGCTCGTCACACTTCTTCAGGATGTTTTTTATGGTTTGCACCATTCTCTCAGCAAAACCGTTTGACTGTGGGTACAAAGGTGAGCTTGTCACATGATCTATACCATATGTTGCTGTAAACGAACTGAATTCTCTGCAGTTGTACTGCGGTCCGTTGTCAGTTATAAGGCGTGATGGAATACCATGCTCTGCGAATATACTCTTCAGGTGGCTGATGACGGCTGCTGAGGTAGTACCTGTGAGGTAACATATGACTGGGAACTTGCTGTATTGGTCAGCCACTAGTAGGTAGTGCTTACCTTTGTACTCAAACATGTCAGAACTGAGTGTTTCCCATGGTCGGCTGGGTGTATCAGCTTGCAAGATTGGTTCTCTTTGGTTCTTATTTTGATATCTCTGACATGGTTCACATTGTTCAACTATTTGCGTTATATCTTTCGTTATTCCAGGCCAGAATACACATGATCGTGCTCTGAGAAGACACTTTTCGATGCCTAGGTGGCCTTGGTGGAGGGCGCATAAGATGTCAGCACGTAGCTTGGGTGGGACGATGATTCGGTCTTGCTTAAGGAGGATACCATCTTCGATAGTAAGCTCTTCTCGAAAATTCCAATAGTCTAATAGAGCTGCTGGACAATTACCTCTCTGATCAGGCCATCCTCTAAACACGGTTTCTCTGAGAAGTGACATGGTAGAATCCCTTGCTGTCTCTTCTCTGATCTGTTTAAGTTTTGTAGGCGAGGCAGGTAGGGTCTTTGTGATGCAGTGGACATCTATTCTTGGTAGTTCTCCAATGGTTGGCCCTGTTTGTGGAGTGATTCTCGAGAGGGCGTCTGCAATGGGGACATTAGCTCCTTTAACGTATGTAACTGTGACGTCATACTTCAATGCGCGGAGCACCAATCGTTGTAGCCTCGGGGGGCAGCTAGCGAGTTTCTTTTTGAAGATTGACTCAAGAGGTTTGTGGTCAGTTTCTATCTTGCAGTGCTTCCCATATATAAAATAATGAAATCGTTCTAGGCCCCATACCACGCCTAGCGTCTCTCTCTCAATGTTACTGTAGTTTGATTCTGTATCTGTGAGTGCTTTCGATGCGTAGCATACTGGTTGGCCATTTTGTAGGAGGACTGCGCCTAGTCCCTTCTGCGACGCATCTGTTTGAATAGTTGTCTCAGCATTCTTGTCGAAGTACCGGAGTATTGGAGCTGATGCGATTTCTTTCTTGACATCCTGGAAGGCTTTATATTGTTCTGTATCCCAAACAAAAGCTGTTTCAGCTTTGGTCAGTTCTCTTAGTGGTGCTGTGATTGTCGCTAGACGGCTGGAGTACCTTGTCAAGTAATTAACAAGGCCCAAGAAACTCTGTAAATCCTTGACGCTTTGCGGTGGTTGCATGTTCAATATGGCTGATATTTTCTTTGTATCTGGCTTAATCCCTTCAGGTGTCCATGTGTGTCCAAAAAAACTCGCTTCTTTGCATTTGACTTGCACTTTGTCTTTATTGAACTTTATGCCCTTCTCTCTTGCGCGGCACATTAATTTGGCTAAGTTGTCGTCATGTTCTTTCTCTGTTTTGCCATACACGAAGTTGTCGTCAGCGATGCCTGTAACACCTTGCAGGCCTTCTAGGGATGAGTCGAGTTCCTTTTGGAAAATGTCTTGCGATACGTTTAGTCCAAATGGCATTCGCGTGAATCGATACCGGCCGAATGGGGTGTTAAACGTGGTGAGCAGCGAGCTCTCTTTGTCAAGAGGCACATGCCAGTAGCCCTTCGTGGCATCAACAATACTAAAGAATTTAGCATTATGTAGTTGGCTTACTACATCGTCTATCGTCCTAGAGTGGTAGTGCTCTCGCTTTACCCATTTGTTGAGGTCCCTGGGGTCCAGGCACACTCTTAGCTTTGTTATCTCACCCTTGTCGTTGACTGTCTCGTTCAGGACTACACTGTTGACCCAGTCTGTAGGCTCATTTACTGCTTCTATAACTCCAAGTTCCTCCATGTTGTCAAGTTCGGCTTTGAAACGTTCGCGTAAATGTATAGGTACTGCTCTAGGAGGGTGAACGACCGGCTCTGCTCTTGGGTCCAAGGTGATGTGGTATGGCTTCATTTCAAAGGTACCAATACCTTCAAAACGGTCTTTGTATTCATGTATGAGTCTCTCTTTGGTTAGAGGACGGTTGTCTTGCAACTTTCCTTTTTGCTTGTTGAATGTTTCAATGCTGCAGTTGATTGTAACGAGTCCAAGTTGTTCGCACGTGTTGCATCCAAGCATGGCAGGCCCTTGTACATCTGTTACAGTAAAGGGTACCTTCGTAGTATTCCCATTGTAGTGTACGTACAGTTCACATGTACCGATACAACGGATTTCCTGTCCACCATACGCGGTCAGAATATGTGGTGGCCCGAGTACTTTATCTTTCGGTAAAGCGATTATCTTGTCGAAGTCTGTTTTAGACATAACATTGGTCTCTGCGCCCGTATCAAGTTTACATGATAACCTTGTCATTTTCTTGTGGAATGGCCTTGTTGTGACGTTAACGGTTGTAATCACTTTGTTGCGACTTGAACTCTGTAACCCGTCGACTTCAAGCGATCCCATAAAGAATCTTTTAAAATCTTCTTCACAGTGTTCAGGACTTGGTTCCTCGTTTATTTCGTGTACTTGTCTGCGCTTGTTACACATCTTACTGAAATGTCCTCGTCTGTGGCAGTAATGACATTCGACACCGCTGGCGGGGCATTTCCGGTTTGCTGTGTGCTGTTCATTCCCGCAACGGTGACACGTGGACTTGGTCGTCGATTTAGTTTCTTTATTCGTAGGGTACTGTTCATACTTGCGTTGATTTTGCGTTTGTCGCTGTGGACCCTTTAGAGCATTTACTTCATGGCTTGCGTTGCTCATCGCGACAAGTTGTTCACGTGTTGCTTCTTCGGTTCGTGCGATTTCCCTCGCTCTCTGGAACGTCAATGAATTTCCCTCTGCAATGCATTTCTTTCTAACAGTCTCATAGCCAGTGCCAAAAACTAGAGTGTCTCTCAGCATTTCATCTCGTAGTTCGACGGGAAATCCACAACTTTGTACGATGAGTTGTGCTTCTGTCAGAAAGACGTCTAGCGGTCTGCCGTTTTGTCTCACATTACGTAAATTAAATCTGTTCAAGATATGGTTTGCTTGTGGCTTAACATGATCCTCAAATCTCTTCCAATATCCATTTATGTCCTTGTGCTCTTCCTCGTCCAATGTCCAAGTGTTGTATAGATCTAGTCCATAGTCTCCTGACCATAACAGTAGGTAGTTAATCCTTTGCTCTTTAGTTTTGCCCTTCAATGGCCCATCAAACATGAGTTCGCATTTCTGTTTAAAACGCTTGAAACGGTTATATAAATCTGGTCCAGACGACCAATCCATCTTTGGGGCTTCGAAGCCTGAAAGATCTCCCATTCTCGTACTGGATTTGCTGAACAATACGATGTATATACTAATGAATACGATGATGCGTGGCGGCGACTTGAAAATTGACCTCGGTGTTATTGTTGTGTAATCCCCGGGTGTAATCTCTCGAAGACGTGGCTTTACAAATAGGTTCTTCGAAGTAAGTTAACTGATCCCGGTTCTGACATCCATGTGATAGTCTTCGGTTGGTTATGTCTCGATTTATTTGTTTTATCTTGACTCTATACTACATGTATTGATCAGTACGCGAACTGATATATATCTGGCGTACATGTGTATATATATACGATTACAATCATGTGATTAACTATAACGTAACTAGTTAAACAAAGATGCATTGTCACACAATATCATATAATGTTACAACTATTGTTCGAAATAGTGCTAGTTAAACAAAAGAAAACAATAGAATTAGCATCAAATAGTGTAAGTTAGTATTACTAATATTTCACAGATTTTTTTTTTTTTGCACTCTAATAGAGTGCTCGCACTAAACCCGTGAAACAAATACTAATTTTTAGTACTAAATAGTGATAATCAAACAATAGGAAACAAAGGATTCTGTATGAATTACTACTAATTAGTACTAAATATTCATGGGTTTAGTGCGTGCACTCCACTAAGATATTACTTTACCATTTGACAAAGGCACATTCAACTAATTTGGCAAATAAAAGTTAAAGTTAGTTGTAGGATCTGTGCTAAACCTGCAAGTACAGTACTCCAAAATACTCCTGTGAGACCAGAGTTTTGAGAAGTATTTTGAAATATCATGGAGAAGATAGAAAATAGATAATGCTAAAGGTATGACATACACTGTAATTAAGTATAATTGATTTTTCCCAATTTCGTTAATAAATATTAATTTTATCTGTATGAATGGAAACAGGGGAGGATCCAGGATTTTGTTCAGGGAGGGGTGCAAATCAAAAGGAAAAAACAATATTTGTTATCTTTGAAGTAGGGGCACAAATTGGAACCAGGGAGGGGTGCGCACCCACTGCACCCCTCCCCTGGATCCGCCCCTGGGAAAAGTGTTTTATCTTACTCACAATGCTCAGCATTGAATAGTCGAGTGCCTTTACATAATAGTTCCATTGACATTCGTACGTGAATGTTAGCCTGATTGAATAGCAAATTTATGTAAAGAATGTGTAGGTTGAGCAACACCCTTGTTTTGAACTCTCACACACTTAATAATATACAGTAATGGTATTTGTGAATAGCTGTCAGACTTGTAAATGAGGATTTAAGCCAAAGGAATTCCTTCTGTAGTATTCAAAAACAATGGTTAATGCAAATGAATGTAAAACTGGTGTACACGTGTAGATCGTACACATCAGCTCAAGAGAGATTCAAGACATTGTCACTGACTTTTACATGTAAATAAAGATTAAAGCAATATTGTTAAACTCAAACTCATTTTTAGATTTGTTTCAGGGTTCAAAAATTCAGTTTATTCTTACCTATCTACCATTATCTACCAAGGGGTCTTACCTATTTACCAACCACAGTTGCTATATGGAAAATAATAAAAGCTCCAAGACGTTTTTCTTATGTTTTGAGCTCATTTGTGAAATGGATTATTTTCTGATGTGTGATGACATCATCCCGGGGGGGGGGGGGGGGGGGTACTCCCCTATATTTGTTATACGGGTATGTGCCGCCCTATAGGGTATGGTTTTTCGGCTTTTGGGTCTGGGGTAGGGTATCATTATTTGACATTTTGTCTGGGATAGGGTATCATTTTAGTCTGGGATAGGTTAACGATTTGGTCATTTTTGTCTGGCAAATAGGCTACGCTTTCTGCCGACACAAAAACAATAAAAACGTTGATTGCAATCGCTTGTAAGACCGTATATTCCGTCTTTTAGTCTGGGATAGGGTGTACAATTCTTAGTTTTAGTCTGGGGTAGGGTATGTAAAATCAAAATTTTAGGTCTGGGATAGGGTCAGGGTTTTGAGGTCTTGGCGGCACACCCCTACCCAAGTTGGGGTGGTAGTATCCCCCCTGGGACATCATCACGCTGTAATTCTTCATCATATTTCTTAAAGTGCCTATGACCCTTAGCTCAATGTTTTCAGCATTGATTCTACATGAAAATTCAAGTTAAGTAGTAAAATATTTTTATATGATTTGAGTGATGCATCTTGGAGATATCAAGGTTTATACTTCCAGTATGCTAATGAGTGTGACGTGTCATAGTAGGCATTTGGGTTTATTTGTCATCATTTTTAGATCAAAACACTGATTACAATGATTGGGGAAACAAATTCGTAATAACCTTTCTATAAACCCTGAGTAAGATAATTATGTTTTATACAGGATATTTTACTACCCCAGTACATTTTTGGTATATTTAATAATGCCTCCTATGACATCACACTCATTAGCATACTGGAAGTATAAACCTTGATATCTCCAAGATGCATCATTCAAATCATATAAACATATTTTACTATTTAACTTTTAACTTCATGTAGAATCAATGCTGAAAACATTGAGTTAGGGGTCATAGGCACTTTAAAAAATTAAAAGAACAAGCATGCTAAAAAATGTGCTAAATTATAAGGTATGTATTTTCTCAAGCAGTAAAACCCCACGTATAAGAACCTAGATTTTTGCAAGTCAGCCTGAAGAGGTTCTTTTATAAATGGTGCTTAACTTGAAATCAGGCTATATAGGTTCTTAAATGGGTTCTTAATTTTTGGTAAAAAAGAGTACTTGTATTGGTGGGCGTGGCATTTCATACATTAAATAATTCACACATAATTTTCATGCTAGCTAAATGGAATCATAGTTAATGGAGCGGAATAGAAGTTAACTATGATGAAATATATATTGTAGAACATTAAAAGCACATAAATCATACAAAATAGTGCACGTTATTGTTTTCTATTGTTTTGCAAAGTACAGACCCTTTTTCTAACATACAGAGTATACTGTATTTTATTATTTACAAGAAAATAAAACAGATTTGACTAATTTATATTTGGAAATTAATTAGACTTTGAAATTTCAGCCTGACAGGTTCTTGAATTAGGCTCCTATACCCGGGGTTTTACTGTATCAGAAGTATAAAATTGGATGGTTTTCAGATTCTAACTCTGAAACAGGGCATGAATTTCAGGCTTTTTACTCTGGAACAGGCCTGTCGGGGAGGAGGGGGGGTCAGAAGGCTCAGGGGCACATCCCTGGGGCTAAGTTCAAATTATTTCCTTCTTTCTGATGGGGCTGACATTGCTAAATCTCTAATTTTTGTGTGACCGTGTAGAGTACAAACACTATAAGTGCGTAACATAAATACCACTAAATGCTGCTACATTATGCTAATTCTATTGTTTTCTATTGTTTAATTAGCACTATTTACTACTAAATAGTGCAAAGTGTTGCACACTTTCAGTGTTTGTACTCCTAGTAGAACAACAACAGTGCATGTAGCCTTCACTCTCAGCTAAAGGAAGATATATTTTATATTAATAATTGAAATTCAGACATACTTAGTTTTTATTTATTTTTTGGAAATTTCTGAACAATGTACATGGGAGGCTTAATTATAAGTTTTTAGGTAGACTGTAATAATTCAACATTTTTAATATTAAAATGAAAAAATCGTTGTCTAAATACCATTGAAGCATGCACTACTAAGAGTGAAGGTATTTAACCCGTGAAATGAAAAATACATTGTCAACGTGTAATAGTCAAATAGACTATAATTAGGGGCTACTAAATTGTATTAATCAAATATCTATTTCACGGGTTTAATGACTTCACTCTAGGTAACTCATGACTGTATGAAGGCAAATGATTGAATTGAGAATGACGTATTTGTGAGGATCTAGCTATGCTTTCACTAACTTCATCTACATTCATTAACAGCTGATATGAAATGTGTAGGAATGATAACACTACGAAACTGAGGCATCATGATCAGGAAGCCAGAAATTTGACCAAAAAAATGAAAACATCCCCTTCATTACAATAAAAATTACATAAAACTCATTAATTATAGACAATTTGAAAAACGAGTTTAACACTGGAAATGAGCACCATGAACAACATTATTTAATGATATCAAAACTATATTTTCATAAGAAAGACCATGTCTAAATTATTAACAATTTCAGAACGTTCTGTTGTCTTATCATATATTAAATCCCTGAAGATTTATAAGCATTTGAAATGTACCGAAAACATGATAGCGAGGCTGGTAGGTCCTTGGTTGTTGCCCCCACGTCAGGATCATGGTCAAACCATGGTTAAACATGATTAAAACATGTTAGAACATGGTCAATCCGTGACATGGTTGACCATGGTTTGCATACAAACTTTTCTAATTTCAAACAGCCGTAGCTTTGAATCATTTGTTACTATAATGAATTTTGGAAGATCACTAATTTCGATATACTTTCTAATGAAAGCATTGTTGCTTCCTATAACTGATAAACTGAGGCACACCCTCTTTCACATAGTCTATAAGAGCATGAGAAGCTTAGCCCAGGAAAAAAAAATCTCAGCGTGTGTTTGTTTTAGGCGTTAACTGGATTAGCTATAGTAAACTCTAAGGTGTTATCGTGTGTCAGTACCATTTGTCAACGAACAAATTATGATATACCGGCCTAGCAAGGTCAGATTACTTTCCTTTTCATAACTGCAGTTAAACAGCCAAGAAACAAATGACGGCTTTGTTTCGCATCAAAAAAATCTTGAGTAAATTTCTTGAGCATGTTTCGAGGCAGGGAACGGAAAAGCTCCGTAGCGAAGCGTAAAACAAAGCAGTATTCGAAGCTCATATTTTGCATTTTTTAGTTGCCACGCGAGATCATGCCAGAGCCAAAAGATTACATATTACGATTAAATTATAAGCTAAATTTCTAGGAAGCACAACAAATATAATCTTTCTTTGGGTTTGGAAGTTTACTGCGAAACAAAACTTGAACAATAAACGGCTATCTATGCATGAACAAAGCAACCTACAGCTCGCAGTACAACTTCAACCATCTACCCTTCCTCACTTCATGCAAATCGATAAGTAACATTCACAATGAATACAGACAGATTGTAATAGTTCCCAAACTTGAAATGAAAAGTGTTCGTTTTCCCCCCCCAGTTTTTGGGCAGCTTTGCCGAGACACAATACTTAAGTTGAACAGTTGAACCAGGGGGAGGGACAGGGGCAGAATATTGCGTCATATTCAATTGTACTCAGTCCTTAATCGGTCACAGTGGAGGTCCCTGGCGATTTTTCTACTTTGTACGGACATCTTGTACAAGTTACTTTTTAATAGTTCACACTTTCAGTTTTAGCGGGAGGTTCGAAGATATAAACAATGATTTGGAGAGTTAATTCATTCGCCGATCAGCATTCCACGCTCATTGAGCTAATATGGCCAATATGGCCTCGCTTAGTAGTTCGATATGTGGCGTCACAAGCGAATCCCTCGACCCACAAAAGAATTGGTACGTCCTAACGAAGGAAATCTGCAACCGCAACCCTGCCGACTTTGTCAGGAATGATTTCTTCGTAGAATTTCCCAATGAAGTAGTCAGCATTTCGGCGGGAAAGCTGAAAGCCACAAACAATCAACTGCCGTTCAAGAACAGATTGCCAAGTCGTCCCGTCTATGTCGTGTCTACCTTTGGTCTGTGTTCAGGACTGCTGAGACAGCGAGACCTCTCAAGTATCGACTTGCTTCATTCGAGCCAGTTCAATTCTGTGATAACTGCAGTGAATGGAATCAGTTTATCAGAGGAATTATTGGCGCCAAAAAATGGCGCCAATGCCTCACACAGTTCTTCAATCTCAAGTAACAGTCCATCTACTAGCCCTTCAATGTCCACAATTTCACCAATCAGACCTTCTTCGGACTTTCAAATTAGTTTTTCAAGTAGTGATTCTTCTCCTTCAAGCCAAAATATCTTCAATCCACTGTCATGTTCTACACCTACACGCATATCCACCTCTGCACCATCTATCAATCCATCATCAGAAAGTTCTTTTGCACAAAGTGACGCAAGTGAATCTACAGAAAGCATAAAAGCAGATCTGACTATAGGTTCCACTACGAAAAAGCGCAGGATTAGGAAGCAGTGTCGGCGAGTGATGGCTGATATTTCTGATGTCAGCCTCAAGTACCATGAAACATTATCATCTGTTCTTGGGAACAGTTTTATTTTTTGTTGTGATGATGATAAGAAGCCTGAGAACGAGAAGGATAAGTATTTTGTAAGTAGCACCATATCAGAGGTTGTGGATATGATAATGGATGCAGTTGGGGAAAAGAAAGGCCTGAGAGAATTATTCCTGCCAGAAACCTATGACCGTCTGTTAAAGAGTATGCGAGTTCCGGATTGGGTGCTTTTGTACTTTAAATTGCAGACAAAGCTACCTGATGATGCATGGCAAACTTTATTAAATCTAACACACCTTGGAAGAAGTGGTGTAAGTACATTATGATTTTACGTTTTGTTTTTCAATAAGGTTAAAAACTCATTTTAATACCACAAAATGCACCAGCCCCCCTTTCCTGTAAATAAACACCAGTTCCTTAGTCTCCCTCACAGCTTCTACTTGTGCCGTCATACAAAATTTTCCCCCCAAAGTAGCAGCTGCAAGGGTATTTTATTTTAAATGGAATCACTCAGAAGTTGCTTGTATGCTGAACTTGTATTTTATTTGTACTGAAATGTAAAGAATAATTAATTGAAGTTATGATCATATCTGCTTTATAGAATTCATTGGACAATGCTGTTCTCTTGACAAAAAATCAGATTAAGGCCATAAAAAAGATGATTTTCAACATCATAAAATCGACATTGAAAATAACAGAATTAGAAACAGACTTTCCATCATGTGGTGTCGACCTAAATTCTGTTTTGATTTGGGCTATAAGAGAGCAGCGATTGTATGGAGCTGACACCCCACATATGGAGTTCAATATCAAGATAGATGGACGACCCCTTGGAGGCAAAGATCAAATAGCTGTAGGGATTGTGCCCATTGACTTTGCAAAGAAAAGTCCAGAGAGTGCACTTTCAGTCTATCCAGTTGCAATTGCTAATTGCAAAGAAGAAAGGTGAATGAATGAAAAGCAAATTTAAAATAAACAGTAAAAACTGATAGAAGCATAAATTTTGCTCTCACAGGGCTTATTGAGAATGAGATTAAGCCTGCATCACTGTATATTTTGTCAGGAAGTTAACTTAGCCTTTGGCAACTATAAACTGGGGTATTGGGTATTAACATATTTTTTCTTGAGACAGGAGCAACATGAAGCAGTTAATAGGAATGCTGAACAAGCAAAAGAACTGGCTTAAACAACATGGACTATGTGTGGATGGGAAATCATACAATTTCAAGTTTACAGGTTCTTGTCTAAGTTATAGATAATAGCATTGTACACAGGTATTGGAATGTGTACAGCTCCTTACTGCTGTTTTCCATTTTTTTGCAACTCAGACATTCCAATGTCTAGTTGTGAAATGGGTTTTTCACTGCTGCCAATCAAAATGTATTAGTCGGTGTCTCCTATGTTTGTGATTAGCAGCAGCTAAAAGATCCATTCCACAACTATCCATTCGAATGTCTGAGTTCGCAGAAAATGGAAAACCACAGTAATATATCTACAGTTTGATTATCAATTGCAACAGATAAGCAAAAAATTTGAAGTGTAAATTTCCAGATGCCTCTTTATATATGCATAGATAAATATTGCTAATGGTGGTTGGAATTTGCTAATCATTCATAACTCATTTTTTGTGCATGTATGGATATTTTTCAGTTACCCTTGATTATAAAGCTTTACTGCTGTTGATTCATAAAAAGGACGATGAATCGTTCACTCTAGGAGGCAAAGGATATGGTGTGGAATTTTGTGTCTTTTGTGATGCTGTCAGGGTAATGTCCAATAGCAGTGCAACATTTATGCACATAATGCTTTATGTTGATATACAATATTTTTAAATCTGTTAGGCCTGTACACATCATGGCGAAATTCCAAATCATGCTTGTGTTGATTGTTTAAGATCAAAAGCCAATATTGCAAGGTTGAGTATATTTGAACGATACCTTATTTCGTCTTCTCGCATGTTATGCACATTTGAAATAATACAATTTATTTGGCCTTGACATGGGTCTTTTTTTTTAAGGCCCACAGGTGTTCGTGACGATCTAACGTTCCTCTTGGAGGAGGATTTGTCAAACATCAACCTCTGCTCCCTGCACTGTGAGATGAGGAACATGGAGCAGCTTTTAGGTTCCTTGGGACTATTTTCACACCGTGTTGGTACTCTTGACCAGTTGAATAACATCCTTTCTCAATATGGGCCTGAGAACACCCGTGGAAGAACGCGAATTCAAGTAAAGGAGAAACCAGGTCAACAGACTGCAGTGGGAAGGCATAATATAAAGGTTGCTTCATTTTCAGGTGCAAATGAGTTATAATGCATTGATTAATTCCCACAATTTAATGCAAAATGTCAAAACTATTGTGTTCAAATTTAATTTGAACATATGGAAGGTTTTTGAAATAGGTGTATACATTTATTTTGACACAACTTAACAGAAATTGATATTACAATTGAAGATAAATGCTTGAATAGCCAACAAATAATGTTATTGTTTTTTCTTACTTAACACTGTAGGATGTACAGAGAGGCAATTTCTGGATAATGCTGAGAACATAGTAACAGAATCTCTGCCCACTGAGAAGGTTGCAGATTATTTTTCTGAATGCAGGGATGTCTCCAAGTCTATAGTACTAAATTACATCACATTCACAGAAGAAAGAAAGCAGGTGAGGCATAACATTATTAAATTGATATTATGTATCCAAAAATGAAATATGATGCCAGTGTCAATAAACTATATCAATATTTCTAATTCTTCAATTTAATGCATATATGTTTGTATTTGACTAGGACATTCAGAAGATTCTGAGCAGTGAAGCTTTTCAGCGTGACTTTGGAAAAGTTCAAAAAGAGGTTCAGCTTGAAGAGACTCCAGGTATTTACAATTTCACAAATGGAACTGTTTGCCTGTAAAGAAACATGTTGTTAGCTATATTGATAGCAGCAAGCATCAGAATTATCCATCACCTGTGATGTTTTTCTTTTCTATTAGGATGCATTATTTTCAATCATTCGCCCCACTATTTACTCACTCCCTCATGCCTTCAAATTACGTCTATCAATACACATCTGTTTATTCCTTCATATTATATCATTGTTCATTCGGTAGAGCAGGGCTCGAAATAACAGCAGGTCAAGACTGGCCATACTTTTGAGAAAAATTGGTAATCACCATCCAAAAATGTATTTGAAAGATCATCTTGACCTGCGTATGTCTAGCCGTTATTTGGAGCCCTGATATTTGCATTGGTTGTTCCTTTTTGAGTGTATTTTGAGTGTATTATGGTTTCTGCAGCATTTACAAAGTTCCTTCAAGATAGTTTGCAACATTGGGCAAAAGAACAGGAAGAAGTAGAAGCCACTTTTGTTGAGCTGTCATCACAAGCAAAGGGGAAAAAAAGTAACGGAGAGCCAAAGAAAAAGAAAAAGAGGGCAAATCAGGAGGATGAGGACAAGATCTTTGCAGCCTATGCAGCCAAACTACAAATTAAGTTATTTCTTAAGGTGCTAAATAATTTGTGATTTTCTGATTAATTTTTTGTTTCATGTGAACCTTAAATTGCACTGGAAATACAACATTTTTCTAGTTATTCTAAAATGTTCTCTCCTTTATTTGTGTATATTAAATTTTGCTCCTCTGACAATTTGCTTGTAAATTATATCTACATTTATATTTTTATTAATGCATATAATATATAATGTATATAATATATTTTTTATTAATTTATTTTTAGCATTAATATTAATATTTTTGTTTTCAAGATTTTCACTGATTGGAGGGAAATTGCTCTTACATTGAGAAGAACAGTGTATGATGTTGGTGATGAAAATGATCTGCAAAACATTGACATTTATGAAATAAAGGTAAAATCGTTTTGCACAATGGTGTCATTTGGCTACTTTTGCTGCCACCATGCACCAGTATTTTTTGGATTTGTTATCCCTTTTAAGGATATGTCTTTTAGTTGGAATTTTGGTGGGGTTGTTGCTGAGTTATTTTTAAACTTGTATTTGTATTTTGATGTAAACACAACCCCACAAGTTTTTCCTTTTTGTTATCAGTGTAGAGAATGGGGACATCACCTCAGACATTTGTTTGGAGTTCACCTTGGGACAGGTAATGTATACCTAAAAGTTAACATTAAAGAGAGTGAAAACACAAAGCCTGTGAAATAGCAATTGCTTGTTAAGGTGTAATAGTCAAATAGATACACAAGAAAACAATGGAATTAGAGTCTGGTAAACTGTATTAGTCTAATATCTATTTCACAGGCTTAGTGACTTCAATCTATGTATGTAGTGTATTAAAGGCCCATGTGCATGAAAATCAATGAAAAATGGGAAAGGATTATGATGAAGATAGTTAGAAAGTTAAATGGCATTGCTCATTATGAAAGAAATATTTTGATATAACTAAAAGAACAATAGCATTGAGTAAATGATCATTTACTCACTCACAACTTAAATGATAAATACTCGACAATTTCTTTTTGTCTCATTTGAATGTACTCGACAATTTCTTTTTGTCTCATTTGAATGTGAAGAAATGTTGTTTTTACATGATCATTGGGAGTTGTGCAGATAGATTTTCAAGTTTCAACTCATTTTAAATTATAATCTACTTCATTCAAGTAATAAATTGTATTTTCTGTATCAATATCAGGTGATTATGGACACTTAACAATTGACCATAGTGCCTTACTACTGCGAGAGTTTGGTTCTCTATACAAGTATTCTGGCCAGGGGTTTGAGGCTTCACACAAACTACACAGGCAGTTGTTTTCCAAGGCATCCAACCACGATAAAACAGGATCTGGCCATTCATGTATGTGCAACAACATTTCATTCTTTTTTTTTCTTATCTACACTTCTATTTTCATTTCCTTTTTTTACTCTTTTTCTCTTTAAGAAATAACAGCAGTTATTTAATCAAAGTGCCCTTTTGCTATCAACTTCAAAGGTCATCACATCAAAAAAAGTCTGCAATTATGTTCAATAATAATTGTAAAATTGTAAAGTACGAATCTAGAACATTGTCATTGTTAGAAAATGCAAATTTGTGTTTTTTGTCACTAAATAGCAATTTTTCTGGATACCAATATCAAGCAAATATGTGGAATAATCCATAATGTTTTTTTAAATTTTCTTTCAGTGCCACAAATTCTTACTCATTGGTATGCCAATGAACTGCTCTCTCTTCGATATTCATTCAGAAATGCAAAAGAATGCATTGACACTGGTAAGTGGCATTTATAAAATGTAATTAAAAGCAGATTTCATGGCAGCCTTAGATCATTCAAAGGGGTTGCCAAGTCAAAGTAAAGTAAGGTATTGCATACACATTTTTTCAATTCTCTTTTCTAGATAAGAAGTGCTTCAAATTCAGGGGATGTGGTTGGACAACCAAAAACGCACCAAAATTGTCTCCAGAAGACTGGCCTTGGGTCAAAATGATAGATGGGCTATTTGACAAAATGTTTGGTGGTGACTTTTTAGAATATCAGTACGACAGTAAGACTGGAACCCATGTTTCTTCAAACATTGTTGATAGTCTGCAAAAGTATGACCATGGAGATTGGGAGAACATGTTCGTCCCCTCAACTACTACCACAAAAAGCACCACAGATTCTAATGTAAAACCAAAGCAGTGCACCGCGACACCCATAGTACAATCTACCTCTACAACCTCATGTCAACAGAATCAGATCCATGAAGCAAATCACCAAAAACAACCAAGTCATTCATCCCAGGTCAAAACCAAGTTAGCTACAGCATCAACGAGGCGGGAAATTGCCGAGATTGACGCTTTTTTACCGCCTATTGACTATACCACCGCCGTGGTGATGAAAGTGCAAACAGTTACACAGACAGGAGATCTGTTTTCTTTAAAAAAACGGCCATGTGTCGCTGTTTTAAAGAGAGCCGAAGATTTGTTGGCAATCGAAAAGAAAAAAGGTCTAGTACCAAACCTTGGAGTCCATATAAACGGTTTTGGAACATTCAGTGAAGACGATCTTGAGTCACTGATACGCCTTTCGCGTGTTTCAAGTACTGCTGCCATGGTAACAGAGGAAACGATCTGGTTGGCTCAGTTTAACGATGTTCCAAGTGGAGAATTGGATAGATTGAAAGACGTTCTTTGGAACAAGCCCCCTAATGAAATTATCCTGCGACTTAAAGGGAAGTCTATAGATGTGCTTTCTTTCGCTGATATCATTGCTGAGAGGCACATTGACAACTTCGTGGTCGACATATGCGTTCAAAAGTTCAACGAGGAGGGACACTCGAATGTCCTTTACTTACCTTTAGAATTTTATGATTGGATGAAGGCTAAAGATACAGCATTCACAAAAGAGAAAATAAGAAACTGCGTATTAGAAAGGAAAAACCTGAGCGAAATTAATATTATTATTATCCCAGTCCATATGCCAAATCATTGGGGTCTAGCTGTCATTGACATTGAAAATGGAAAAATGATGTTCGACGACGGGTTAAAAGTGTATCCTCCCGCAAACACACTGAATTGCCTAAAGAGAGCTCTAGAACTCATGCACGAAACGTTCCCTCATTGGGCAGCCCTTCAATCAAGATTTTGGGTAAACTGTCTGGCTTTTGATCGGTTTGGTATGCCATCGCAACTGAAATGCAGAAACATTGGCAGAGGGAGTTGTGGCATTGGCATCATCCTTGCTGCCAGAGACTTCATTTCGAGGGGTGTGTCTGCAACCAACAACATCAGGTGGAAGTACTCTTTAATGAATAATCTTCGCTTGGACCTTATGACACAAATTGTCAAGTGGTCTTCAAGTACATGAATATTGAATATGTATCCTTTTTCTTAGTATTATTTCAGATGATTATTTTATTATGAAATGATTTTATTAGTGTCGGATAACTAATTTAAAAAGTGCCCTAATCTCGAAGGTCAAAACAATCGTAACTTGACTTTCTTGCAAGCTAACTGTAGGTGGATTCATAAATGTATATGCACAAATAACATCATTCATTGAAGTTAAAACCAAAAAAGGAAACAATTCATAAGTCCTACCACCGTTTGATAGTCAACTGTAAGTGACGTGATTTTAGATTTTAAAAAAGGAGATACGTCTTTACCTATTGTCATTGCCTTAACAGGACTACAGTTCATCTCTAGCAGATCAGGTCTGACTGAAACGATATTTAGCCATGTAAAAACGGAGACACATCTTGCCACAGTCCAGGTCTTTTCCGTAAATATATGGGTACCATTTCACTTCCAGTTCGCGGGTGGCTCTTCCTGAACCTTTTCCAACTACTATACTTGAACGGCAAGTTATATGGGTAGTTTGCCCCCCATGGTAGTGATTAGCCCTACGCTTGGCTGCTGCTATGGCGGCGAGCGGATCTTCTGGCTCAAGCTGAGCGCCTTCACATAAATCTTCTCCTTGCCAAGCCACGTGTTTTTCAAGGTCATTTCCAAAAATCCGTTCGAAGCAGTCCTCCTCATACAGTTTATAGGACTCCATTACAGTTGACTTCGACATGATTGGTGCTCGCCAGTGTGGCATAACCTTGATTGTGTTTGGAGTAGGGTTCCCAAGATCGCTTATAAATCGATCAAAGAACTGGTGTGGGACATGGTGAAATTCTAGTTGGTGCCATTTTCCTACAGAGAAGAAAAGAAAAAAAAAAGAAAAATAACTTTTGCTAGAATTGCTTCAAAAGGCCGTTTATGGCAGAGTTTAAAGCTACTTAAAGCTCCATGTCAGTCATTTTTTTATCAAATAGGTTTAACTTAAACTTGAACTTTACCTTTGCAACGGTGATGGTGCGTGTTTCGAACTCGTTCTAGGGCACAAGAAATCCATGTCTTGTACGATCGAGTATGGGCTCCCTTCCTTGTTTTTCGGGGGAATCTCAATTTTTGTTCCTCGAGGACAAACATTGTTGTCCGTGGCATGTTTCGATCCACGTGGCGAGTTTCCCAGTGCTTAGAATATGCCGAAAAAGACGCAAAATTCCTTTCACAAGCTGAGCAGTTGATTATGAAGTTATTTGACGGCATCTTGCATATAAATTAGGAAGTTTAAGTTCATAACAGTTTGAAGTTAAGTTTAGATGACGCTAACGTTCACAGTAAATTTGACTGGCAGCTGACTCGCGGAAAATTACCATAAAAATTAATTATTTACTAATGCACTAAATGCGAGATCTGTAGGCAGCCGAATTACTTGGATACTTGTATATCTGTAACTTCTGTACACGACAGTGTTTGATGCCTGCTTGGATCGTAATCGCTAACAATAGTCTTATAAAAGTTAAAATGATTTTTTGAACTTATCTGGCAAAATACTTTAATAACGCGAGATCTGTAGGCAGCAGAGTTGCTTGGATACTTGAATATCTGTAACTTCTGTACACTTCCGGTCAGTGTTTGATGCCTGCTTGGATCGTAATCGCTAACAATAGTCTTATAAAAGTTAAAATGATTTTTTGAACTTATCTGGCAAAATACTTTAATAACGCGAGATCTGTAGGCAGCAGAGTTGCTTGGATACTTGAATATCTGTAACTTCTGTACACTTCCGGTCAGTGTTTGATGCCTGCTTGGATCGTAACAGCTAACAATAGTCTTATAAAAGTTAAAATGATTTTTTGAACTTATCTGGCAAAATACTTTAATAACGCGAGATCTGTAGGCAGCAGAGTTGCTTGGATACTTGAATATCTGTAACTTCTGTACACTTCCGGTCAGTGTTTGATGCCTGCTTGGATCGTAACAGCTAACAATAGTCTTATTTAATCCTAACTTTGCTATTACATGTAACTACTTGTTTACACTAAACTAGTCATTCAAGTTAGCTTGGGAACTTAAGTCATTCTCTCAAAAAAATTGTATCTCATAAATATACTTTGTCAACAAAAAAACTTTATTGGTGTTGTATATCGTAATTTATCAGCTTTTATATAGCTCTCAATTGCACTAGCGTTATTTTTAACCCGGCATCCACATTGCAACAAATTCACGTTAGTTGTTTTTCTCATGCGCGCTTCATGGTTGACAGTTCTGTTTATAGTTTTATTTATCGAGAATAAATAGACCTTTGTACCTTAGCAAATATTAACTCCGGTCGGAATTGCTTACGCAATAGTTGCCTCATCTGCTGGACAGTATAGCTTTCAATGGATGAACAAGATATAACAGATATGAAACAACGACTGAAGTCCATTCGTCGATATAAAAAGCGAATGTGGAAAGGAAGGAAGAAAGAACGAATCCGCAGAGAACGCGCTGAGCACTGTCAATTGAAAATACAGAGCAAAGACAGTAAACACGTGGCAATCAAAGCTGTATCTTCACAAACTACTGTATCGAATCAAATGGACATTCTTCCCGCTGAGCTGGAAGCAAAGATAAAAAATGCCTCTTCACAAACTACCCCACCGCATCAAAGTAACATTATTCACGTTCCTGAGTCAAGGGGGAAATCATTGCTTAAGGCGGCCATTGGACGGAATTCGAAAACAGAAAAAAGCATTTCCGGTGATAAAATGGTACATAAGCGTGCTGCCCAGTCACCAAAAGATGAAAATTCTTTGGCAGAGAAAAGGAAAAAACAAGCCCATCATGAACAAAGTGTCAGAGAGCTAGATTCCAGTTTATTAGTTCGAGATAACGATGAGCGGATCTTAGGTAGTGGTACTTTTGGTAAATGCTACGCAGCTAAGTATCGTGACATATCTGTAACTGTCAAGGAGTACCATGACCACCGTGAAATGAAAAGCCTGGCAACTTTGAAAAAGTCGGCATACAAAGAGGCTAAAATGATTCTGTCATTACATGATCATCCTGGTGTACCTCTGTTATTTGGATTATGTTCATTAACGAAGCCTGTAAGGCTTATTTTACTGTTTCATGGCGACAAAAACAATAACACTAGCGAAACAATTTATAGTGCAACCAAAAACAAAACGCTGCTTGACGAAAAATCGTGGCGTAACGTATCGTGTCTGACTGCCATAGCACTAAATCATGTTCACAACTGTGGTGTAATTCACAATGACTTAAAGGCAAACAATGTTATCTTGGAGCCAAACCTAAATCCTGTTATTATTGATTTTGGACAAAGCGTAAAAGCTAGTGAAGCAAAGCCCCGAAAGCAGTCCTTTCACAACAGAGAATGGAAGGATTCGTACATTGCGCCTGAAGTACGTGACGGTACAGGAAAACCATCCACAAGTAGCGATATTTTTTCCTTCGCAAAAATGGTGCGTTTCGTCAGCAGTAGATGCTGTTGTTACGCCTCGGAAAGTATCGACAAAGCTATTTCCAGCAAGCCTTCGGAAAGACCGAGCTTGGATACTTTTATATCTGAGTATTCAATTGACTCACTGAAGCAAAAATAGCTATGTTCCAGATATGTTGGGCCGTAGAGATCCATATTAATACGTCATAGATATTATACAATTTCGGCGTTTTACAGGCCCAATCGCATTGATCATTTGATAGCAGTAATAAGACTAAGAGCTCTGTACAGTATGACGATAAGGTAACCAAATTGAAAACTTTGTGTTTTGTTGTTAATGTTGTTTTTTTTTGGCCTGCTCTTTTACTGTAACTTTATTCGGTGTTGCCGTAATAAAAGTTATGAACTGAAACGAGCTCCTTCATTTTTTATTTTTATTTTAACTTGTTTCTTTAATCTTTTCTTTGCAACATTCTGGAAACTGTTTCGCGAAAACTTTATTTACAAAGGCATCAAGCTCAGGAAATCCTATACGGTTCGCCTTCAATAAATGTAATTCGTAGAACCACATTCAAATAATGTCTGAACATTGCCTGTCAACAAATGCTCGTTAATAAACAGAGTTTCCTACTAGAGTGGTACAGAGGTGTCGGCATAGTGTTAAAATAGGTAAAAAAATAACATATGCAAATTAGCTTAAGATGGAATAAGTCCATCTTAACCTAATTAGCATAAAGTTTTTTAGCCGGCCTAAGCTTCTCATGTGAGGAAAAGTGACACAGTTGGCAAACTTTTTTGAGTCCGATTTTCTCAGATCAGCTGGATGGTATTGTCTTTTTGACTTTTATTTCATTAACTCTTTTTTTACTTTATTAAAAACAATCTTTTTGGCAGAAATGATGTGTTTTCAGGAAGTATTTTCAGACATATTCCTAGTTCAATCTCCACCAAGGACTAAACTGTAATACATCAGTGTAGACTGTATATCTTGGGGTAGGCGGGGTGGGGAGGGGTAAGTGCATTCTGCACCACATTTCTTGGGATGACTGTGGGTATGCATTGTGTGGGAGGGAGGGTAGGAGACGTAATCTTTGCCCTTTGTGGAGAAGGTCTGACTTTGACTGGAAAATAGGCCCCTTGCAGTAATGGTCACATGTCTGTACTAACGTATAACTGGTGAGAAAAATTTTATTTATTTTTTTATTATTTTTTTTTTAAATTTTATTTTGATTCTTTTAGGTTGTAGAAATTTTGTTTGCTCACCAGTATATTTCACCCATGGGAATCAAGATGTTCATTCATTAATTGCTCTCAGTGAATTAATCAGCACGTGATTACTGAGCTGCAAAGGGCTTATTAATGCACATTCATTCAGTCCTTTCAAATAGGACGTGAGGTATTACCACTACCAGAATCTTTAGACTCCTACAAATAATTGTTACATAAATTGAATAGCAAAATGGTAGGCGGTCCCTTCATAACATTTTTCTTCGAGTCCCCAATGTTCCTTAATGTACTTTAGGGGGTTTTCATTTTTCATTTATTAGCCCATTGGGGGGTGGGGAGGGGGGATCACATAGAAAGCTTTACAAACATAAGCCAACCACCGCGTGGTAGAAGCAACAATAGCGACCTTTAGATATGACGACGAGTACGAAATCAAGTACGAGTGCCAGTTTTAAAATTGGTCCTGTACACGTAGTTAACACTAAATCGTAGTTTCAATCTACGTACACAACCACGAATACAAAATGACAGTGCCAATCTTGAAAAGTTAGAAACTCATACTCATACTTGTTTTCTTACTCGTCGTCAGATCTAAAGGTCTCTAATGTAATAACCCCCCCCCCCCCCCCTTTATCACCCTGTCAAAAAGCTCGCAACAACACTCACAACAACATGAAATTTTCATAAACTTTGTCTGCATATTTTTCTGGCATAATTTCTTCTCTGCTTACATTATTTAATAGAGCGCATGCAGTAAAACCATCAAATAAAAACAAAGTTGATACTGACAAATAGTAGCTACTGTATTAGTGAGTAATAGTTGCTAGCACTCAACCACAACATTTATTAAACAAGACACAAATGGTCTCTTGTGTATTTGTCTTTGTACGATGATGTTCTGGTTGAGTGATAGAAACTTACTATTAGTCACTAAATAGCTACTACTTGTCAATATCAACTTTGTTACTTTTTATTTCATGGTTGTACTGCATGCGCTCTACATTTATGAATAATTATTACTGTTCAAACATTTCAAGCTAGCTTAGTAAGCAACATGCAACAAAATATTTATAACCTTTTCTGAAATAGATGTATTTATGTTGAAAGACTGGCAAAAGAAAGTATGCAAAGCATTCTGGTAGTGGTGGTATATGACTGTAACAGTGTGCTATTAGCTTGAACATATTGTTTTCAGACCATGCTTCATTCTCTTGAGAATAAGTTTTTTTTGTTAAGTAGTGTCCGACTTCACTTGCACAGCCATTAAAGAAAGAAATGGTACACTAGAGAATGACACATGATCTGAAATGGGAAAACATTACGCCCATGAGCTCATCACACATACTTTTATTTAAGAATTTAAAATATTTTTATGTCCTTAATAAAGTCCTGTTAACTACTATGTATACTATCACTATATACCTATACTAGACACACAGTTGTGCTGCAGATTCCTACGATACATGACTGAATGGAACTGTCTTTACATTGGTAGCAGACTATCATCATCAGGCGGTGCTGTATCATCAGATAAGGCATTTTCTACAGGCTACAATACAATACAGTATGATAGACTTAAATTAACTAGTGAAAAGACACATTAACACATTAAAACATTACCATGAACATTAAATTATAGAGTCATCTCGATGGATCTCAATGCCATTGGCAAAGCCACCACAGCGTGACCTTGAATGAACTTGACATGATAAATGTATTATCTGTAGGATTTCCTACCTAACAGATAATACATTTATCATGTCGAGTTCACACAATATTAGGGGGCTGAGGGCTCTCGACCAATCAGAATTAATATACTAGTAAAATGATGGTATAATTATCATAACGGTCTATTGCCTGTCCCCAACTGTCCTATACCAACATATTACTGTACATCAAGAGACTGGTAGTCATAATTTCCTCCTGTAAAAGTTTCATTTCATTCTAACTCTGTCAAAAGAATACAAACAACTCTGTTTCTGGCAGATAGGGGCAGCATGTATTGCTATGACACTGTCTTTCAGCGCTGTGTAGTTCATGCCTAGGGATACTCATTAGAGTCTATACTGAACTGCATAATATTATGTTAGTTGAAATTATTTGTGCTGTTATTCTTTCCCTTGGCACAATTGCTTTTCATCAATGACCTGGGCTCGTCCCACCAGGCTCGATGTTGTATGTGAGAGATATTCTAGTTGGTTCTCTCCTGTGCTTTAAGAGTTTTTCTCCTGGTTCTCTGTTTTTCGAACCTCCACAAAAATCAACATGCAAGTCGAGTGTTGTGAGCAGTATATATCAAATGTAGTGGTTAACGAAGGTGTGTGCGGAGCAAACCTCACCAACTACCCCTGTACAGGTAGTGGTGGTCATAAAATAATAATAATAATAATAATAATAATATGTGTTTGTACTGTTACAGAACACTTTGTTTGATAAAAAATGTAAAATAATAATAATAATAACAATAATGATAAAATATAAAAATATAATAATAATAATAATAATTATCATTATTATTAGAATATTAAAATATTAGTAAAATATATATTAATATATATAAGACGTTATCATACCTTGTATCTTGGGGGGCGTCTAACTTCTGCACAACGACAAATAAAATTGCATCCATCCTAGAACATGAGAAAAGAAAATTTCATACATTGTGGTTCAACAGCTCTGTTTCTCAATGGTGTATAATCATTTAAAAAACTCATTAATAATTCATGAAGGAAACACAATAGAAATCATGACCATGAAGGAGGTTTTATATCTGATATAGATTCGTCTTTATTTGCATAAACTTTAACATGGATTTTCTCTATCAAACTTGGTTCATTTCGTAAAGAATTCGGTACAGTATGAGAACATACATCAGGAGTTTTTTAAGCCGTTTAATAAACTCACAGATCGTGTTTTATCGGGTCTAAAACCACTCAGCTACGCCTTGTGTTTTATACCCGATAAAACACTCCTGCTCGTTTATTAAACAGTACATATCTCATCATCAACATTATCCTTTATGCCTGTGTAGCATGTAGGGCAAACATCAAGGCCGGCTATAATTTGTGTATACTTCTACTTAATCTTAATTCAAGAAACTTGAAATGCAATGATGTAATATAAGAAGTTCTGAGAGTAGGGTTGGCGAAATGTCTGTCTTTATTATTATAAAAGAACACTCTAACTCATATCCATGATATTATTCTAGATTTACTTACTGCTTGCAAGTTTCCAAATGCTCTCCACATGTTAAAGTTCGGTATTTGCTCAAATCCCTTTGCTCCAGCGACAAAACGCTGATATAGGAAGCCAAGCACAAGGTAGACAGATACCACAATAAGGAAACTGGAAAAAGAGAAAACCATATTTATTGATGTCTTTTAAGTATGATCACTATTTTAACAGAAATAGTGCAAATCTCCAAAAAGAAGTCTTTGGCTTGTAACCGTATATGATCTCAAAGATATTTTTATGGATCATGGGATTGCAGTATGTTAGAAGGCTCATTTTTAGTAAGAGCTGGTTTATGGGGTAAAACTTTTGTTAAAAATACCCTAGGCCAATTTTTAGATTGCATTTTGTGACTTATGTAAAATACCATATTTAGCATTGTGAACTCTGTAGCCAGCAAAGAACTGTTCTATTTGAGCTTTAAATCTCTCTACCAAAGAGCTTTAGTTGTGACATTACTGCTTTTTCATAACATGCAAACTTGAATTGGTAGTTGCGATATGCCCATTGGGATTTAATTTTTTACTGCCATCAGTCAAAAATATGAAAGGTACTGGCCGATTATTTTGATCAATGGTAGCAAAAAACAAATTTCAGCATGCAGCTCGCTACGAAATTCGCATGTTTATGTAAAAAGTATTTGCATCATTGTTCACAACTAAAACTAAATATGCTTAAATATATAAGACCCCAAAAAAGGTAAAACTTGGAAAAACACTTTGCATTCTTGGTTTGACCTGTTGCCCTCATCGAAAGTTCGAATACTAATTTAGAAGCTGATCTTTGCGGCGGGAGGAAAACCAGGGTACCAGGAGAAATACTCTGAAGCATAGGAGAGAACAAACTATAGAGACCTTCTTCACAGTGACATTGATGAGAGGCAAAACATTTAAAAAAATAATTGACTAGTGTGAGAAAAAAACAAACAATTGGTCAATTTTACTCTTTGACGCCTACCAAGGCCACCCAGACAAATTTTCATACAAATTAACTGATTGAGCATTTAAACAATAGAATCTGTACAAATGTTCGAGTCATTTTCCCCTTTAAAATTACAGTATATATTTTGCTTTATACGAGTGTGTGTATGATTAGTAGTGAACAAGAAACAGCTTAAAATCAAGAATTCAATAATTTATCTGCTATGCAGCGTTAAAAATATGATTTGTGGAATTGATTCACAGTTTGTTTGGGTGGCCTTGACTGATGTGGACGCACTGTATAATTTGACCATTGACTACAACATCTATTCTAGCTTTACAAATGGGCTTAAAGTTTGGGAGGGAAGTATCATACATGTAGGAAAGGTGGGGGAAATTTAGGCAACTTTGGTAGGGCTTCAATTCAGAGGGACTTGTTTTTGGAAGTTTACAGACTCTGCATATAAAATGTGTGATTCCAGAAAATATCCCATCCCATACTACTCCACCATGGAGGATACCAGAAATTCCCAGTGGGTGGGTATCAGAGAAAAAACAAATTTCAAGGTTTGCGAGGAAGAAAATTGGAAATTCCAGAGGGGTGGGGGACCTTTTTTACAAATTCCCTACAATCCATGGTGGGGTAAGTGGAAATTTTCTGGAACCATATGATAATATCCCATCCCATACTATTCCACCATGGAGGAAATCAGAAATTCCCAAAGGGTGGGTATCAGAGAAAAAACAAAATTACAAGGTTTGTGAGGAAGAAAATTGGAAATTCCAGAGGGGTGGGGGACCTTATTTACAAATTCCCTCCTGTCCATGGTGGGGTAAGTGGAAATTTTCTGGAACCATATGATGATGTACTGGATGACTTACATAATAAGAAGGATGGAGCCTGGACTGATTGTTTTTGGTCCTACAGTGCAAGCCGCTTTGTGGTTCAGTTCAAACAGGTAATAACATGGATCTGTTGTAAAATAAGTATCATTTGTCCTGTGTTCCTCAATCACTTTTAGTGTGCCCTTTGTAGGAAAAAAGAAACAAGGAAAGTTTAAAAAATACAGCATGGTCCTTGTGCTTGTTCATGATAAGACAACGCTAACTTGGCCTGTGTTGCCGGCGGTCTGTGTTGTTTTTTTTTTTTGGGGGGGGGGGGGGGGGGGGAGGGAGATTTAGATTTAGAAAATTAGAATCCAAAAACTTTTTCAATATTTTTTTTTCCATCTTAAGCAGCCACCTTACAGCCATTCTCAATCAAATGCACCCTCTAGCGATTGTTTCTGTCGCGACAAAGAAGGTTTTGATGGATGTCAATCACAAGGCCTTTCCATAACATTGTTGGAAAACGCAAAGCTATAAGGGCACATGCCTATAGAATGTCATGGAAACGCCTTGATTGACTTCCACCAAAAGCTTCTTCATAGCGACAGAAACAATCGCTAGAGCAGCGCGTGTGATTGAGAATGGCTGTAACAATATGAGCATAATCCCCAACTATAAAGTAACATAATTTAATAGTTCTTTTTTATGCTTACTCTACTCTCATTTGGATCACAGATAATTAGAAGATCACTTTTTCTTGGTGCTTTTTGACAATGGCTATGGTAGTTTTCTCCTCCACCATAGGAAACCATTAACCAATCAGCTGCAATTCAAACAAATTGTTAGTCATTTTTAAAAGCATTTTACTGCAGGTTTCTATACCCTGCAAACTTGATTTGGTAGTTGCGAGTTGAACGCTGAAGTTAGATTTTTTCTGAAATCAATATAATCAGGCAGCACCATTCATATTCTTGACCAGTGGCAGTAAAGACCCAAATTCACAAAATGACATTGAAATGTCAGAGTTTGCAGAATATCAAAAACCCTGGCAGTAAACACTGTCAGGGTTCGCAATGAGAAATCAAATGTAAAATTCAAGGATTCAAAAACAATATTTCAAGGAGTATTATCTTCCATTTTTGAGTTACTATGGCTTAGAGCACTTTTTACAATGAATCAAAGGCAACCTGTGTTGAACTTGTGGATATACAACCCAGGTGATCTGAGGAAAAATGATCAGCCAATCAAATCGCAAATCACTTTTTTGAAGAAAAAAAATCAATCCCATGCATCTTTGCGCGTCCTAATTCATGATGTGTAGCAGAAAAGAAAATGGCTGGCAAGGAAAATACAAGTTACGAGAAATATCATTTTACAGGGAGTTTAAGGCTTTAAAATGTTTCTGCTCTAAATAATATGTTCTCCAGATGAGACTAGAGACATTTACCTTCATCACTCAGGTTATTTTTTTCATTTTTCATTTAAAATTGAACCCTTGGGGTGAAAAACTTTCTCAATTCCTTAATAAGATTTTTTTGGACTCACGGTAAAGATTAGACCCAACTCTTGGTTTTTAGACCATTGATTGACATCAATTCTTTCTACACAGCGAGCAACAAGCAACAAGTTCAGACCTCACTCTTGGTTTTTAGTCACTTGTCTGCATCACTATGCATCATGGCAAATCCATGAAAAAATTGACATGAAGTAATGTGCCTTTCTTAGCTTTTAATTTTTTTCTTATAAGTTTTGACTCACTAGGTTCTATGTATGAAATATTAGCCTCACATCATTCTCCATGAGCCAAGTATTCAGGAAAAAAACAAAGTAGGTCCCAGTTGTTCATCTATTTATGAGCTCGCAGGATAACCGTGCCAATATTTTCAATATTTTAATGAGTAAATGATGTATGACCTTTACACTAAAATTCCTTACAAACTCTCAGTTCTTTTAGATGATGCTGATTACATTTAGGCTGACCAAAGGCTTCATGATGCCCTCTAGCACTCTACAGATGGACAAAATGGCTCTGAAAATCTTCCATTTTCTAAATACAGCCTGTAGTGTATTCAAGCTGCAGTTGCATCAAACAAAAAAACGTTTCTTTGCTGGAATACTGTATCACACCACTGGTGAACTTTGTACCTCATTTCCATAAAAGGCTGACAATGTCAATTTCCAAATTCCAAATATGGTTTTGTTAGTGCTTGCAGAATGATTAGGTCCAGAAAAACGCTAAAAAACCTCAAAAATGCCTAGGAGTAAAAGGGATCAAAAAGTAAAGTTTTTGATTTTTGATCAAAAATCTTAACAGTATATCACTCGAGTGAAAGAGCATCCAAAAGTGAGTGAGCTGTTAAAGTTTAAATGCTGTGGCCTTTTTTTCTCACACTCACACTCACATGCATTTTACACATCTGTAGAAATCATAGAAGAATAACTTTTTTTGCCCACAATTTTTTACTAAATCCTTATACAGTCAATATACTCTCGCCTTACGGACACCCCGCTATTACGGACACCTCGATATTACAGACAGAGAATAAATCCCCAGCGAAAAATACAAAGAAATGACTGAAAGTAATTAACTCCCGTTATTACGGACTCTCGCTATTACGGAATTACGGACACTTCGTCTGGTCCCAATTGCATATTTTCATTGTTTAACTCTCGTTATAACGGACACATCCTGCAATTAAATACCGCAGTACATTAATAATTTAAGTGGTTTATTGAAAAATAACCAGATACAGTACAATTCTGTATTGAACTTTCTTGTTCAGCGTGGGCTGACTACGATTGCTAGTGAGTTTTCAAGTTTAAGCAATAAAGTAGCAGAAAGTGCACTCAAAAAACAATCACGCCAAAGCACAATCGATAGCTTTTTCATATCTCAGAGTCAGAGTAAAGTCTACTACAGTACTGTACCATGTAATTTTTAATTTTACGTTACTTTTTTATTCATAGTTTTCATACGATCTTATAAGGTTAAAGTTTGCTTAATATCAGAATAATTGTCATAGTTTTGATTCTATGTTGCTTGTTTTATGTGATTAACAATAGTGATAGTTGTTATGTAATCAAATTAAACAATTTCAAGAAAAAAATGAGTGGTTTTTTTTCCCGCACCCCGCTATTACTGACTCTCGCTATTGCGGACACTAAATTACGGTCCCGAGGGTGTCCGTAATAGCGAGAGTTGACTGTATATATTATATTCTTTCCATTGACATGAATTGAATGTGGTCTGAAATGAAAAACATTATGCCTAAACTAATAAATACAAAAGAGGTCTATCTTGCACTAAAAAGTACAAGAAAATCTTTTTTTTTTACTTACTTCCTCCTCTGATTGTTGCACTTTTATATGTTCCAGCATTATAAAGTGTTTGAGTGTCTTTTTTTGTTTGTTCCACCGCAACCAATTCCTTCCCAGTTTGACAGATCCTGATTGAATAACTGTATTTATTAGAGTCATCGACACAGCTATATTGACTGAAAAAAAATTGAAAGGAACGTATGAATACTCCGGTTTACTGTAAAGTTCTGTGTAGCTCAGGGATACCATCGACTTTGTGCAAGATATTCATGTCTTCCAGTGATGGTTGGTAAAATTTTAGCATTATTATTCAAGGTCTTAAAAAAATGTGTCTATCATTGCAAGCTCAGCGTTCGTCTTACTTCGATGCAAAGGCATGCCTACCTTGCAAGAAGGCACAGGGAGCTGTGAAAGGGACTATTGACAACTGGATATTAGAAAATGATTGTCCATGTACTGTAGCTGACAACCACAATTTTTGTTCCGAGTCTTTTTTTGGTGTTTTTTTGAATAAAAGAAAGAGAAGGTATACATAAGGTATACATGAAATTAAAATGATTAAATAATGTGAATGACTACCCAATAGGGAGTGTGCAAACAGGACTCTGAGTCCCATAAATGATAGGAAAAAAGGAAAAGAAAGGAAAGGAAAGGAAAAAGTTTTCAGTCAATCATTTTTGGATTTAGTCAGCAAAAAAATTAACTACAGTGTATTTAAGAAAAAAAAGTTTGAATAAGATGAATATGAATCTGGATCAAAAAAATCTAACACTAAGAAATAATGATTTAAGAATATATAATGATTTAATGGATATCCTCACTTAGAAAAAAAATGCAGTGGCAGGCAAGATTCGAACCCTGGACTTGTTATTACTATGCCTATCCCAACCCTAAACCTAATGCACTAGTCATTAAATAACTTTTGAATGTATTTCCACAGGGAGCCCAATTTAGATTAAAGTGAATGGTGGAAATAAAATCGTAAAATTAAATACTTATTTTTTTTTAAATTCAATAACAAGATAATGTCCTCCGTTTTCGCGCGCGCCTTTGTTTTCCTATATAATTTCCCTATGGTATCTGATGTTGATCTTATGTATATATACTCTGACAAGGGAGGAAACTACAGTCGCCATATTTGAACAAACAACTCACTTTAAATCACGATTTCATCATCTTTTAAACCTCGAACTCCACAAAAAACTTGATCAAAATGATCTCTACGATGGGGGATTCATTTATTTAAGACTCGTTTGGCTCTTCCTACAAGATTTCTATGAGTGAAATTTTCGTGCACAAAATGTTTCGCTTGCAGAAAATTTTCTGCCATGTTATGTCAAAGTTACTACTTGCGTAGGACTCAGGCAAGAACGAATTTCAACCTTACTACTCTCCCGCACAGGATTTTTGTAACGTGTACACGACCCACCACCAGCCACCCCACAGGGCTAGTTTTGCTCTTGAAAAATCCTTCCACAATGATGATGCAGTTTTCTCCTGAAAAAGTCTGGAAATCTCCAAAATTTCAAGTTAAATGAAAGACATCCATTGTAATTTTCACTAAACCTGATATCATGTTGAATTATCTGTAGTTATCTTTCATTTTTCAAAGTAAAACCAACCAAAAAAGCAAAAAAATGTCAACCATGGAGAACTTTTGTCCATTCACTTTAATTTAAATTGGGCTCCCTGTGGTATTTCCAGTCAAATGCCCTGCTATGTCCCGGCCGGGGGGGAGGGGGGTGGGGGTTTACATTTGACTAGTGCATAACACTTAGCCATGAAGTGAATTCCCTGGGATGCTTTCTGATTTTTGTCATATTTAGAACGATATCAAAATATATATTTAAATATCCATAGGAATAGAAATTGCAAGTCGGCATACGGTTACCGTACGAATAATTTCGGACTCTGCCTACAAGCATCCCTGCTTATCAGGTGCATGTCACATGACTGGCTTACAGCATACCTATACTATTCTGACCATCTGTAAGAATGATACCGAAACCAGCGTGGACAGCCATTAACGCTTCCTTCTAAACTAATCATTACTCTCATTGAATCAAAAAATCCCCAACATTGTTTAAAGTAGTTTTGTATTCCATGAAAAAAAATTTTGACTGTTCAAAACTTCTGTGGCGTAGTTTCGGTACTTAAGATTATAATTTAACTAGATATATGGAGGAATCTATCCCTGCTTCTCTTCTTTATATCAACTCAAAGACAGATAGATAAAGTATTTGACGGGCTATAGTAACAAAAATATTATAATAACAAAGTTGAACTTACCGTTGGTCTTTCAGCATATCGATCCTATCATTCACGTTGTTTGGATCGTTGGCGTGGTGTGGGCAGCCACCACAATTAACCATCACAAATACACACGAGCAGAAGATAGTAACAAAAATATATATACTACCAAGATCTGCCATATTGATCTAGCTCAAAATAGATGGTGTTGGTCTACTGAGATATCAAACCAACTCCCCCAAAAAGAAGGAAGATAGATGCCTTGGTGACTAACGTCTGTAGAACAGTGAGTCAGATTACTACCTCATCACCATGACCTACGCAAGCCCAAGAACCAAAGGTAACCCAATAAGAATTTTAACTAATGGGAAATTCCACTGAGTGCAAACCATACATCCGTGAATTAGCTCAAGAACTAAATAGCACTAAACCCATCTATTTGTTTTGTTTTTAATTGTTTCATTGGTACTATTTTGTACTAATTAGTGAGTATAATGAATAATTTAATGACGCATTTGGCATTGGATGATCGAGTACAGTTCTCCTTCTATATAATATAAAATAAAATAGGGAAAGAAATTGATACAAGTGTAACATAAACGATTATTTTTATGTCGTGTGCAAGAAATACATTAACCCCCCCTCCCCCCTCCCCCCTCCCCCCTCCCCCTCCCCCCTCCCCCCTACCCCCTCCCCCTCCCCCCCTCCCCCCTCCCCCCTCCCCCTCCCCCCTCCCCCTCCCCCCTCCCCCCTCCCTCCTCTTTCTTTTTAAGGGGTTTTAGTTGAGTCATCAGCTCAACCGTGACGTCAATCAACATGCATGTGCCAAACGAACGCTCATGGGTCGTTTTCGACCCTTTGCAGAAATATTTCGTTGATGAGCTGAAATGATTTTTATGTCCCAGAAAACAAATTATATGTATAATGCCGCAACATTGGCAGTTTGTCCCGCTCTGGCGCTTCTCGTTCATAGGATTCCTTATACCTGTTTTTTATATTTTTTTAATCTAATTTTTTTAACGTGTTCCAGATCAATTCATTCTTCGAGTACTTGTCTTGGGGTTTCCTCAAAAACTATTTTAGTAGCAAAACTATCTTTTGACACGTATATATTGGGTTTGCCAACAGTTTTAAAGTCTTTTTTATGTTTTGCACTGTTCTTTTCTCAATTTAGCCATAGCCGGTTTTAAAATTTGTTTTGGTAATATTAATGTAATGATTATTACGTATGAATTTCTGTCTGTCACCACTGAGGTGACCCGGGCTCACTCCAGGCCGGACTCGAAGTCGGTTTGAGCTAACTATATGGTTTGAGTAGAGTTGCTTGTTGGTTCTAACAAAACTTTAAAATATTAAGTGTAATATATGACTATAGTGAATGGTTATTGTATGGTACCTTTATTTAAACAGGGTGGCCCATTAAGCTAAAGGCTAGTATCCAAATGGGCCCTGTAGAGTGGTTTTTTTATAAACCCGGGAAATACTTACCAGCCTAATACCAATTAGTTGATCCTACCATAATTTTCTTTTGTTGTCATTTCACTATTACACAATAGCTAATGATATCTGTTTCACAGGTTTATGAAAATCAATCTATAACATAAATCTATATGATTAATAATGATAAAACATATGCTATGTACATGTAGAGATATATAAGAAAAACTATAAACTATCATGATAGACATAGAAAGAGAAGATTTATAATGAAATATATGGAAAAAAGTGATCTACAAATATTTATTATTAATCGAGGTGATTAAATAAAAATACTAGTCAACGTGTAATTACTGTTTTTTTTGTTTTTGTTTTTTTGTTTTTGTTTTTTTGTTTTTGTTTTTGTTTTGTTTTTGTTTTTTTGTTGTTTTTTTGTTTTTTTTTTTTTTTTTTTTTTTTTTTTTTTTTTTTTTTTTTTTTTTTTTTTGTTTTTTTGTTTGTTTTGTTTTGTTTTTTTTTTGTTTAGTTTTTGTTTTTGTTTTTTGTTTTGTTTTGTTTTTGTTTTGTTTTGTTTTTTTTTTGACTTGCTCGACTTTAGATTCTTAAACTTTAACAGATCAACCAAATTCCGACTTACAGTGTTCTTTAATACTGGTGTTCAGTCTTCTTGCAGTCTCCCGATGTATTCTGAATTGCGGCATTCTTCAAGAGTCCATCATTCGTGGTCTCTTGAGTCCTTACAATGAAAGTAGTATACCACCCCACATTTGTTCTTATCACACATTGGATTTATGGGCCGTACATTTTCTGTAACACAAAACCTTTTGATGTTCTGGACGCGCAAAATTAACTCAGGATGAATCGATAATCTTTATTGTACAAATATTATAAAAGCAGGTATTGTGAACATTAAAAAAACGTTTCTTTTCGGGAGTGTATTTTGATTGGTGCAAGACGCAAAGCATTATGGGGTATGCTAAGGTAGAGAATGTCAGGTAAGCCCTTTCTTACTAGTTGTCTCTCACTAGGTCATTTTTAAAGTCAATTAGATTATTTGAGTAAAAAAGCATTTTATTTACTTGATAAAGAATATTACACCGAGTAACAACGAAAAATTCACATGGAAAAAAATCCATTAAAAATAATAACATTTCTAACTCAACAGATAAATTGAATTCAAGTATAACAGCAATGCGCCGACTATTGTTTTACGTACATACATGTAGAAAGGCGATATTGTGCAGGGATTTGAACAAATGCAGTTGGTTTGCCTCCGTCGACCAAACCATCATAAAGATACCAGTTTTTACAGTAGCGAAAAATGCAGATGTAGTGTCTAGCAATTTCATTTAGTAAAGTGATGGCGTTGAGCTGATATCTGAAAGAAAGAACAAAAATATATTCGTTGCTGTTTTTTTGTAGACTGGAAAATCTAAAGAGACATCATCGGTCAAAGCTATTCGACTGCAAAATTAATGAGATTAATTTGTTATCCCTTTAATTGGTTAGTAGCTACTATGAAACTTCTCCCATTTCCATTTGTTTGCGAGTCTTGCGGGTAAGCACTCTGACGTTTGCATAAAGTAAACACCAGGGCCCGGTTGGACGAAGCCTGGATATCGCTATCCGGCGGATAAATCCTTATCCAGTGGATAAGTCGATGCTGTTATCCAATAAATTTATCCACTGCTATCCACTTCGTACAACCGGGCCCTGCTTAATTCGAAATCAGTCATACTATGGTTGGCGTAGCAGTGAGAGCGCTCGCCTCTCACCAATGCGACCCAGGATCGATTATCGGGCTGACGTCATATGTGAGTAAAGCTATTTTGCTTGTTCTCTCCTGTGTTTCTAGGGTTTTTCTCCGGCTCCTCCGGTTTTCCTCCCCCCGCAAAAATCAACTTGTAAATTCTAATTCGATCTACAAAGGGCCTAGATGAAAATTACTTTGGTAATTTAAGTTACCACTAGCAAATTATGTTTTTCTTTAAATTTGTCTGCTAAGTAGTTCAAAATATCTGATGTCTTGTCGGAGAGTATGCGCTTCATGTTTTCCATTTTCAATAGATGGACATGTATATTTTTGTCCTCATACAGTCATACAAAGCCCCAAACTTACCTCGTCTTGAAAACCTCAATGTTTTCAGGCAGATCTTTCTTTTCAAGAGGTTTTAGTTGAGACATCAGCTCAACGTCAACCAACATTAATACTGGCATTTTGTATGAGCCAAAAGATCGCTCATGGATTGTTTTCAGTCCTTTGCATGAATATTTCGTTGATGAGCTGAAATGTTAAGATAAACATACAATCAAATATCCCTTCAAATATCATACTTGAAGCATGATTCTTTCTTAAAGATAAAATTCGCTCAAGACCCATTCCTTCATGTAGGATTAGTTCTTGCCTTCCTTATCAAGTCAAGGCAAAATGTTTTGTGGGATTTGAAAACAATACCAAATATAACCTCCACGAATAAGTTGTCAAGTATTCCCTCTGCCGTAACCCATCAAGTACTACGCGGGAGCTAAGGGTGGTCAGTAGGTTTTAAACCGAAGCTTTTTCTTATGTCAGGGTTCGTGCTACTCCTTGAAATCCTTGAAAAGCCCTGGAATTGAAAACACATTTTCAAGTGCACTTGAAAAGCCCTTGAAAACAGCAAAGCTGCTGGATAATCCTGGAATACTCCTTGAAATTGTAACATATTTCGATTGTAAAGTTCTAGCTTGTAGCTCAAATAACAGCAAGGCATTGGTAACTCATGTTCAGCTTAATTTACATTACAAGTCGATGTTACTGAGCTCCAAATTAAAAAAGTCATTGTTAAAATAAAGCCATTAAATAATGGTTTTTTGTCTCCATAAATTGTTTAAAAAAATAAAATTCACAAACAAAATGGTCATTGAAAACCGTAATTTTGGGCCTTGAAAAGTCCTTAAAAAGTCCTTGAATTTTGTGTTTGAGATGTAGCACGGACCCTGTTATATACTTCAAATAGATTCTTACCCCTGGCTTGAAACAACTACTGGTGCTTCTTGTGGGGGCGCTGTATTGAATTCTTGGCCGCAAAAAGTGACTTCCTTTTCAGGCTCGAACCAAGATTGTATTTCTTCAGATAACGTGGCTTCAGTGTTTGCCCACGTGATGCAGCTACTGCTCTGCAGCCGTCTTTCTCTCGCAGGACAGTATCTTGAAGAGCAGGTAAACAACTGTGTGTTTTGGGAAAATATCTGGAGGTGCTTCAGGTAAAAGTTCCACTCATTTCCGAAGAAATCAACCAAGCCCCGAAAGTGCTGCATCCCATGCACCTCCATGAGTCGTAATTTTACTCTGTTAAATTGCCCAGCGCAATAAAGGCCTTCTAATTCTTTCAGAAGTCGAGCATCTTCCCTTTGAATTCTTTCTTTGACATTTTTGTTTTCCAAGCACACATAATGAAAGATTACCATCCAGTTGTCAATGGGGCAGGTATTCTTAAAGGCATAACCTCCAATGCTCCCTCCCCACTTGGGAAATTCATCAGCTAGCAATTTCGAAGGGAAGGTCTTCGTCAGCTTGTTTCCACTGTTGTTCCAGTGAGAAGTGTATTGTATCTTGCCATAAGGTGGTAGCGTAGCACACGAAGTGTTTCCAACTGCTGATGGAACGTCACTTTTATTGGTGGCATTATTACTCCCTTTCTGTCCATAACCGATGGAATTGCTGAACAGTAATTTGGATTTTTTCTTCCTTGAACATATTCTGTTTTCGGAGGACGTGCTGTCCCTGCTGTTTTCACCTCTACCAGTTTCATTGAACTTAATCGGGGGCTTCCTCTCTGGCGAGGTGACTCTAGTTGCTGAAGAGTTTGGCGTTGTGCAATAATAGCTTTTGATTGGCACTGGGTGCCCAATAGAATTTTCAAATGCAACTTTTGACTTCACTTTTGCATTTTGGTTGGTTACAGATGTAAAAGATGCACAAGTGTTCTTGCCCTTGTTTTCACTTATGTTCACGAACGTATCTTTTGTCGTATTCTTAGGGATGTTTTTTGAGCCCTTTTCTATTTGTGAGGACTTTTGATTTCCATACTCGTGCCTTTTGTTACCGGAAGCACAAAAGGCATGGCTATCTGATCGATCTTTGATGCGTGGACTATCTTTGTATGGAAGTTGTGTGCCCTTTTCTAACGTGTTACTAATGATGTCATTACGTTTTACTTCGATTCTGCGTTGTTCGGTGTAAACCCCTTGATCTTTGATGCGTTGATTATTGTATTTAGATGGAAGTTGAGAGCCCTTTTCTAAGGTGGTACTTTCGTTGTTAATGCATTTTTCTTCGCTCCTGCGTTGGTCGGGGTTTATTGATTGTCCTTTCCGGTTCGCTCTTCTTTTACGTTTGTTTTTCTTTGTAGCTGAATTGTTGGAATGTTGAACAGCGTTTGCCACGATATGATAATCTTTATCTGATTGGCGGTTGGTTGTCCCTTGTGTATTGTTCACATCTTCACCAAGATTGGGAGGAGAATGTTCTTTCTTGGCTTCCTGGCCGCCGAGGACGTCAGATCTTTCATCTGCAGCAGCTGCATCCTCACTTAGAATAAGAGGAGACTGCCCAGCATTGACGTCCTGGCCACATTGGACGTCAAATTGTTCATTTACATCCAGGACATCCTGGCCAAGATTGGAAGAAGACTGTGTTTCCTTGGATTGCTCATCTGCAGCAGGCACATCCTCTCCAAGATTGGCAGGAGACTGTTCCTCCTTGTCTTCCTGGCCACTTAGGACGTCGGATTGTTCATCTGCAGCAGACACATCCTCTCCAAGATTGAGAGGAGACTGTTCTTCCTTGTCTTCCTGACTACTAGGGACTTCCGATGGTTCATCTGCAGCAGACACATTCTCACTAAGAATTGGAGGAGGCTGTTTATCCTTGTTTTCCTGGCCACTGGGGACGTCCGATTGTTTATCTGCAGCAGACACATCCTCACTAAGAATGGCAGAAGACTGTTCATCCTTGATTTCCTGGCCGCTGGGAACGTCCGATTGTTCATATGCTTCCAGGCCATCCTGGCAAAGACCGAGAGAAGACTGTTTTTCCTTGGCTTGCTGGCAACCGGGGATATCCGATTGTTTATCTGCAGGAAGCACATCCTCTCCAAGTTTGGCAGAAGACTGTTCTTCCTTGTCTTCCTGGACACTTGAGGCGTCGGATTGTTTATCTGCAGCAGGCACATCTTCTCCAAGATTGGCAGAAGACTGTTCTTCCTTGTCTTCCTTGCCACTGGGCACGTCCCATTGTTCATTTGCAACAGGCAAGTCCTCTCCAAGATTGGCAGGAGACTGTTCTTCCTTGTCTTTCTGTCCACTGGTGACCTCGGGTTGTTTATCTGCATCCTGGTCATCCTGGCCAATATTGGGAGACGACTTTTCTTCCCTGGCTTCCTTGCAAATTGGAACGTCCAATTGTTCATTTGAATCCAGGACATCCTGGCCAATTGCAAGATTGGGAGAAAGCTGTTCTTTGGCTTTCTGGCCGCTTGAGACGTCGGATTGCTCATCTGCAGCAGGCACATCCTCTTCAAGATTGGCAGGAGACTGTTCCTCCGTGTCTTCCTGACTACTAGGGACGTCCGATGGTTCATCTACAGGAGACACATCCTCACTAACAATTGGAGGAGACTGTTTATCCTTGTTTTCCTGGCCACTAGGGACGTCGGATTGTTGATCTGCAGCAGCCACATCCTCAATGAGAATGGGAAAAGACTGTTCATCCTTGATTTCCTGGCCGCTGGGAACGTCCGATTGTTCATATGCTTCCAGGCCATCCTGGCAAAGACCGAGAGAAGACTGTTTTTCCTTGGCTTGCTGGCAACCGGGGATATCCGATTGTTTATCTGCAGGAAGCACATCCTCCCCAAGATTGGCATGAGACTGTTCTTCCTTGTCTTCCTGGACTCTTGGGACGTCGGATTGTTCATCTGTAGCAGGCACATCCTCTCCAAGATTGGCAGAAGACTGTTCTTCCTTGTCTTCCTTGCCACCGGGCACGTCCCATTGTTCATTTGCAACAGGCAAGTCCTCTCCAAGATTGGCAGGAGACTGTTCTTCCTTGTCTTTCCGACCACTGGTGACCTCGGGTTGTTTATCTGCATCCAGGTCATCCTGGCCAATATTGGGAGACGACTTTTCTTCCTTGGCTTCCTGGCAAATTGGAACGTCCAATTGTTCATTTGAATCCAGGAAATCCTGGCCAATTGCAAGATTGGTGGAAAGCTGTTGTTCTTTGGTTTTCTGGCTGATGGGGATGTCCGATTGTTCATCTGCAGCAGGCACATCTTCTCCAAGATTGGCAGAAGTCTGTTCTTTATTGGCTTCCTGGCTGTTGGCCACGTCGGATTGTTCCTCTGCAACATGCCCATCCTCTACAAGATTGGGAGTACACTGTTGTTCCTTTGCGATTGCTTTCTGGCTGATGGCGACGTCGCATTGTTTCAACGGAATGTCTACATCACTGGCCACGATGATCGTGGATTTGAATCGTTGTTTCTTCCTTTTGATTGGACTTTTCTTTTTCGTTAGAGCCCTGATAAAAGATTAAAAGTACTATGGTTATCAATACACGATTATTTATTGTTATGTTCTTAATTTGTATCCCCTCTTTGTGTGTCTATCTGTCTACCTCTCTATCCGTACTTGCTAAGGACCAGTTGTCTCGTAGCTATGAACACTTACCATTTCATGGCAATAACTGTCAGTATTACCAGGAAGAGACCGCATGGTAACATCCACAATAGACAGGGTAATGTAGATGGTTGTGGTTTGTATATGGCCACAGGATGGTTCTGTTTTTGTGTGGCAATGGGGCTCCAAGGAAGATCTAAATATTAATGGCAATTGATGCAATTAGTGATATTATACGATTGCTCGTCATGGTTAATCACCACCGCAAGTACAGAAGTGACGCAGCTCAACGGGATCCAACTGAAAGCATGTGAAGGCGCATCTAACTGGCTTAGAGCATGTATGAACCCGGCACACAGCTCGAACCAGTTTGGTAGGGTTGATTAGACAGAAGGTAGGTAAAACGTCGCGCTATCTAGACTCCCCGTAAGTCTCGCTTCGATGCAAAGGCACGGCTACATTTCAAGATGGCGCAGGAAACTGTGAAAGGGACCATTAGTCCCCGAGCGCACGTGGCCAAGTTGGCTATTAATTTATAGCCCTTGAGGGCAAAAGGATTTTTTTAAAGTCAAATCCAAGTCGGCCAATTATATAGATGCAAACAAGTTTTGAATTAAAGTTAAATTCAATGTTTGGGTTTTCAAAACCAGCACTTTTCGCTACTTGTAGACAACTTATACTTAGTAGTAGCTCAATCAATCAGAACGCAGCATTGATGATAGACCAGTCGCTGGATTTGACTAATTCAGGTGAGTTTGGACGTGCTTGATACAAACGATATTTACGTACCTGGCTGATGATGTTTCTGCCATTGTCTTTGCCATTCATGAGGCTTGACGTGTTCTGGAAAATGGAAGCTCGGATGGATTTCAAACGGGCGGGCTTCAGTTGTTTGGATATTTCCATCTGGTCTGTAAACTATGTATATAGTTCAAAGAAATATATATTTATAGCTAATAGATAATATTAGTATAAGGTTAAAAATCCATTAGGATTGTTTTTAATATTTTAAACTAACTTTTGCAGATAATTTTTTTATGATTTAAATTTATACGGGGGCCATGAGTTTATCAGTTCCCACTGTCAAATGTCCCCTCTTAAAATAAAGTTTATTATTATTATTATTATTATTATTATTACATTAAAAATTCACTTGATACTTTTTTTCATTTACACAGATTTATGAGTAATAATAACATAAGGAGATCATCTATATGTAATATTTACAATTAACTGAATAAAAAATTGCTATAAAACAAAAAGGAAGCAAGGAAGCAAGGAAGCAAAGAAGCAAGAAAGCAAGGAAGCAAGGAAGCAAGGAAGCAAGGAAGCAAGGAAGCAAGGAAGCAAGGAAGCAAGGAAGCAAGGAAGCAAGGAAGCAAGGAAGCAAGGAAGCAAGGAAGCAAGGAAGCAAGGAAGCAAGGAAGCAAGGAAGCAAGGAAGCAAGGAAGCAAGGAAGCAAGGAAGCAAGGAAGCAAGGAAGCAAGGAAGCAACGAAGCAACGAAGCAACGAAGCAACGAAGCAACGAAGCAACGAAGCAACGAAGCAACGAAGCAACGAAGCAACGAAGCAACGAAGCAACGAAGCAAGGAAGCAACGAAGCAACGAAGCAACGAAGCAACGAAGCAAGGAAGCAAGGAAGCAAGGAAGCAACGAAGCAACGAAGCAAGCAAGCAACGAAGCAACGAAGCAACGAAGCAACGAAGCAACGAAGCAACGAAGCAACGAAGCAAGGAAGGCACGGAAGCAACGAAGCAAGGAAGCAAGGAAGCAACGAAGCAAGGAAGCAAGGAAGCAAGGAAGCAAGAAGCAAGGAAGCAAGGAAGCAAGGAAGCAAGGAAGCAAGGAAGCAAGGAAGCAAGAAGCAAGAAGCAACGAAGCAAGGAAGCAACGAAGCAAGGAAGCAAGGAAGCAAGAAGCACGGAAGCAAGGAAGCAAGGAAGCAACGAAGCAACGAAGCACGAAGCAAGGAAGCAGAGCAAAGCAAGGAAGCAAGGAAGCAATGAAGCAAGGAAGCAAGGAAGCAAGGAAGAGGAAGCAAGGAAGCAAGGAAGCAAGGAAGCAAGGAAGCAAGGAAGCAAGGAAGCAGAAGCAAGGAAGCAAGGAAGCAAGGAAGCAAGGAAGCAAGGAAGCAGGAAGCAAGGAAGCAAGGAAGCAAGGAAGCAAGGAAGCAAGGAAGCAATGCAAAGCAAGGAAGCAAGGAAGCAAGCAAGCAAGAAGCAAGCAAGCAAGAAGCAAGGAAAGCAAGGAAGCAAGGAAGCAAGGAAGCAAGGAAGCAAGGAAGCAAGGAAGCAAGGAAGCAAGAAGCAAGGAAGCAAGCGAAGCAAGGAAGCAACGAAGCAAGCGAAGCAACGAAGCAACGAAGCAACGAAGCAACGAAGCAACGAAGCAACGAAGCAACGAAGCAACGAAGCAACGAAGCAACGAAGCAACGAAGCAACGAAGCAACGAAGCAACGAAGCAACGAGCAACGAAGCAACGAAGCAACGAAGCAACGAAGCAACGAAGCAACGAAGCAACGAAGCAACGAAGCAACGAAGCAACGAAGCAACGAAGCAACGAAGCAACGAAGCAACGAAGCAACGAAGCAACGAAGCAACGAAGCAACGAAGCAACGAAGCAACGAAGCAACGAAGCAACGAAGCAACGAAGCAACGAAGCAACGAAGCAACGAAGCAACGAAGCAACGAAGCAACGAAGCAACGAAGCAACGAAGCAACGAAGCAAGGAAGCAAGCAAGCAAGGAAGCAAGGAAGCAAGGAAGCAAGCAAGCAAGGAAGCAACGAAGCAAGGAAGCAGGGAAGCAGGGAAGCAACGAAGCAACGAAGCAAGGCAGCAACGAAGCAACGAAGCAAGCAAGCAAGCAAGCAAGGAAGCAAGGAAGCAACGAAGCAACGAAGCAACGAAGCAACGAAGCAACGAAGCAACGAAGCAACGAAGCAACGAAGCAACGAAGCAACGAAGCAACGAAGCAACGAAGCAAGGAAGCAAGGAAGCAAGGAAGCAACGAAGCAAGGAAGCAAGGAAGCAAGGAAGCAAGGAAGCAACGAAGCAACGAAGCAACGAAGCAACGAAGCAACGAAGCAACGAAGCAACGAAGCAACGAAGCAACGAAGCAACGAAGCAACGAAGCAACGAAGCAAGCAAGCAAGCAAGCAAGCAAGCAAGGAAGCAAGGAAGCAAGCAAGCAAGCAAGCAAGCAAGCAAGGAAGCAAGGAAGCAAGCAAGGAAGCAAGCAAGCAAGGAAGCAACGAAGCAAGGAAGCAGGGAAGCAGGGAAGCAACGAAGCAACGAAGCAAGGCAGCAAGGAAGCAACGAAGCAAGCAAGCAAGCAAGCAACGAAGCAAGGAAGCAAGGAAGCAACGAAGCAACGAAGCAACGAAGCAACGAAGCAACGAAGCAACGAAGCAACGAAGCAACGAAGCAACGAAGCAACGAAGCAACGAAGCAACGAAGCAACGAAGCAACGAAGCAACGAAGCAACGAAGCAACGAAGCAGGGAAGCAGGGAAGCAGGAAGCAACGAAGCAACGAAGCAAGGCAGCAAGGAAGCAACGAAGCAAGCAAGCAAGCAAGCAAGCAAGCAAGGAAGCAAGGAAGCAACGAAGCAACGAAGCAACGAAGCAACGAAGCAACGAAGCAACGAAGCAACGAAGCAACGAAGCAACGAAGCAACGAAGCAACGAAGCAACGAAGCAACGAAGCAACGAAGCAACGAAGCAACGAAGCAACGAAGCAGGGAAGCAGGGAAGCAACGAAGCAAGGAAGCAGGGAAGCAACGAAGCAAGGAAGCAAGCCCCCCCCCCCCCACGGGAGGAAGCAAGGCAGCAAGGCAGCAAGGCAGCAAGGCAGCAAGGCAGCAAGGCAGCAAGGCAGCAAGGCAGCAAGGCAGCAAGGCAGCAAGGCAGCAAGGCAGCAAGGCAGCAAGGCAGCAAGGCAGCAAGGCAGCACGGCAGCAAGGCAAGAAGGAAGGAAGGAAAGAAGGAAGGAAGGAAAGAAGGAAGGAAGGAAGGAAGAAATGCCTGAAAAAGCAATGAAAATATTGAAAGGAAGGCCAAGGGAAGCAAAAGGAAAAGAAAAAGGGTTGACAGGATAATAAATATACAATGTAACAGCAATATGTAGGTAATATTTTACAATGGGGGTAATTTAAAAAAAAAAAAAGATCCAAGACTAGTCTGACTTACCAGTGAGAGCTGTTATTTTTTTTAACGATTCTTGTTCTTTTTTGGACAGAAGATTTCCTGTTGAGTGTGAAAAAGAAAAAAGAAAAACAGGCATGAAGAAAATCGAAATTAGTAATCGATCACTTGATGAAGGGTTGATTGTTTATTCTCTATAAAAGGGTTGAATTCTTTCACCTAATTTTTTACTGAACAAAGTAAAACAATTTTCGGTAAAAAAATAGAAAAAAGCTTTTAAAATCTTTATTTTCAACGTATACAATTTAAAGCCAAATCTATTTGAGCTAATAAATATTCCCATCTCAAAACATGCGGATTCTCTTGAACACTATTTCTTTCTCGGAGTACATAATATTAATCTCTAACTTCGTATTTTATCCCAAACGTTTGCTGCGTTGACTGACAATGCTAATAGGACCAATAGTCTAAGAGACCTTCCATGCATTGAGTGTTTTTTCTTTCTTGTAACAGCCAGTATTGTATGCCTTCTTTATTTAGTCTACTCGTTTCTTACCTCTTCTGTACAATGGAATGTATTCTACTCTAAAAATGTCATATTGAGGATAGTACTTTTTGATGGTAATGACGCCCGCACCAAGAAGTGCAGCGAGCGATGTAAGGATCACTTTTCCCAAGTTTGCTATAACAATTTCAAACATGTTGTCTGCTTTAAGCTTTCAACTATAATGACTTTGTGACGCGAAAAATCTGCTTATTAGGCCCTAAATTCTTTTATGACATCACAAGAAAATTATGATGTCATAGATAGAATGCGCGCGCTCAGAGTTTGTAATTAAGACACAGGGAGCCCAATTTGTAGTAGTCTTACAAGGCCAAAAATTGTTTCATTTTTATAGGTTTCAGTTTAAATACCCGCTCGTGATGAGCTTTTACATCGTAACTTTGGAAACAATCAAAACCTCAACTCCTGGCCTCGTAGAAAGAAAACGTTTGTCCACCAATTGCCATTTCACCCTCACATTTTTCGTTCTAGCGGAGCACCATAGGTATAGAAAACTATCCATGCAACTCAGTTTTTGTGGTCATCGCATGGGAGCCCTGTGCGTAACGCTAAAAGTGTCGCCCGCCAGGTGTACATCGCGTTTCTGATTGGTCGAGCTTTCAAATTACACGTCACTTGGAAAATGACGACTTTTTTAACGAGCTTTTTAACTATCAATGTTTTAAGTCGTAAAGGTTTTTGTAGGTTGGATTCATATTATGAAACTCAATTTGACTCATCAAACTTTAAAAATGATTTTATATTTTCCTTAGCTTTCGACCGACACGGTCATCCTCAGAGGAACTAAAATACGTTACAATATTAACAAAACCTACGCGATCAAACGTTGTACATATGCGCGAGCAAAAGAATCGCGCGCACAAACCTGAAACCACGAGCATTGAAAATCACAAAAGATTTATGTAATTTGCTGGCAGAATTCTGCCACTGTCTCATGTGAGATATCAAAGCAAAAGAACATTGTTTTTAATAGATATTTTTAATTCAGTTGATTATATAATTATCAATGAAGTATGTTTTGGCTTTTTCAGGCAATTCTTTCCGTGTATTTTTGAATAGCCATCACAATGGTGCTATCTTCACACGTGAAAATACATGTTATTTTCACGTGTGAAGATATCAATTTTTCGAAATAGAGAAAAACAGATATTTCATTGGTAATTATATAATAAATAAAATTATTTTTAAAGGTTGATGAGTCAATTTGAGTTTCATAATATCAATTTTTTGTGAATATAGAGGTTAGGACATTTTCTATTTTGTTTTATTTAGTGTAGATAACATAGCTACAACATTACCGGAAAACGAGCAACAAACTAGCATGACGATCGAGTTTTGTTCTTATGGTAAGAGTATTCGTAGTTCATACATGATATAAAATAATCATTTGAAAAAGCACTTTTTGAATTCCACAATTAGAAAAATCCAAGAGATCTTTGAGAAAGTTTAAAGCTAAATAACATTCCCAAAATTACCGGCAAACGAGCAACGAACTAGAATGACAAACTTGCGAAAAAAGTGTACCTGTTTTTTCAATAGTTTTATATCTTTCTACAGGTAATTTATCTAAATATTGAATGAGTTTTAAAATTACACTAAATATTCAACTGTTTATTGAGCTTTTCGACCTAGTACATGATTATAAAGATGAGCTTAAATTTGTGTTGTTGTGAGATATGTTATTGCAAAGAGCGGTACCTTGTCTTTCACTTTCAAAAGGTAAGAAAATATTAAAAAACATTTCCAAACGACAATTTACTGACAAAGATTTATTTATTTTGTATTTGCTTCGCATTTTGCGTTATTTTCTTTTTTGCCTCAGTTGTTCTTATCAAGTATAAATGATAAATGAATGTAAACTTATTAGTTTTTCAAAAACCTTTGTTGTTAACAAGATGAAAACTGGTAAAATTGAATTTTCAAAATCTAGTAAGCATGAATGAAAATACGGTTCTTGTAAAAACACAAAGCTTTAATTTGATGTGGATAATGAACCAAACATCGTTATTAGTGTAAAAGAAGTAAAAGTAAGCTTATGCATTTTGCTCACCTTTTTTTAAACCAGTTTTCAAGTCTGTTTCATAGTCTTGATTTGTCCATAAAAGTTCGGAAATCTCCAAAATTTCGATTTCAATAAAAGACATCCGAGCTAAATTTCACTAAATCTGATATTGTATTGCCGCGGATTATTTGTAGTAATCTTTCGTTTTACAAGTAAGATTAACCAGGAATTCAAAGCTTAAAAAATGTCGGCCATGGAAAACTTTGTCGAAGAATCTTCCAAGAAAAAAACTAGCCCCTGGGGGGTGTGTGGTGGGGGGGTTTGGTGGTGAGTTGTGTTCAATTCATATAAGTGGGAGAGTATTCTCGCCCAAAAAAACGATGTAGTGCATTTTGATTCGTTTTCAGTGCATGTTTTTTCATTATGGGAAACATTATCTTACCGATTTTAATTTTATCTTCCTTATTCATTCAAATTGGGCTCCCTGTGACTTGCGTATCGGGAGCTCCGCTTTTAGGCAGTGCCTAAATATATTTAATATCCAGAGAGCCAGGATAAAAACTTAATACTCCTCTCCGTAAAATAGTAAATTGAAAGTATGAATGAGGAATGAGAGCTGTGGCATCTGGATGGCGGCTAGGACAATGGCTACCCTGGACAAGCAGACTTTCCATTTTTTGAGTCCAGGGTTTCTTGGACTTCCGGTATAAGAGCGCATGCGTTCAAAGACTTGCCAAAAATAAAAAAATATGTGTCCGATCCCTAATTTTTATTTTGATCGGAAGTTAACACAGAACTCTGTTTGAAAGCCTGATTTTCATTGATTATATTTAACTTCCGGAAAATTGCGCATGCGCCAAAAGATGGATTATGCCAGATCCCTCGTTCTTCGCTACAGGCCAGAAAGAAATGCAGGCTCTGGGTACGAGATTACGACAATAACATGACTTTTGGAGGGCGTATTGTTTATTTGTGGCCCGGGTAGCATCATTTGCGCCCGAGCGTAGCGAGGGCCACAAATGAACAATATGATCAACCAAAGTCATTTAATTAAGCAAATTTTCAAAGTTGCCGTACCAGATCTTTAGAGTTGAATTTTTAGCGGGCTGCAAACGTATTTGCGGCCCGCCAAAATTCATTATCGCCCACTGGGCGCGCGTTTTCAAGAGGGCAGTTTGTTGTTTGGGCTTGTATATTGATGATAATGGAGATGACCAATGTAGATTCATTTGCCTACAGGGATGTGCGCACATGCCAAATGCTAATATTTTCTCATTGCCTTTGAGTTTTTCCGTCATTTATCTTTTTTTAATAGGGGCAAAGACAAGCAGCCTTTATAGATGTAAATTGGTCACTCGTTTTGCCTACAAAGGTGCGCACGCATCCCGTTAGAAAATGGTATTTCGTAGTAGTACAAGTAATACGACACGTCTACAATAAACACGATAAAACAAATTCCATCGCCTAAGTATATTTTTATTAGTTTAAAATAGATTTTTTCTACACACCAATTATCATTAGATCTTTCAACTATGAGAAATTTTCTTTACGAAATTTGTAAAATTTGTATTTGTTAGTAAAATATGTTGTTTAATTTCCAAAGAAAACACAGAAGTTAATATATTATCATTACCATAAAACTTGACCAGTGTTTTGTAAAAATAGTACAAAACCAAATAAAACCACCTTTTGGACTTACGTTTGGACATTTGTAAAAACCTAGATAATTCAGTTGCTTAAAAGTGCTGAGTCAGCAAAAACCTCTCACTATAGTGACCTATTTTCTATTCAATGATTTTCATATTTTTAAAACTTAAAAGGTAAATTATTTTTAATTAAGAACCAATGAAAAGATAACATGCACAATGAAAGATGATTGACTTTTGAAATAGCACAGTACCACAGCTAGCCACTTTTATAAAAATATGTGCATAGCGTTTTCCATTAATGCTTTGAGAACTAACATGGTATTTCCTTTTAATAATAAATCTACATAAAATATGAGTTTCTGAATTAAAAATATGCTCCATCTTTTCATTTGAAACCAATACCCAAGGTATAAAGTTTTCAAGAAAAATTCATATCCAACAATTAGCCAATCAGAAACGAGTATTTTATACATAGATGTATTATAAATGATTACTATACAATATATATTCTCCCTGTTTTGCATGCATGTCTGGTCTTGTCTTTGCTGTTTGTGGGTTACCTGTACGTGTTTAACAATTCTTTCTCAATTTTGTATCATGTGCTCAGCCAAAATGTACTATGAAAACAAAAAAAGGCAAATTCCATAGAATTTGTTATGCCTTTGGATGGAAAAATATAAATCATGATTGCAAATGTAAGAAAAAGGTCGTCTGCCATCAAGAGGGTATAGAAACATTACTCAGTCTCCCTCTTTCTTCCATCAGCACAGGAATCCCACATGCAGCCTTTGGGTTTTTAGAGCTCAGTTGTCAGTGGTCGTGGAGGTTTGTCTAAATCTGCTGTCAATTTTTGTATGTGTTTAGCATTACAGTCCTTGCAGTAAAGATGACCATCCAAAGGGTAGCAGCCATCGCCTCCTTTTTCTGACGACAACTGGCGTTTACAGTCCTTTGGAAAGAAATTGATATCAGGTTAACACTGTTTCATCACAGATGCTGATAGACGACACAGGTCATGATAGGTTAATACAGTCAAATCAGTAACATCCAAATATGTACATACCTCACACTTGTAGCATTTGACATGGAAGTCTTTGTTCATGGAAACAATGCGCACAGTTTCATCTTGGCCCTGAAAATCAAACCAGTAATATAACTATAATTTATGACTAATATTGCTTTCATCAGCGTTAAATAATGCGTTTGATCAACTCAGTATTTAAAATTTAATCACCATATTTCTTCTATTAAGCCATAGTTATTATTATGTATGATTAAGCCCTCTGGGGACTTGGGTGGTTTTGGACTAGAAGCTTATCAGAAGGGTTATTTTTTTGAAACCATTAAATTACAGACTGGGGGGTTAATAGATGTTCCTGATCTTTGGAAATTCATAATTACTTAAATGACTCGCCAAGCTAAGGGAAAAAGAACACAATTCTGTAGGGGTAGTGGCTTATTAGAGGATTCAGGCTTATTGAATTTTTGGCACCTTAGACTGAGGGCTTATTAAAAGGGGGGATTAAGAAGAATTAAATACAATATGTTCCAAGCTTTTCAGTCTCTGACTCATCGTCAAGAAATGAATGTTTTAACCCTTTCACTACAAGAGGCTAAAAGGGCCCTAACACAGTCTCTTCCTGGAACATAATTAGGGTGTTTTTTATTTCTCAATATCAAAATGAAAAATATATGTCCTAGGGGACAGGTAATTGAAAAGCAAAAAATAATGTCTTTCCGCTGGCCACTCTAGTAGTGAAAGGGTTAAACACAGCGTAACATATTGATAGTGAAAAATGTACATCGTGAAACATTCTTTCCCTGAAACGATGTTACCAAAAAAAGTTAGGAACATAATTTACTTTTAAATCCTCTGTAGACAGATTTAAAAAAAACAAAAAACAGTTTGTAATTTCCAATTAAGAGCCATCAATCATTAAGCTTCTTCTAATGATAATTACTAATTCAGTAGCTCAGACTCAACCTAAAGTGCCTATGATACCTAATTCAAAATTTTCAGCATTGATTCTAAATGAAGTAAATAGTTGAATGGTAAAATATTTTTATATCGTTTGAGTGATGCGTAGGCACTTAAAATTGCATATGCATTTATTAAATACTTAGTACATACATCTTCAGGAAGAATGAGCTGATGGCACAGAGCACATCTAGGTGAATATTTCCTATAGTAATCCTCCAAACAATGAACCTTGTTGAAGTTATCCAAGGTGAACGGCACACCATCCAAATTCTTGCCACATTCCTCACAGTTAAAGCAATGGGGATGAAAACACTTTCCAGTAGCACGCAGTATCTGTTCCAAAAATAAAATAGGTGCTGTGTTATACATTGTGTCTAGCTAGAATTCATTACAATAATTTTATTGAGCCCTCCGGTGATAAGGTAATGAGAGCAACAAAACCCTGCAACTTCTTACACGACAATGTCACGATTTGCAGAGTGATGTCAGATTATTCATATTAATGCCCATGTACACCACTTGCTTCATAATGTTAAAAAAGTTAAAGATAAAGAAAAAAATAAGGTCTTAAAATAGATAGTCTTTTTATTTTTGCTTCAACTTGCAACTTGCAATGCAAAATTGCTGCTTGAGAAGCTGCAGGATTTTGTTATTGGTATGACCACATCCTTAGGACACAGCTTTCCACAGCATATTAATTACTAGGGTCTTAAATATTTTAGCAAATTTGATTTGATTGTTATATTAAATACACCTACTTGCAAGAACGTTGTCATACAAAAATAGAACATTAGTGATTTAGTGGGATAGGAATTATATTAAAAAACAAAAGAAGATCACTGAAGCTGAACTTTTTCTTTTGTCTTTTAATTATGTATTTCTTTCTCACTAAATTACTAATGTTCTAATATCGTACGACAACATTCTTGCAAGTAGGTGTATGTACAATAGCATAGCAAATGCTATAGCTACTTCCAATAAATTTTCATTTTTTTAAATATAAGAATTTAGTTTTATGATCATGAGTATTTTAAAGCATTATTACAAACTGTAAATTTGAAAAATTATTTCCCATTAAGTGGGGGCTATAGTCCCCCTGGCTCCTACATGCCCGACACATGCAAAACAAATATCAAAATATACCATGAAAATGGATGTAAATCATATGCCATTAGCATGATGGCTTCATGTTACTACCACACCAAAATGCTTTGTGAATTTTCTCATTATTTAAATTTGTATTCCCTCATGAGAATAGTAAGACAATTGGTGCTAATTAACTGAACAAAAGAATGTGTGCAAGGGATTCTGGTAGTGGTAGTAGGTGACACTATAAAGCAAGTGTCCTATTAAATAAGCTGAGCCAAGGAGAGAATAAATTGTTGATTACATCATCATGACTTGAGTTGTTTGTTAAAAGTAAGCAAAGTAAAGGAATGAAAAGACATAAATAATTAATTATGTATAACTTTAAAAATATCGCTCCGGGTTCCTCATGAGTACCCTACATTTCATATTCCGGCTGCGCTACCAGCGTGGTTGGTCCTTGTGGCATGGTGGTTAACACATCGTACTGGAATACCGAAGACGTGGGTTTGATTCCCGCCAAGAGCATTTGATATTTTTCTCTTACTCTCTCTATTTCATTACACACACCGAACGCATAATTTATTACTACTATACTATGTATAACTTACTCGATCAGTTATGTTCTTGTTGCAGTACCAACAGGTTTCCAGGGAATTCTGAAATTTTATGAATTATAATTTTATTTTCAGAAACACAATTTATTGTAACACACATTTGCACTGCTAGCTTAAAATGAAAGCTGGTCAGTTTCTGGTAATGATGACCTGCCAAATTAGTTTTAGCTCAGCCATACCTCATTTCTGGTTCAAAATGACAGGCAAGGCAAAGATTGAACCATTTGAGTTCCAATTCTGACGAGATGTTGTTTGATGATAGCCTGGTAGTTTAAGTCCCGAAATACTGATTTCTTATAGACTGAGGTACATTCTCCTTGCTACATGCATGTATGTCATGCTAGTACTAATAATCATTAACACTGTCAATCCTCATGATGCTTTTCACTATCACTTTCTAGTTCTTCATTACAACTTCCATAGAAAAACAGATATCAAACATTCAAATCTAGTTTAAATTTAATTACCACATAGTCTTCTTCACAGTATGCCTTATCCTCAACTTTATAGAACACCTTGCCTGTTAACTGACAACCTGGAAATCATAAAATGTTTGTCAGTAAACAAGTAAATTTATTTTTGAAAATAAATAGCAAATTCAAAATTGTATGTTGCTTGAGAACTTGCAAACTTCCTGATTTGTTCACAGAATAATTCCGAGGCTTGAGGAGAATCATTAATGAAAATGGTATAGCTGGAACTTAATTCTTAGAAATTAAAGAAGTTTATCTAATACCTATACAGTCTTAATCGATGGGAAGATAATAAGGGGATTTAGCATATACCAATTTGTGTACTTCCTAAGAACGCGCACGCTCATTGGTTAATAGTAGGTGAATATTGTACGATATTCACCTCTGAATCTTGGAATGTTGAGTCGGCAACAAAATGGCATCTGCCGGCAATCGTTTTGCTACGATTTCCGATGAGGAAATTGTAAAAAAAAGTAAATGCCACTCCTATCAATACTAAAAAGGCAACGAAGTATGGCCTAAAAGTTTTGCTAAGAGTTTTGCTAAAAGTTTTGTGTGAATTTGTCATGCAAACTAAAAGTTTGTGTTTGTTTGTTTTTATTGAATTATTGTATATAAAATAAGTTACTCTGTACACAAGTTGGTATATGCTAAAACAATTATTCGCCTCCGCTCGAAGACTTGCATCTCGGTAATTATTCCCCGATATTCACTTCGCCTTCAGCGAATAATTGCTAAGTATATCTGTATTCATGCTGGTAACTGCTACATACCACATTTATGACAGACAAAGCACTTAATGTGAAAGAGTTTGTCCATTGCAGTACAACCAGTTCCTTCGCCAGACACCTTTTGGCCACATTTGGAACAGATTCCTAAAATAAACACATATATTGTTAGTGACGACAGGGGTAGATGCAAGGGGATATCCAGTGCATTGGACATCCACCTAACGTCATAATTACTCTTGCTCTTTTTGAAATGGTGCATAATATCGCTATACACATTTCTTAATATGGGACACCCCCCCAACAAATTCCTGGATTTGCCCCTAGACAAAGAAGTTTGGTTATCAGTAGCTGTTACATACCGTACTAGTAAATTTGTGGAGTACATGTGCTATTTATAGCTGTAAATATCAAATCAATAGGTGGTTTGTACGTATGTATCTATATTTATTATTAGTTTTTCATATATTTTCTTCAACAAAGTGTCTCTCTATTATCTAGTACTTCTCTGACTACGGATAAGTATTCCTCACTATAAGTATATTTTTAATTCATATCGTGAATGACATTTATCCATAATAATAATTCATTTACATATTATTCATATATCTTTGACTTTTACCAAGGAGAGTAGTACAATGCTTATATTTACATATTTTTATGCGAGATTATATCGTTTGAATGTATTTAATATGAGACACGTTTTGGCTCATTGTACATATTGAGGTTAGATTTTTAAAAAAGAAAGAAAAAAACTAAAAAGAGTACTGTAAAATAATTATTCAACTGTTTAATATGCCTGTAATGTCCTTGGGTACCCCAAGCTGCAGTTATGTCCAATTATAGTCAAAAGATATAACGTTTCCTGCCTGCAACTCCCTCACATTATGCCACTGTGGCCACGCCTTCCTAAATATTCATTGTGGAAGGCTATACTCATAGCTACCATGTATATTCCAATTTTAATGAAATAAAATATATTTTTTCATTCTAGAGACATAAACAGATGCTAAAACTAACAGAAAATTTAATGAACCTTTTCAAAACCTTTGTAAAATATAATCAATCTAATATAGCAGTTCCAATGAATCCTTATCACAATTCAATAATAATTTGACAAATGAATTTCACAAATGAATTAGTCATCAGTAATCATTTGATTCATGTAACCTATTTTTTATGTTATGTTGACATTACTGATTAAGTATGATTTTAATGATGGCTGATTCAAAACACTCAAAAATATTCAAACTTCGTACAAAATCTAAAGTTATAGTACATTAGAATACTTATTTTCAGTAAACAAGTTAAAAATTAAGTATAGAAAGTTTATAGAATTCTTATCATTGTTATAATCTTTCTTTGTACAATAGCAGAAAATTAGGCCAATTAGATTTAAAGACTCGGTATTATTACAATGCTTTGGTAAATATTTGGATTTTAAAAAAATTTATTAAAATATCATTTTAAAAAGCTTGGTCGGCAAATTTTAAAATAGAGATGGGCAGAACTATTTGTACTAAGTATTAGTTAAATTATACGAGTGCTGAGTGTCTGATTTACCAAAATGTTTATTGCGGGAATTGGTTGCGCTTTTGGTACGAGAATCCATCATGTTTTGCTTATAAAATAATTGGAAAGACGAAGCCATATAAAACCCATATATACATAGCCCAAGGACCATTTAATATCGTGCAAGAAAATAAACGAATCATGCAACATATTGTAGTTCGAGTATATCATTAAAAGTGCAGATACTTGAACCAAAAGCATTCTAGTATCATAAAACCGAAACAGATGTAGTTAGAAGAGCACAAGGCACTCGAAAAGCTAGACATTTGGTAATCTATTATGTCCGTGGCAAATGAACAGCTTGTAGTCATTCCTCAAAGCAAACGCGCGAAAGAGCTCAGTTTTTTGAACACGAACTTGTACGATCTCAACTTACCGAAGAAATCTGGATCGGAACTGTACTCTAGATTCTTTACAAGGAGATCAGTAAGCGCATCTAGCTCATCTTCAGTTGATCTATCATTGGATGCAGGTTTTGGTGGTTGATCGTTCTTGTGGTGAACCAGCTTTGTTGCTGTCATACGCTTTGGCTTTGGCGAGACTGGTGGAGGTATTTTCTTTCCAACCTGGAGCCCCGAGCTGCCATTTTGAGTCGCCATTCTGTACCTTGATGCCTCTTCTATGCCTACGTTACGGTATAGTTGATTTGCCCTCGCTTCTAGGGTATTCATTTATTCCAAACGCAGATATCCGTAAACGCCTTCGGATGGTATTCCACAAGGAATGAAAAATATGCATGCGTAAATGACTATTTTGGGCTGTAGCACCACAGGGAACCCATGCTACAAAATTTTATTCGAATCTTGTGGTTTTTGAGGACAATTACTCCAAAGTGTTCTAATCCCCAAAAAGAATTTAAACAAAAATTATCATTGTACAATTTCAAATGTTATCTGTAATTTTTTTTTTACATAATTATATAATATCTTTCGAATTATTTTTCTCAATTCATAAACTCATTTTCTTAGGCTAGACTATTTGTATCTCAAAGAATGAAAATTTAAGCTCATTTCTTTTATTTTATTTGAAAGTCTGAGGACATATCCAAATTTAAGGAACTTGTGACCACCCATTTTGCTTCAAAAATAGAACATCACTTACCACCTTAAAATCTTTTGAATTTGAATTTTGATAAATTTTGATATGTTCTCTTTATTATTGTTTTTTCCTCGTCAATTTTAATATTAATCATGTTTGTACTGTATGTAAATTTTATGGAGAGGGAATATCAATTGGGACGAAAGCTCTGTTTTCTTCGCCAGTCACGAAATTTGTATGTCTCAAGTTTTATAAAATGTATATGTTTATATTGATGTCAAACGGGATTCCCGCGGGTAATGACGTCACATTGTACACAAAATGGTGGTAGTGCCATGGAAATGGCTCAACTATAAATGATCCAACTTTTCTTCGGTAAAATAAACAATATTGGATAGATTTATGAATCAAAATGCTTATCTACGTCGAAAGCAAGGCTTTTCCGGTAAGGTTTTTCTAACAAACGGTATTAATGTAGAGAAATTTGGACTTTTTAGCCGGTAGTAACTTGACACGGAGCGCGGTCCAGTTGTTTGCGTGGTAACGAGAGAATGCAGGATAAAAACTTATTTAAACCATTTTTCGTCGACCAAATATCTTCCTAAATCGAACTGAGAATCAGAAATGACAGACTAAGGGACTGTGTAATGTTTACGATAGACCTTGGATGCGAATTTGTTTTTTAATTTTGAAGGCTTTTTTGGTCTAGCTGCCAAAATTAATGGGAATGAAGTTGAACCAAAAATAGCTGGCAAAAGAAATGACAATGTTTCTTTATACCTTCAATTCTTTGTATTTATTTCTGAAGCTCATAGTCGAGATAAGGAAAATAGATTGCATTAAGCTAGATTATGCTGATCAAATGCAGCTAAAGCATCAACTTCCATGCATCTCTCTCAATCAACCTCCCCCCCCCCCCCACCCCACACACTCCTCCACCCCCCCCCCCCCCCTACACACACACACACCAATGCAAAAAACCGCAAAGACCAAGGCATTTTCTGAGCTAGGCAATCAAGGTATGTATACTGGTCTACCTTAGATACTAATGCCATGTATATAAATAAGATGATCAAAGAGATGAGTGTTTGTACTGAGTGGAGCTGTCACTGACCATTTCTGCAATTTTCCATATTCTGCAAACTCAGACATTTCAACGGCTCGTTGTGAAATTAGTATTTTACTGCCGTCAGTTTAAGTAAGACAGGGCTGCCATTTTATGTGGTCATCTGAGCCACAGCAAGGCCTTTTACTCAGATTTATTTTTGATTTCTTTAACAGAAGATTGAAACAACCAAAAATCTAATAATGAACAGACAAAAATGCAGTCTAAGGGGGGCTCGCTTCATGTCCTTTGAATCAAAATAAATTATTATTAACATGATATGGTAATCTTTCTTTCTTTCTTTTCAGAACAAGACCTTCACCTTGGTATGTAACTTACATGATACCATCGCTAGAGCCAGGGCTCAGATGCTACACATCCTCTATGAATTAGGAAGAGAAGAACATCAGTTTAGGTTCAGGTTCAAGGGGGAATATCTCAGAGATGCATACACATTTGAGGTAATATACTACACACCAAATAGAAGTATGCCGAACAATTTGAATAACTATTGCTCTGGACTGACTAGCCTCTCTTACATGGGAATACGTTTTTATGTTTCTATGTGAACATGAGGCTAGTCAGTTGAGAATGATGAATATTCAAATTGGTCACCATATTTCTCTCTTTTGTGTATTTCTTATTATAAACAATCCATAAAAAAAGAATAAAAAAATAGACCCCTTATATATATAACTTTGGTGTAATGTTCTCCCATTACAGACCACATGTTATTCTCTAGAGTATCATGCCTTTGTTTAATGGTTCCTCATGAGAATAACAATGTCTAAAATGGGAAAACATTACACCCATGATAATGGGTCTATTTTTGTTTTTAAACCCAAATTAATATTAATTTGCTGGTTATTTTTTCAGGATTACAGAATACTGGATAATTCTGTTATCAAGATGGTTCCAATGAGCAAAAGACGAAAAGGAGCTGGAAATGTAAGAACTTTTTATTCAAATTTTGCCTCATCATAATACATAATTATACCGAATTAAAATATTGGGACCCAATTTAAATAGCTATTGTTCGGCACTGACTAGCCTCTCTTACTTGTAAAAACGCTTATGTTTCCACATGAACACCAGGGTAGTCAGTCACTAGTAAGTGCAGAACAATATTTATTCAAATTGGTCGCCATATTTGGATTCCATGTATAATATAGGAATGTAATAGAGTGAATATCGAGACAACAGCCTTTTCAAAATCCAACGTTCAACATATTCCAAAGTTTGGAAACTGTAGGTGGTGTGTGTTGCTAATGTGCCACTTTTTACCAATACAACTTGGGTTCTATTCCAGGGAACAGTACTGTCGTGTGTGAGTAGAGTTGCTTGTTGGTTCTCTCCTGTGCTTTGAGGTTTTTTTCTCAGAGTTCTCCAGTTTCCTCCTTCTTCAAATATCAGATCTCCATGGTAACTAAGTCACATGTCTTCTCGGCACCTGTCACACATGTTAGATACTGTACATACCAGTAGACCAAGTACTGTGAAGAGGAGGTGGGATGAAGGGAGCAAAAAAGGTCTGGAATAATTGGCTAGCATGATTGAGCAAACCAAGCTATATGGCAAACAGCAAATTCCTCAAGCAACCACGAGGACAAAGCAAACATGCGTACTGTATGCCATAATGATGTGATAGTAATGACAACAAACCACCACTAAAAGATCTCCCTGTTACCTTTGATTAATTGTTTTAGTAATCACATTAAAATGTTTAAACTTTATATGGTAATCCACAAATCCAAATTTAAAGTGTATCTTGTTTACTTTTCTTTGTAGTCTACAGTAAATCTACATGGCTCAAGAGCTAGTTCCATGAACAATGATGATGATGATGTCCATGACTTCATGCCAGCAAGCGCTAAACCAGATAACAGCCAAAAACAGCCTGATGATGTGCAGAAGGCCCTCCATAAAGAGATATCTATTTTTACTAAACGAGAACAGTTGCTTATGGACTTCAAGGTAAGCACATTATCTTAGCATCTGTTAATGCCTCCCAAGGCTAGCTCAGTTGTTTGGGCACGGGTCTGTCATTAATGAGGTCAGCATGGGTTCAAGCCTACATGTACATGGATGGAAAAGTAGCTTAAATGCATGTTATTTTGATTATTATTAAATTAGAAGTATGCAGTTTGCTTTGTTTTGTATGCAGATGAAATATTTCATTCAAAACTTTAAAGCATTGCAATTATGGATAATTTTTATGAATAAAAAATTTTCATCAACATCATTAATGTAGATGTAGATTAAGAAAAAGGAATGGGCCCAATGAAGATCTCTGTGGAACACCACAAGATAAACTTTTCATTTCTGAGCTCTTGTTACTGTACCATGTGGACACACTTAAATTGACAAATTAAGCAAGATTTAAGATGAAAAATACTAGCCAATCAGGAAAATCAGTAACATAAAATTGACCTGAGCCATCACTCATTCCCACAGTTGTTGGTAACATTTAAATTTTTTCTAAGTTTTCTAGGCTTCGTTGCTTGTTCCTGATTGGTTCAAGTTTGACTTAAGTTTGATCCTTTATTTTCACTCTATGTTGTGATTGGTTAACTTTCTTCAAGCGGTCCTGGGTAGTGCGTCTGTACAGCAATGTGACCTTGAATAACTTTTTTGCAGTTCCAAGCTTGGATTTAACTCTTTTGAGCTACATCGTACCTTTGATTAGTTTTTACTATAGAAATGTTTATTTTCATTAATTTACTGTCAGTAACTTCAGTAAGTAACTGTCAGCTACTTTTCCCCAGATTTTGCTTTGGATACATTTCCTAGCTACAATTTTAGCTGCCACTACTTCATATCCATACTCATCTGTGTGGTCAGGTAGGTGAATTGCTTTTTTTGAAGTTCTTCTTTTAGGTTCACCTGGGCTGATTAGTATAGATAGTAGGACTACATGCTGTCCGATTTGGACATAATTGGATGAAAAAAATTCTGACGACTGACAAAATTGGCCGATAGGCAGAGTCCAATTTGGCAGTCAGAGGAATTTTTTGAATTTAATTATTTCCAAATTGGACAGACATGTAGTCCTATTGCAGATTAATTATATCATCCCAAGCTATACTAGTCTGATTCCTTAAGTCATAGTTTTCCTTCAAAAGAATGTGAATGGAAATGATCCAAATTAATCTTTAATTTGCACAGGAAAGAGGAGTTGAAAATAATATTATATGTGTAGTTTCTTATATGGGATTATAGAATGATGATACAATATTATTATAATGCATAACATAACTAATTAAGATAACTCTCTAAATGACTTTGCCATTCTGCATCTTACAAGGTCCCTATTGTATGGTTCCAGAAAACATCCATACCCCACCATCCAGGAAATCGGAAATTGTCAGGGGGTGGGGGGTCAGGGAAAACAAAAGTGCAAGGATTATATGCATTGCCCAAATAAAATTGGTAATTCTAGGATTGGGGGGTGGGGACCTTTTTCAAATTTCCTCGTTGGGGCCCCATGGTATGGAAATTAGTATATGTAATAGGACTCCATGCTGTCTAATTAAGAAATAATTGGACGAGGAAAATTCTGAGGACTGACAAAATTGGATGAGGCCGTAGGCCGAGTCTAATTTGGCAGTCAGAGGAATTTTCGAGTCTAATTATTTCTTAATTGGGGAGCTTGAAATCCCTATTAAAACCTATTAATTAAATACAGCTGCCTAATTAATCCCATATCAACAATACCTGTCCAATTAAGAAAATAATTAGACAGTTACCTATATGGGTTTAATGAGAAGCTGTATTAATTAGCATACATATTACCTTGTTTTTGGAATTTCGTGGGTTTTTAGGATTCGAAATTTTCCTGTGATTATACTGACTTACATTTCTTTCACATCTTTAGGTCTTTTGATGATCTTTGGGTTTCTTTACTGCCCTAATTACACAAGACTTGGAGGCTTTGTTGGGAAGTATGGCATGAAGTAAGTGAAACTTACCTCAGTACCCTTGTAGTGTAGTGGTTAACACATCAGACTAGAATACCGAAGATGTGGGTTCGAATCCTGCCAAGGGCATTTGATATTTTTCTCTTATTCTCTCTACTTCATTATATACACACCGAACGCGTAATTTATTACCCATAGGTTTACTACATCCACTGAGAGGCATAGCTAGGATTTTCCGAAGGGGAGGGGGGACCAAATTAAAAAGTCCACCATTTTATTTGGGCCCTGGAACACCTAACCAAAAAAAGCCGGCATTCTATTGCCAACAAAGGGGGAGGAGGTGTATATATTCTAAGAAAGCCGCCATTTTCTTGTCATGAAGGGGTGGGGGGTGTGGCCCACTCACCCAACTGCCTACGCCCTTGATCCATTCATCATCATTTATCAGTTTTCGCAGTGCCATATATGATTAACATTAAGGCTACATCCGTTAGCAATGACAAAATACCATCCAGCTATTTAGAAACTCATAGAGTACGAAATTTAATGCTAAGAGCATGCAATTCTTTAGTATTATTTAGCATTAAATGGCACTTTGAAGGGCATTTTGAACTTATTAATTTTGAGGGGAGCTTGCTGTGCTGTGTAAATTAAGTTGAGAGAAATGATCGCTCCAAATATGCTTCAAAATTCATATACAAATGTCTTTCAAGAGACTATGTTTCTTTTTAACAAGTCTCATCGAAGTTTTGTTTTGGTAATTTCCAATGGTAGCGAAAGGACTTCATGCTGGTAGCGAAAGTGTGTGGTAGCGAAACGACCGGTTACCTATGCGAGGCATCACACATAAGGGATCTACTGCAAACAGCATGTGTAAATTTTATTTATCCATTGGTAGCCACCTCCTGCTTGACATCTCATGCCTGTAACAGTTCTAAATGTTACTATAGTTACTTAGGTTAACATTTACTCCTCTGATTGCAGTTTCTTATTTTTGTTTTTCTTAGTAAAAGCCACTTCATGATCTTTTTTTCTGTTGGTGCCCTGATGAACCTGACTGCATCACTTTTATTGGGAATATATCTAGTTTTTGAAGCAATGGTAAGTCAGTATGCATACCGTGGGGCTAGAATTTATTTTTGTCGAGACTGTGTGCTCCTCCATCCAACTGTCCATCTATTAATCTTTCTTTCAACCTGTCCAACCTTCCCTTCCTCCATTCATTCATTCAGCAATCCATGTATTCATTTACCGATATATTCATTCATGCACCCATCCATCTATTCATTCATCCATCCCATCTATTCATCCCTTCTTATCCCTCCAGATATTCCTCCATTCATTTGTCTATTCATTCACTCATTTGTTAGGTTGGTAAGCCGTTTGTTCTACGTGCATCATTTGCTTATTTGTTTGTTTATGTGTTCTTTCCTATATTCATACATTTAAACCACGATAAACCATTCTTTTATGTTCATTCGTTCATCCATCCATCTTTCCATCCATCCATCCATCCATCCATCCTTCCATTCATTCATTCTTTCGTTTAATTTCATTTCATCATTTCATTGATCCATAACAAACAAAACATTATTTTTTGATCCTAAATTATTATTTTTTCAGCAATATTTGTGTGATCAAGAGTCAACAAGTTGTATGAGACAAAAAGAGTTGATGTGGTGGTCAAGTAAGATGGAAATTTATTTCATTTTCCCTAATGTAATGCTTCCCAGTAAAAGGTTTTTACCAAGGCTTGATAAGATGTTTAATTTGTCTTTCAAAATTTGTTCATGCTTGTCTAAAAACTTTGATTATGGTATGCTGCAAAATGATTGAATCATTTATTGGCCACTTTAGAAACTTGTAAGTAACTAGGGAAAGTTTCGAATTTTAATGTTATTAGAAAAAAAATTTTTTTTTCATTTGACCTAATTTGTTGCATTACGATGCTTTCCCTTTTCAGACCATGTGTCATTCCCAAGAGTGTCATTTCTTTGTTTAACAGTTGCACTTGTTTCAGTTTCGCATGACAAGGCAAAACAAAACAAATAAACTAATCTTTATTCTCTTGGGAAGGAAACATGTTCTGAAATGGGGAAACAATTGTAATGCAACGAATTAGGTCTATTTGAGAAAGCATCTCAAGATTAGTGAGTTTGGCAAATTTGAACATGATTGGATGAAACGAACCAGATAATTGGCTTTCAAAAGTGTTGAAAATTTATTTTGGTTATAGATGACACTTAGATATAACAGTTATTATGGATGCATGCAAATGAGATGCAAATGAGACAACAAGCACTGTATTGGCCCGATAGCCTCTCTTGTATGATTCTTAAAACAAAAGAATATCTCATTGCCAGCGCAACTGTAATAACAACAATTATCATTTTCTTGTTATGTTTCAGTTATATTTAACTTGGGTCAGGCATTGTGTTTAGCCGCTAGTATTTTCATCTCCATAATGCTGATTTTCAACTTTAAATATGAGGTGTGTAACTTATCAATTGGTCCTTTTGGCCCTTCTACTCAATACTTTGTTTATTCATCCCATCCCATCCCACCCCATCCCATGCCATCCACCCCATGCCATCCCATCTTATCCCTTCCCATCCATTTTGTACATCCCATCCATTCTATACATCCTATCCATTCTATATATGCCATCCATTCTATACGTCCCATCCATTCTATACATCCCATCCATTCTATATGTCCCATCCATTCTATACGTCCCATCCATTTTATACGTCCCATCCATTCTATACATCCCATCTATTCTATACATCCCATCCACTCTATACATCCCATCCATTCTATACATCCCATCCATTCTATACATCCCATCTATTCTATACATCCCATCCATTCTATATACATCCCATCCACTCTATACATCCCATCCATTCTATACATCCCATCCATTCTATACATCCCATTTATTTATTTATTTTCATTTATCAATTAATATCTCCATTCATACAATCATTAATAATAACTTTATGATAATAGTAAACTTCAATGCATTTTGATTTTTTAGATTTCTGTATTAAATATAATTATACTATTATTTACCACTCTTTTCATTGCTACACGCAGATCGAGACAATAGTCAATCAAATAAATTGGTCGGTACCTTTATATTCTCTGATTGGTGTCAATGTATTGCCCAATTTGCCTGTCGCAACTGTTGTCTCAAATAGCACGTAGCAGTGAAAAGAGTGGTAAATAATAATTAAGTAATTTAGAATATCACTTAGGTTCATTTATTCATTTATTCATTTATTCATTTATTCATTTATTCATTTATTCATTTATTCATTTATTCATTTATTCATTTATTCATTTATTCATTTATTCATTTATTCATTTATTCATTTATTCATTTATTCATTTATTCATTTATTCATTTATTCATTTATTCATTTATTCATTCCTATTTTAGTGTATAGAACCCTCGACTGATAGTTATTTAATACACTACTTGCTAGGTTGGTGATCTTATTGAGATGTACCTTGTTCAGACAAGAGACTTGGAAAAGGTCATGAACAGTGCAAAGTTGGGCAATGTCAAAGATAGACGTCATGCGGCATTTGAATTAGCAAGCCTTGCTGCCACTGGTGATGAGACTAAGTTTAGGATAGTAAATGAAGGAGGGTAAGTAAGGGTTAGGGGCTGATTTCAGTGCGTGGTGGGGTGGGGTGTTTGAAACTCCATCTTCGTTAGGGAATGTTTTCAAATTTAAGAATGCTAGCTAATAGGAATAATGATATCATCATCATCATATATCATCGTCATTATCATCATCATCATCATGTATCATCATCATCACTCATCATCATCATCATCATGTATCATTATCATCATCATCATCACCACCATCATCATCACTCATCATCATCTTCATCACCATCATGTATCATCATCATCATCATCATGTATCATCATCATCATCATCATGTATCATCATCATCATCATCATCATGTATCATCATCATCATCATCATGTATCATCATCATCATCATCATGTATCATCATCATCATCATGTATCATCATCATCATCGTCATGTATCATCATCATCATCATTATCATCATAATCGTTATCATCATGTCATCATCATCTTTATCATCATTATCATTATCACATGTGTCATCATCATCATCATCATTATTAATTTCACCCAGAATGATGCTTTTAACATTTAATTCATTTTCACAGATTGGAAACTTTGACAAACCTGTGCCTGTCCCAAGACATTGTAAGTGATTGCTTGTTTTAATAAAAAACCATTCAATATTGTAACATAACTGATGTCAAATGAAGAAATATATTTTGGTGTAACAACAGTATTAGAATACCAGTAATGCTCTAAGACCTTGTGTTATTCTACTTTTCAATGATTGCCTACCAGTACCTTATTGCTATGTCAATACTGGATGTGTAACTGTTGCTCCTCATTGTTCTCTGCTACCAGGCAACACAAGAATATGCGACAGAAGCAGTGGCAGAGATGCTGACCATTCCTGCTATACAGGTATCTTAACTGTTATTTAACGTTAGAATATTAAACCTTGGACCATAGTTAATAGCTATTAATAGCCTGCGTAGCTGTGCTTTGGGGAGGAGGGAGGGGGACTACCCCCTCTCCATCCCCTCGGACTCCCTCCCCAAAGGGGCTCTATGCAGGCTAAGCTATTAACTATGCTTGGATTTCTTAGATTTGTTGGAGGAGATTTAAATGCAGGTTTCTCTTCTGCTCTCAAGAGTATTACAGCATTTTTGGTAGTAATAAAAAATAAAAGTAATAAACGTATCATCAATGAGGCACTCACAGCTCTTTCCTACATAGTTAATATTCATTTGAATACATAAACAATTGATGACTGTTACAATTGATTAAATGCCGTCCCCAAATGAGCAACACATCTAAGACCAAAATTATGTGCCGCCCTCAAATAAATGCCGCCCCCAAATTAACACTGCATATATGAAACCCAAAAAATTTAATTAGCTTAAACGAGTAAATATGGCGTTCTACAATGCAGTACTTGGAATCACGTATTGAAGAGGACAGTGACATTGGTGTTTGAATTTGAACTTTGAAATTCATTGGTATTTTGTTATATTGTTTGTATTCACTTTATAATAAATAATTGGTTATGCATTATTTATATATCAATGGTAAACACATTTATATAAGTGCTGCCCCTGAATAAATGTCTCCCCCTGAATTTACTCCGCATTTGAAACCCAGAAAATTTAATAGGCGCTGTGATGCTTAAATGAGTAAATATGGTTACAGTGTACACGTACGTTGTTCTCTGGAGTTCCATAAAGTATTAATAATATAATATTACATAATCAGCTGACATTAATCACTCTGATCTTATTTTTTAGGACTCATTTGTGGAGCTTGGTGGTGTGCGAACACTGTGTGCACTTTTGCACAGTAAAGATAAACGTATCATTAATGAGGCACTCACAGCTCTCTCCTACATAGTAGCTGACAGTGAAAGTAACAGACAAGCCCTCCTGATGGAAAATGGGTATTTATAATGGCTGTCTATATTTCTCTGTGTCTGTTTGTCTAGAATCTATCCTTTAGGCTGCATATATATCAACTCATGTGCATTTATCTTTCAGTTTCCATTCATCCATCTGTCTATCTATCCAATTCTTTTTCAACCTGTTCAACTCTCATTCCTGTTCCATTCATCTATCCATCCCATAGTCCCATTTCATCTATCCCTTTCATCTTTGCATCATTCCATCTATCTATCCCATAGTTGTTTGGAATTTCATGACATTTCACTTTCATCTATCCATCCATGCATTCATTTATTTATCCATCTTTTCATCCATCCATACATCCATTCTCCCATCCATTCATTCATTCATCCATCCATCCATCCATCCATCCACCTACCCACGCACCCATCCATCCACCCACCTACTCATCTATCTATCCATCCATCCATCCATCCATACATCCACCTATCTATCCATCCATCCACCTATCTATCCATCCATCCATTCATTCAATCATTGATTTGTCTGTCTGTCTGTTCATTTGTTAGTTTGTTGGTTCTTTCCTCCATCCATTCATCCATCCATCCGAGGGCCACCTGAAAATTATCATTTATGGTAACGGTGTTACCCTGTCTAATAAAGTTGTTATTATTATTATTATTATTATCATCCATCCATTTTCTTTCTTTCTTTCTTTGAATCATGCATTGTCTAACCTTTTTGTATTCCAATTCCAATAGTGAAAACATTTCAATACCTCATTTACATGGTTGTGTTTATTTTATTCTGTTTTTAGGCTGGAAGATTTGTTCTACATTGCCAGTAGAGGTAATTATTATTATTATAAGAAAATTGGAAATTTATTTTTGTAATGATCAGTGTAATGGTAATTAAACTGAGTTGAGTGCAATTTGGTCTGAAATCAAACGAGTAATTACATTATTTGTTAAAGTGTATATCAGGTCTAGAATTTTTTTACGGTTTTGGCATCTCTAGATGATATAAATAAATATTCCCAAAAAAATTTTCGATTTCGAATTTTTTTCACCTCGAAATCAGCCTTCAAAGTTAGATTTCTGGCGACGCCCAGTCGTGTTGGCCGTGTTTTAGGAGACTGGTAACTAGTGACGTAAATTCGAGAACCGAGAAAAGCGATTGTCAAGGATACGAGTAGACAAAGTGTTGTAAACATTGACCCGTTAGTGACTTTCATTCCTTCAAAAAACATAAATTTCAATATATAATTTCACAAGATGGCTACGAACTATTACGGGAGTGATTGCAGCTCTGAAAGCGAGATTTCAAGTATATATTCAGAGGAAGAGGATGGAGAAATTGAGGACGAATGCCATCAACATGCTGAAACACACGAGTCAGATGATAGCTACCCCAGGTCTGAATCTCACGAATTGGTAGGACCATATTCTTCAGAACCACTTGCTGATGCGGACTGGCTCAGTGAATATAACGAAGAAATTTCAAAGATCGAGAAGAGAAATGAAAAGCTTCAAGAAAGATTTGATGGCGTCACGCCGAATAGCGCTTGGTACGTAACTATCAAGATCTAGCTACAAGCTCACTCTTTTTGCAAAATATTTAGTTTCGTTTTGATTTTTTTACTAACTCGCAAATCTAAACGTTTCCTCTTTTAGGTGTAGATGCGGTCATTGCAAGAAAGACTTACTTCAAAAACCTCAAGAGTGTAATTGCTGTCACGAAATAGAGGGTTGTCTCGAGTCACTGAAGTCTTCCGAAGTGCTCGAAGAATTGGAAGTACCTCCCATTTGTGTGACCTTACATCCAGGGTTTGAGCCTGTTTGTTTAAATCGCTGGTCCCTACGTTCATCATGTGCCAAGTACCGCACTATCGACGGATATAAGTATAGACAAACTGGCAGTGAAGAAGAGTGAGTAAATCCTTTTTTTTCTTCTAAGCTTAGTTTTAATTACATGGGCCCAGAACAAGTAAGATAACTATGACTAATGTTTTCTTCCTTATTTTCTTATATCTTTTACTGTTCACGTGCTTTACAAGTCATACCATGCCGTTTTAAAGTATTACTTATTTCCATGATAATGATGTAAATAGCAATTGTAACTGACAGTTGTTTATTTCAAGAATATATTCTTGTTTGTTTGATAAGTTTATATACTAACAAATTATCATTTCATATTTTAGGCTTCTCCGTGCAACAGCTTACAGGGAATTCACCCAATTGGTTCATGGTTATCAAGGAGGAGGATCCAAGAGAATCCCACTGCCTGCTTGTGCATACCACTCAATAAGAAAACAGTTTCCTAGCACCGATTTTTGTGGATACGAAGATAACGAGTGATACATATTATATTATAAACAGAACATTGCATTAGAGTGATTTTACTTGAAGCATGAAAAAAATTGCACTACATAGTAGTAGATATTCACTGTTTTCTTTTATTTTACTTCGACTCTCCTCACTAATTATACAACTTTGTATCATGGGTCTAATAGAAATGACTCAAATTGCCTTTATGAGGGTTGTTTTGTATTTGTCACTTTGTATTGCACTTACAACTATAATAAAAAATTATAAAATAATTAATTGTAAAAAGTATTACAAAATGATACATTTCTACATATTAATATAAGAGTGAAGTCACTAAACCAGTGAAATGGATAGTAGACTAATACACCTTAGCACTGAGACTCTAATGCCATTGTTTTCTTTTGTGTCTATTTGACTATTACACCTTAACAAGTAATTTCTATTTCACGGGTTTAGTAACTTCACTCTAAAAGCAAGAGAGTATTAACTGCTTTTCTGGTTTTTAGGGCAGTCTTTCACATTCTTGTGTCCTTTCATGGGATTCTTGCAATGAGTGCAATGAGTGCAATGAGGGATTGATTTCTCTATCCTGCCTTCTCCAATCTTCTTTGTTTTCTTCATTTCGGCAGCTTTGGCTTCTTGTTCAAGTACCTGTGATACTGATAAAAGTAATGCACAAATTAGCATGAAGTGAATAGTTGATGACAAAATTGTTAGTTTATATTATACTTCTATTATGTTATGACTGTTAGATTATTCAACATATTAGAAATAAACCTTCATGACTTAGACACAACAGTCTAATTATGAAGAAAGATCTATAGTGAAAGCACTGAATAAGGACTTGGTGATATTTGAACACTGAAACAGAGTGCAGTCAGTATAACCAGTGAAATAGTACAAAATCTAAATAGTAGTAATAATTAGCACAAATTCATTTGTTTTCTTTTGTTTGGTTAGCACTATTCAGTGCTATTCAGCTAAGCAAATTTCACAGGTATGATGATGGCACTCTTCAAACTTAGAAACATCAATGGGAAATAACATCCTACTCACATGGTGTTGTGGGTGGTACATTGTCTACAACCATACTCTTTCTTTTTTCCTTTTTTTCCAAAGCCACAGTTTTACTTTCTTTTACCAGCATCGTGTTCATTGATGGTGGGGTCATTTCTTTTAATTCTTTCTGTGCCTCTCTTAACATGTCTTCTTTCTGCAATGCTTCGAGAAAAGTGATGTATATCTCTTCCACATACCCTATTGATAAAAGATAAACAATAACATGTATACAAGTATTTTTTGACTTTTCGTTAAATCAGATGTGCCGAAATAGCAATTCTTACCATAATCTGGTTTTATTCTCACATCTCTTACAGTAGCCTCCCCATTTTTAAACTTCGGATAAATAAATCTCACTTGGTCTGATCCATCTGGCTTCTTTTTTGTCTCTCTAATGATATTGTAGTTGAAGTGGCTTACAGCAAGTATTTGTCTTGGAAGGAAAGAAAACAAAGAGAATGATTATAACAAATTATTATTCTTATTATTCGAATATCTTAGTTTGATTTCATTTGTTTCTTTATTTTGCATATTGCAATTCAAGTTTTTGCAAGAATGCAAATATTTAGTCATGCATTTATGTCTTATTTCTTGATAGCTTTTATATGAGAATAATACTATGATTATAATATTAGAAAAAAATATATAGCAAAAATACATATTAATACAAGTTATACACAGTACTAGATACCTGCAATACATTCCAGGGAAAGAGAATGCAATCATTTTGGGACAAAACTGATTTAGTAGCGAGTGAAATCCCTCAAGGCAACTTGTTTGCGATAAAGGAGAGGCCTGTTTAATGCCAGCAACAATTCCTTTTTTGCTCAATGCTTTGTCCAGTTTCTCATATGCCACAGAATCTAATAAAGAAAAATAACATAATTATAACAGTCAAATAGGTGCTAGGTACTAGGAGTCAACTTTTCTGGGCTAGAAAAATTCAATTTTATGCACCAGGTTTGGGATTTGCAAATAAGAAGTGGGAATTGGAGTTGCTCAAAAACATAACTAATTTGAGAGCATGGGATTTGGCCAGGAAATGGAATTTGGATCACTCTTCCAAAACCGTGTGAACAAAACAGTGGTGACAAATTTTGAAATTATCAACATAAAAATAGAGAAAGAGTACCAGGGATAAGCCATTTCCTAGGTGTTATGTCATCGGCATGTGAGCACTTATTGAACAGAGGGTCAGGTAGATCTTTATGCCTATTAAGAATGTGGCTTTTGAAGGAGTTGAATTTTGACCAGATGATTCTTCTGGTTCCACAGACAGTTGATGTCGCACTCCAATGGAGATGGTTTAAGCAAGGCTGAATCCAGTCCTTGATTAATTCACATCCTTTTTCTCTTGCAACTTTGTTCAGAGCCTTCTTGACAGCTGCAAATTAAATGCAATATATTACTATTATTATCATAATATACATATGCCATTAGAATAAATGTATTCATAAACAATCATTCTGACTCCAAAGGTGACATGAAAACAGGTATAGTTGACCAAGAGATATTCAAAGATAACTGTAGTAAATATTTACTAATATTTGCTTTGCCTTCATTAAATAAGTGGTGTAGAGGTTTAAAATATGTCACACCAATAATTAATAAAATATGATATTAATAATAATACCACTAGATATTCATACATTTCTTTAGGTGCCAAAGATCAAAATAGTGAGTAATATTTGGCAGCTTTTCTCGCATGTGTTTGGCAATGGAGAGATGTCTGTCAGATACGAAGGTGCCAATTGTAAGGCCAATTTGAAGAAGGAAGTTGATGCTCCTATTGAAACCAACGTACTCCATCGCCGTACTGCTACCAGTTTCATTTCTCTAAAAGGAACAATGGCACAATGCAAAGATTAGCATTAATTATCTTATAGAGTCAAATAAGAATGTGTGTACAGAACATAATGAATGTAAAGTCAACAAAGTGCTTTTTTACAAGTTTAATTCTCACTACCTGTTTTGGCAGTAAGGACAGATATAGTAGAATCATAACATCCAATGATGATAACATACCTGTACGAGGGAAAAATGAATAATGTTCGGCAAATTACAAAGGAAGATTGAGTATACTCCAAATTTGGCGCTGTGCCCCATGCTGTCATGCCTGGCATCTCCAGATAGTGTTAGGGGCTCTGGCAGTGACTTTACTTCACTTAGCATTACTTTTTGGTACTTTTTCCAAAACAGCAGGATGGAAGGAAACAGCTTTTCCTAAAATTCAAAAAATAAATTTACATGGAAAATAATTCTCCTACTTCTCAGGTACAGAGCCCTTGTTTGCATTACTCAACTAAATTCAACTATGATAGATCATTTTTATAAATAAAGCATTTTGTAAACATTGCGTACCCCTTGATGTTTAAAGAAAGTAGTAAGTGTGATGCAGGCAACTCCCATGTGCTGAAATAGCCTGAAAACCTTGCTTGCAGAAGCACCTGCAGTTAGGACAGCAAAGCACAGGAGAATATTACCAGCTGGGATCTTAGTGCCTGTCATGTTGGGTTGGCTTCTCCAAGTATTTTCCTTCTTTGGGCATCTGGGGTTTTGGCATGTAGTAGTGATATTGACCATAGTCCCTACTTCTCGGTATGTCACAACAGGGTTTTCAGTCTTGCAGGAGTGGCAGAAGGAGAACAACAATAACAGCTTGGACAAGAAGACAATGTACTTAGGCTCAGTTCTAGTGCTATAGTTGCTTGAATTGAATCTGTAAGACAAAACAACAGCAAAACAAATTATTTTTTTGTCAAGATTTAAACTATAAAGATCAAATTTATTCCATACCTCTTTCCTGTCATATGCTCTTCATCCTCCGTTTCAGTTTCTGTCTCTGTATCTGTGTAGGGGTGATAGTCAACGTCATCAGGGATACTCTCAGGCTCTTCCTCTGTAATGTCATAGTCAACTGTGTCCTCATCATCTTCCTCCACTTCCATATTTACATACTCATCGTCTTGTTCCAAATTCTCTCCGATCCTTTCTCCAAGACCTTCTTCATGGTCGTTCAGCTGTGTTAAATTACACTGAATACCACAGGACGATTTTGGAGTGGGTTCCTTTGCCAGAGAATCGATCTTGTTTTTTAAATCGATGCATTTATTATGTAGCAATCGTTTTTCTTCTTTGAACTTTTTGCAAGCCAAGCAATCTGGAGTCTGGGTGCTGAAATCCCGCGCTGAAGAACAATCCTCGGCACTGATTACTGTATCAGGCTCCTCTGCATTGTCTACAGGTAACCTGTCTTCATTCTCAAGCTCTCTAACAGGTCCCATGGCTTCTCTGGACTCACCAGTACTAGCAGCGATCATGTCTCTAAGAATCTATATAGTAAACAAACGATAGTGCTACAGTTGGGGCATATAGTCCAATATGTGTGACATTTTTTTATTATCAATCGACGACTTACCTTTCGGCGATTTCTTTGAGAATTGTTGGCTTCAGCTGAACTAGTCGATGGAACTGGGTAAAGTTTTGGGTATGACACAATTCCGGTCTCATCCCTTACTAAGTGTGCCAGCTTTCTGTCGTCTTCTCCGAAAGAGTAACGCTGACTGTAGTCCTCTGGAGAAAAGTGCTCCGAGCATATTGCCGAAGTCGCCGTAGGCGTCCATTTTGCTCGTCTTTTCAACACAAAATCGACCCATCTTTTCCTTCTAGCCTTTGCTATTGGTCGGTCATCATTAAAATAAGGGATCGTATGAAGTTTTATGCCTTTCTTCGTTATATTTGAACACCCTCCAACCACGCACCTACTAGGCATATTTACAATACTTCGAAAGGCCGATCTAAACTGTGTCACCGAATTTACGTCACAGAAAAACTAGTGCCAGTCCATTAGCGTCTCCCAAAACACGGCCAACACGACTGGGCGTCGCCAGAAATCTAACTTTGAAGGCTGATTTCGAGATGAAAAAAATTCGAAATCGAAAATTTTTTTTTGGAATATTTATCTATATCATCTAGAGATGACAAAACCGTAAAAAAATTCTAGACCTGATATACACTTTAATCAAAAGTTTGATTTCAGACCAAAATTGTTCAACACAAATTTCAATTACCACTTAATTATATCCCTGATTTTGAAATCTCCTGCAATGATCATAATATATTTAAGATTAAATTTTACTAAAATTTAGTCAAAAAGCCGGTTATTTGCCTAAACGACTTCATTGGCTTTTCAAGAGAGTGAGATTTAAAACTCAAAATGATGGGATTTGTGATTAAATTGCACTGCTGGCAGCCAATCAGATTGTAGAAATCATCAGTGATTTCAAGGGTAACTTGGATGAAAATCGATGAAAATTGGAAATGACTTGAAACTTGTTTAAACTTATCTATATGGCCCAGATAGTAGCTAAGAAACATATTTTCTTCACAGTAAAAAGGGGGGGATAAAAATTATCAATTTTATTCAGCATCTAAATTGTGAGTAAATGATGTCTTTTACCCAAACTTATTGTTCCCCTTGCTTTTAAACCAAAATTTCTCAAATGCAAGTGGCTTCCAGGCTAAAATGTTCACTAATCTGGTTTACGTAGTCATAATTGAGTCATATTATCCTCAAATACTTCAATTATTGGGACTTTCAAAAATTGGTGTGTTTTCGTCCAAGTGCCCCTTTCAATATAATAATTGATGAAATAAATGATAAGATAGGAGAGCACCAATATTTAAAAACTTTATAATTATTTTTAATAATTTAAAAGGTTTTATGAAGTCATTGACCAGCAACATGGAAGATATATAGATTTATTTTTATTCTTATTAATATTGAATTCCCTCACTGTAGTTACATATGGCTTCTTGTTTAATGGGCATTCCACCATTTCATTGCAGTACATGTCCCTGCTTCTAGAATCGTTGCTGCCATATTCTTGGAGCTTGCCTTCAGTGCAGAGATCAGAATTATGCTGTCATCAAAAGAGGAGTCAGGTAACTTATTTCTAAAAAAAATAAATAGGGGATATTACATGGGCGCGCGGAGATACGAATTTTATCTTCGAGTGTTTAAAAGATCTCTCACTAGTGAGCTACGATTTTTTCAACACTCCAAGATAAAATTCGTATCTCCGCGCGCCCATGTAATATCCTCTATATTTTCAACACGAGAAGATAAAATTTGTATCTCCAAGCGGCCATGTAACCACACGTTTCTTTGTAATTTTGTTTTGGAGTTTGCTACACAAAAGAATATGAGTTGAAATCCAAAATCTTGAAAATCCATGTATTTACTAATTTCGATGTACTCTTTCTTGTTGTGGTGTTTATAAAACTTGTTTCCAGTCCTTAAGAACGGTGCCTACTAATTGAGAATCAATTATTTTTTTAAATGACTATGTGAATTATTTTAACCTATCAAAGGGTTGTCAAATTCTGGTTAGAAAAGTAGGGGTCACCATGCATTTAAAAGAAATAATAAGGCTTTCGTTAAAAAGTGATGACGTCATGATTTTACTAAAACCAGGGAAAAAAACTTTTTTTCAAAAGAATTTGAGAAATTTCTAATTTAAATCGTCCTGAATGACTGACACTTTGTTTCTTTACTAAAATATACCCAATTCTACCATGACTTTAATAGTTGGCTATAATATATATAATTTTTTAGCTTCGTGCTCCCTATTTTCGATCAGTACGTACATAAAGATTGTGTCCATATTCTTTTCAAAACCAATTATTTTTTATAAATTTCATTTCACGAGGCTAATTTAGCATTTACTTTATCATTTAAACGAAGAAAAAATAGGGGTATCCAGGCGTTTTTAAGAGATATGAATTTTTAAAGAACATTATTAGGGATAAATCTTATGCTGAATGCGTGACAAGCATTACACAGCATACAAAACGGCGTGACAAACTCTGTTTTCGGCGCGTTTACACGTCAAGCTAAACATGCTGCTTCCTGCCATGCAAGCAAAAAACACAGAGAAAAACTCGATATTTATAAGCTTTATAGTTCCAGGAAGGCTATTGGGTTTGAAGTGTAGTTATTATCGACTTTTTACTTCACAGCAGAAAGGAATTTCTGAAATATTTGGTACGTAATAAGATGATTTTTTAGATTGAGAACTCCAAAATAAAAGAATTTCATGATAAAAGTGTTTAGCGACCAAAAAAAGATTTTCAAAACTATGACAACACACCTAGATATTAATAAATGGTAAATTTTCAATTTCATGTGACTGTATTTCTTGTTTGTTTTTATTCAAGTTTTATAAGATGAAATCTAAAGAAACGGCAAAAAGCTTTATTATTGAAAGGATTTGGTTTTTTAGTCTGCCATTTTTTCAAAACTTGCCCAACAAAAATTATGATTCTTTGTCAATAATACTTAAACCTTAGCAAATTATCTCTTTAACAAGCCTGGGTTACTTAAGATCGTTTTTTCTGCTTTAACTTTTATTGAAAATAAACGTTTTGTTTCGTGCAATCCGAGTAATAAATTTTGAAATTCCTCGAATGTAGATGCGCAGTACGTGTGCGCGTGGACAATAGTAGGCACCGTCCTTAACTTGTTTCAAAAGTGGGCAATTGAAACCTCTAGCTTGAAATCATTTTCTGTTTCACTTTGCTTTTCATAGTTTATTTTTAAGTATGGCTGAGTGTAGGATGTTGAGTTTTTGCTATTACAGTAACTGAATTGTTAATTTATTTTTATTTTAATAAAATATAATCATCATGCTAGTGACCAGTTGTGAAAAGTTATGCAGAACAAAAGACAATGAAACACAGAGGCTTTCACTACAAACTCTAGAACTCCTTGCAATAGAAAACTCAGAGGCTATTGTTAAACATGTAAGTATTATTCACATTGCAGTTTTGTGTCTTCATATTTAGAAGGAGAGGGGTGGGTATAGATAGAGAAAATACTCCCAGACCTGTCTCTCTTTCTCCAATATATTTTTCTCTCTCCTGTTGTCATAAAAACTCATACTCACTCTATTGTTCAACAAGTACGAATTATAGAAGATTTATAGCTTCACATTTAGAATTTTTTTCTGGTCTCCCTTTCATTTCCAACATCCAAGTTTCTTGAATTCAGTGCTGTCAAATAAATTATATGAGAGAAAGTTTCTCATAAATCGTAAGAGTTCCAAATGGTAGGTGGGAACCATACTTAATGTGATTGTCAATGGCCTTCTGCTGAATCCTGTAACAATCAGCAGCAGTAAGGGGGACTCGCGAAGTCCCCAGGAACCTATGTCATTTTCACGGGAATTACCCGCGTTAGCGCCTATGGGAAACTTTTTGGCGGCATGGAAATAACCCGTGTGAAGTAGGTGCGTTACACTGTTTGCTTTCGCGAGAAGTCCCTTACTACTGCTGTGTTGGAAATATTTGTCTTATATATGCATGAATGTAAAAAGTTCACCAATTAGAAGAGTGTATAGAATCCCATCGTTTCGGCAACCATTTTCGGCTACCTTTCTACTCCCACACAGGCATTCCTCGTAGGCACAAAGTAGTATTTTTTTGTGTCCTCTGTTTTGGTAGCAAGGGTGTCCGCCAGAATGACACCCTTTTCTAATTCTGCCAGGTAGTATTTTTTGTCCACCAGAATCCGCACCCTTTGCAAGGGTAACGAGTCGTTCCCCTTCTACTATCTACGTCGCGGCAGTTGCGCCAAAGTGGCCACGTAGCCCGGTATGCGAATTCCTTGCAAAGTCTTTTGCGCTCGGTAGAGACCTTCCAAGATCTCCAAAAGTATTTGTGTAGTTCTTTGTTTTCCTAGCACGTATGCGACCATACCCGCAGCTATGTAGAGATACATCTATATACCTATGGACCCACGGAATACCCCTATGGATCCATAGGTACCTAGCTATGTTCGAACCGTATTCGTAGATATATATATGGCAACACCCAAGATACTATCCGAGGAGGAAATCGCAGGATTGTTGGAAGATCGACGAAATGGCGTAGGGCTGCAGAAGGTAGCCAAAAAGTACGGCATAGGCATACCAAAGATACGCAGGATAGAGCGAGAGAATGGTCTGGAGGTAGCAATCCCCGAAAAACCACCTACTACAGACCTACAGAAACATTTCCTAGAAGTGCAGGATTCCTTTGCTATAGTCTTGGACGATCTCCAAAAAGCTAGAGAAGAACTCCGAGACGCAAAGGAGGAATTGCTAGCTAAAATGGAACAAAAAGAGGAACCCGAAGAGGATTCCTTCGAAGAAATAGAGGGCGAAGTGGAGGAAGTATCCACAAAAATAGACTGGCAAATAGCTAGCAATGTGCTATTTGCAGTCGTAGGAATAGCTGCCGTCGTTTGGGCACACAGCAAGCCACCCAAAATAGTCTACTACAGACATCCAGCGGAGGATACGAAACCGCAGAGAAATTCTAGGATTCCGGAGATGGAGTAGAGGCGAACGCCCTTTGCAGGCCTAGGATTCCGGAGTAGAGACGTGCACCAGTCTGTCTTTCTTCTTTGCCTTGGTAGTCTTTTCCCTACCTATTTTGCAGTATAGCGGTGGTGGAGACGTCCAGTCTATTTTCTGCTCCTCCAGAAAGTGTCCCCAGACTGGAGTGGTTGCATGTTCTACCGTACAGCCCTCCAAAACGCATTCCGAGCATTTTTCGGAAAGGAATAGGATTGTCCTTTCTTTTTTTCTGTAGGTGGTTTTGGTGTATTTCCAGCATTGGTATTCGCCCGGATGCATATGTAGCGCCTGCACGCATTCTTTGTTTGGTGGCGCCGACACTTCCAGTAGTCTTTCTGGATTTTTGGGAGTGTCTATTTTCCTAGCCAACTCGTAGTACGTATCCAAACCGGGACCTTCGGGTACGAAGACAGTTGCTACGTTGTTTTTCCACTCTAGCAATATTTCTTCTCCGGGTATGGCAGTGCGTATGTTGCCGTTGGCTTCGAACTTTCCAGCCGCGCACGCTTCCAATAGGGCTTCCGTGGCCCATGCTACAGAAGTTTCTCTATTCCTTCGCAATACTACGCGGTGCCCTCTTGCCAACCAGTTGGCATCCAAGTCTCTGGGGATCGCATATCCTAGTATCTTGTAGTCTCCTGCAGGTATTTGCTCCATCCTATGCACTTTGGACCTAGGCGTCTCTGGGCCAAACGGGCTTTCCTCTCCAAAGAACAATCTACGCAGATTGTCTGTCCTTCTGGAAATCCTATCCAATAGTTTCCTGTATTTCTCCAATTCTTTCTCTATGGCTTTCCTGTCTTCTTCCTTCTGCCGCAGGATGGACTGCCTTTGCTCCGACAGTTCTGCGTGGTATCTTTTCGTAGCTTCTACCCACTCGTCTCCTTCCAAATCGTCCCGTATGTCTTCCAATCTTTGCTGTCGTTTTCTTTTGGACAGGAAGGATATTCTGCGGGAGGAAGGCACTTCCAAAATGCCAAACGGACTCTTTTCTACTCCGATCCTTTGTGCCTTCTTTGTGCGCCAAACCCACTCTACGTGTTCCGTTGGGGGTAGCATCGTGGCAATGGTGGGGGCATTTGCATGCACTCGAGTGGGAAACTTGGACTCCGCTAGTATGGTTGGGGAGTCCTTCATGTAGCAGCGTAGTGGAGCTATTTCCACCGGGTCTGTTCCCAGAATATCCACACGGAATATAGGACATTTTCGGAACCCAAACTCTGCTATCGTCCAAAGTACGCATTGTTCCCACTTTTCATTGCCTCGAACTCGCACACCGGCTATGCGTCTTGTTCCCAAATTGCAGTACCACGCTAGGAATATTTCTCCCGTCTCTTCGCAGCAAATGCAGCAGCATCTATCCAAGTGTTCTGCGAGAGCCAACCACAAATTCTTTGGCGGCTGTACTACGAATATGTCCTGCAAAGGTTCTATGGTCTCCGCTATGGCATTGGTGTGGGATTTGGAGAAGTCTTTGCCGTAGACGGATATTTCCACTCTGCTGCATCCTCTCGCCTGCACGTCTGGATGCAGAAATGTCTTCCTAAGATGCTCGTTCGGACAATCCACGTACTCTGCTAGCTTTGCGCCTACTGGATTCTGCACTTCCCCGGCTTCGAAGTTGGATACTATTTTGTTGTATATTTTCGTACGTTTGCCATCTTCTACCCAAGTGCAAACATGTTCTCCAACAGCATGTGTATTGTCCAAAATCGTACCGTTGCGCCAACCACTACTATGTTGCAGCACGTATCCCAACTCCCGCAAACGACGCACCAATGCAGCTCTATCCAAAGTTCCGGAGAAATCCTGTGTGTAGTCCACGGAGTATATTCCATATCCGTGCGCATGTAGCAGCCTAGCAAACTTGGAAATGTTTTCGTCTACGGCTTCTGTGGACAACTCCGAGGTGTCTACTTTGGCCACAAATGCCGCGGCGGGTTCTCCATGCAAACTGGACCACTTGGCTGCCATGTGGGAGACGCGGTCTACTATGTTTCCCTGCCTGCACGTGTGCACTATGCTGGTTGGTAGGAACACCCCAAATGTCTCCGTGGCTGCGATGGATATCTTGGAGACTATTGCCTTCGCATTCCTACAAAGCAGCTTCTTTCCATACAAATTCTCTTCGGAAACAAAACCATAGACAAACACATCGTCTACGAAAGGAGGCAATCCTTCTAGTGGCCGCAGACTGGTTGGTCCTTTGTTGCCCCGCAAGTAGTCGCACTTGGATATGTCTGGCAGCAGGTTTCCGTCGCAGGCATTGTCCAGCAGCAAATGTGCTAGTAGCCTACTCTTTGCTCGTATACCCATCTCTTGCAATGTAGTCGAAATACTCTTTTGCTCTTCCATCTTCTATATATAGGAGTAGAAGGTTTTGGGCTACCATAGCGGCCTGCAAGGAATTCGCATACCGGGCTACGTGGCCACTTTGGCGCAACTGCCGCGACGTAGATAGTAGAAGGGGAATGACTCGTTACCCTTGCAAAGGGTGCGGATTCTGGTGGATAAAAAATACTACCTGGCAGAATTAGAAAAGGGTGTCATTCTGGCGGACACCCTTGCTACCAAAACAGAGGACACAAAAAAATACTACTTTGTGCCTACGAGGAATGCCTGTGTGGGAGTAGAAAGGTAGCCGAAAATGGTTGCCGAAACGATGGGATTCTATACACTCTTCTACATGCATATATAAGACAAATATTTCCAACACAGCAGTAGTAAGGGACTTCTCGCGAAAGCAAACAGTGTAACGCACCTACTTCACACGGGTTATTTCCATGCCGCCAAAAAGTTTCCCATAGGCGCTAACGCGGGTAATTCCCGTGAAAATGACATAGGTTCCTGGGGACTTCGCGAGTCCCCCTTACTGCTGCTCAATCACAGTGACTTCACTTTAAATTAATTGCCCTAAACATCAGTGTGCAGTATACCTGTTTTCTGCCCTCCACTCTGGTGCTTAGCCTTAGATCTGGAGAGAAAGAAGAATTACTTTTGTTCAAAGGGTATTGTTAGGGATATGGTTGAGAGGTTATATTGGGTTTCACTTAATATGTAAGAAAACAAAACATTGATGTGATAATTATTATATATTTAAAGAAATGCATTGTGTTATGATTGCAGGATGGTTTGCTGGACTACTTGCTCTGTCTACCAGGCCATAATGAAGATGAACAGCTTCATCTCCTGGCCAGCAAGATACTGCTCTACTATGCTGAATGTGAAGCAGTAAGTTTAGTTCAACAAGACTTGAACGTCTTCCAGCCAAATTAGTTTTAGCTCAGTCATTTCTGGCTTAGCGTTACTGGTCAAAGTGACCACCTCCTTAGTGTAATTTTTAAGCCCTGGTGTAGCTTGAAAAAAAAACTCTGAGAGTTTGGTGGTCAGTGTTTGACCACCATTTGAAGCAGATAACGAGATTCAAAGATTTTTAACAGCTGATTGAGACGCGGCATATTAGTGACTCAGTGTTAATCTGACCATACTAGAGGATTCATGTTGCATGTTTTCTTCCACAGGCTTGCCAGAAGCTTGTTGAATTTGATGAGCTCAGGAGCTGTCTAATGGACTTTGCTTTTGGTCAAGATCCACTGCTGCAGAATATTATAGCAAAAATTATCCTGGCCATGATTGAATCATATGAAAACAAGTACGTAGTGTTGAGAAGACTAGAGGAGACTGATGATTATGCAAGCCATAGGCAAGGTCCAGGGGGAATGGGGATGGTGTTCAGAGAATTAGGAACCTCTTTTTTCGATTGATCCTTCTCAAAACTATCATTAGTAGATCGATATACATATATTTATATATCAGGGATGTCGGAGCATTATTTTTCTACAAAGCTTTTCGCAGTTGTATCACAGCGTGGGACAATCACAACAAAGCTTAGGCTCCAAACTAGGTGAAAGCCCAGAGATCGAATTAGAATTTAGAAGTAGATTTTTGAGGAGGGGGGAAAACCGGAGAACCCGGAGAAAAACCCTCGAAGCACAGGAGAGAACCAACAAACATATGACATCGAGATCGACAGGACTTGAACTTGGACTGCATTGGTGAGAGGCAACACATTAGCAGCGCACGCCACCGGTGCTTCCTTTTTAACAGGGGGGTTACAATTCAGATTATATATACATGTATAAAACATGCAAGGAGATGTGCAAGTTTAGCGCAGAAAAGGTGGGGGGCCCCCCTCCTGTCTCCAACGTCCCTGTGTATATATGAGGCAGTGTGATAATACAATTAAAGAAACCACACTGTTTCTTGATGGAATTTGTGGCATTAGCTTTGTATTTCCATGTAAACCCCATATTCAAGATCATTTCAGGAAGGTGCCATTCTAATGACTTCTTATTGACTTCACCAGTCATACCTACTAATTCTGCTGGAGTTCTGGGTCTTTAACTTCTACCTTATTTGTCGAGTAGTAAATCCCATTTTGAGGAAGAGCAGTACACATTGATATTGTTAGAACAAAGAAATCAAATGGGAAATCAAATGGGATGGAAAAACATTAAAATACAAATAGAATCATGCCATTTTAGACATGAAAACTATTGGTCAATTAAATGCTTTAACCAAAGTATCCCAGAAAACCAGGAATGTGTAGTTGCAGAAATATTATCCATACCACCCTCCCGCTACCCCCAGAAATTCCAATATTTTCCATGCAAACTCTGTAATTTTGTTCTTTCTCTGACCCCCCTACCCCTCGGGAATTTAAAATTCTTTTGTGGGGGGTGGGGGCAAGTATGGATAATTTTTGGAACAACACATTCAATATTTTCTTCTCAAACGTACTATCCCACTTTTTCAGGATTTTTCGGTTAGACCCTGGTAACTAGCTGGTTATTATCCCTAGAGGGGGGACTTCATTATCAATAGAAACTGAAATCAAAAACTCTTAGAACTATTCAAAGAACTCTTACAACTATTCAAAGTGTGAAAAAAATCCATTCAATCTTATTTTGGTCTTTTATTGAAGAAATAGAAAACGTGCGTGTGTGCTGTCATAAAGCACGAGAGGGTTGGCAGAACATGAGAGAAGTGTTAGGAGAAGCACGGCACGTAGCAGTAGATTGTTCTGGACAATTCTCGAGTGTTCTGCCCATCCCTAAGTGCTTTATGACTGCACACAGCACAGCAGGCAAGTTTTTTATTTCTTTTATAAAATACAAATTACAATAATAGATAGGAATGAAGCAACGGAAAGTGCATGCGCGTGCAATGTGCTCTCATAAAGCACGCACTCAAAACCAATCAGAACATGACATTCATAACAGTTATTTCATAATAATGTATCTTTAATTCATTCTTTTTCCAGGGATGCCATTGCCTCTCTTGGGCTTGAGGAGGTGCTGATTTACATCAAGAATGAAGCAATAGATAGAGATGCATGGGAAATGGCTGATCAGGGTCTGATGATATTGCACAATATCAGGCCTTCTCTTGTAAAATCTGACTCAAGCTCATCTCTTGGCTCTATTAATAGCAAAAAGAACCTGTGATTGTATTTATTAGCCTTGCTAAGTAAGTAATGAAATAGTGTAGACATATATTCTTGCTGCAGATATTTAACCCACTCCATTAAATATTTAAAAAATCGCAGCAATCAGAACAAAAATTAGACCTACATAAACATGCAAATTTCCAACTTGTATTTTCCTACAAGACTTATAGAGTGCAAATAATATACCCGTGAAATAGATAGCTAGCTAACTAATTACTAACTTTGTTCTATTGGTTGCCTAAGTCTAATTAGGTAAAGAAATAGGCGAGCCGTGACGGGTAAACTAGTGCACGTATGCTACTCAAGGGTGCGCATTATTTTTAAGTACTGTTTAATAAACGAGCAGGAGTGTTTTATCAGGTATAAAACATGAGGCGCAGCTGAGTGGTTTTAGACCCAATAAAACACAATCTGCGAGATCATTGAAGGGCTTAGAAAACTCATGATGTATGTTCTCATAGTGTACCGATTTCTTTACGAAATGAACCAAGTTTGATAGAGAAAATCCAAGTTAAAGTTTTTGCAAATGAAGACGAATCTACATCAGATATAAGACCTCCTTCATGGTCATGATTTCTATTGTGTTTTCTTCATGAATTATTAATGAGTTTTCTAAAATATTTTTAAACACACTTACAAAAACTGGGATTCTGGAAGTTGTAGTAGTAACTTGACACTAATGCAATAGTCCCTTTCACAGTTTCCTGCGCCATCTTGATTGGTAGCTGTGCCTTTGCATCAAAGCGAGAAGGACAGTTGGTGAGCTTGGATTGATAGTTACTGGACCTTTTTTAGCACCTCGGACAATTATTCACGTCTTTATCATTGCAAGCTCACCATTCGTCTCGCTTCTTAAGGCACAGCAACCTTTCAATATGGCACAGGCAACAGTGAAGGGGACAAACGAATAGTCATTCAGCAACATCTTATGGGTTATTAACTTGTATGGACTGCAAGCTTAAGGTTGAAATACTTTGTATACTGGTTTGATAACTGTACATATTTGCATCATAATAGCATTAAAGACACATATTTATAACTTTTGTAACTTCTTATTAATTTTTTTATTTGAGCTTACACTGTATACAGAAGTTCTTGCTATGCATGGGTGGAGAGTAGTTACTATTATCCTGTGGGGGGGGGGGGGGGGGTAACTATAATTCTTTGGGGGGGAACTATTATCCTGTTGGGAGGGGGGGGAGAAGAGTATCATTTCTTTGTGTAAAACAGAACAGAACTGAATATACTGTACACCACAACAATATGCACGGCCAGACAGAGTTTCGTAAAATTCCATATCATTGTGCTCTTTCGCTGATTGCATTCACATCCCCATAAAGCATTGATCACAGGGGTAGATCCAGAATCCAGGGGGGGTGATGGTTAAGAATACCTCACACCATTACCACAGGAATCTCATAAAATGCAGGAAAATTGTGTAAATATGGCATTTCAAATTGACGGAAACTAAATTTCAAAGCTTCAACTAAACTGAGTGAAAGCTTGTCCTGATAAAATGTTTTCAGCATATTAGAAAAGGTATGCTTTTTATTGAGGGAAGTGCCGTGGGGTATCAGAAGGGAGGGTCCAGCAAATAATTTGTGCAAAATTGGGGAGGGGGGGGGGGGGGGTAACTTTCCACATACCTCTGGATCTACCTCTGATTGAGTGCTTGCTATATGCAGCATGGAACAAAACCTTTGCCTACCATTTTTGAAATAGCTGTATATTTTGCAGAGCATGATTATTCTACATAAATACGAATTTCAGCATTCATGTTCTCCATACATTCTATATTTTCTATATTCTCTGTTGGGATCCCTGTATTAAATCTTATGGCAGAGAAGAACTAGGAACGATAGAGAGGAGGAGGAGTGCAGACGAGTGAGGAAGAGAAAAATCTCTTCTTTCTCCCTCTCCTCCCCCTCCCCCCTTCGTCTTTTCGTCCTTGCCACGGAAGCCCAAGGAGCAAAAAGAGCCAAGGAGATGCCTGCTAGGAGGCTAGCTAGTTCTAGCCTATATCAATGATATAATAGAGTTTTCTGTAAAAGAAAGTGAGATAGTTCTGTATATATTTTCTATCTATAATTGTACAGTAGCTAAAGTTTTCTTCAGTGCAGCATGGCCAGCTTTTTTTAAGAAAGTTTCATTTCTCTGCAAAATAGCTTCCATCACCTCTTTATGAAAAACAACTTGCGCACTATAGTTCTTTATAGTTGCCAATAGCAACTTGGCAAACTTGAGAGACTTCGCCATGGTAACTGAATTCTCTTGAAGTACGCTTATGTAGTCTTTAAATAAACTGTCATCCAATACAGGCTTGCCATCAATGATTGTCTGCATGACCAAAACTCTATCCTCATTCAAGCAGCACTGAGAGAGGTTTTGGGCTTTTAATAACAGTTCCAATAAATATTTTGAAGCGTCTTGGTTCGGCATGTCCTTCAAAGTCTTACTTATGATATCAGCTTGGAAAGAACTAAAGGACAAGTCAGCAAGTAATCTGATAAACAAACCCTCAGAAACAGCCTTGGGATATTTCTTACAAAATGTTGTAACTGAGACTGTTAATAATCTTGATGCTGTCTGCTCTATCTTTTGCAATCTTGGCAAAATAAAATGAGATGCAAAAGCACAACCATGCATGTAGCTTGGTTCAGACTCAAGGGATGCAAAACTCTGACAAAGTGAAGCTATGGTTTGGTCATTTAAGTCTTCCAACTTTATAATATTTGAGATATTTTCAATCTCAAAACTTGACAGTTCACAGAAAATGTTTAATCCATCCAAACAATTTGTGGCTTTGACTGCTTCTTGTGACTCGAGGGCTTGAATCAGGTTGTGCAATGGAGCAATCTTTGTCTTGAATTCATTAGTTATAACTGGTTGTTCATGAGCCACTTCAAACTTTGCTGGTGCTGAGGGGACAACAAGCTGTGAGCTTTTTGTTTCCTCTTCCATTTTTGACTTTTTACTGGGACTAGGATCTATTGTTATCTCATTTTCTGTAGTTTTTTGGTTCAAAATATTTCGTTGGAAGTTTTCAGCAACATCAATGTCCATTTTTTCATCCTCAATATTCTTTTTTTCGTCCCATTTCTCAACTAGTTCAAACTCCAAAACACCTTCACCAGTCTCTGTAGGGAAGCTGTTTGTTATACCTGAAGCTATATCCTGTTTTTGTTTCATTTTTTCTTCAGTTTCATCTTCCAGAGATATCCATCTTGTTCCAGAAGCATACTCTGTATCATTGCAAAGATTCTTTTTATTGATCTCTTCACATAATCCCAAGAATCTTTTCTTAGACTCTTCTGTAATAACATTCACATAAAACTGAGCTCTCTCTTCCTGTAAGCTGCTCTCTTTTTCTCTTTCGCATTCTCTAATCTTAACTTTCAAAAGTTTTCTTAGTGTTGAAGAGCATCCTCTATAAAAATCTTCCTTCAACTCTTCCAACTTTTTGACCAACTTTTTCAAACATTCTAAAGGAATTGAAGCAGAGTTTGACAAAATAAAAGAAGCAATATTTCTTTGAAGATGTAGCGGGAAAAGTATTATTTTTGGCTTGAAATAAATATCTTTCTTAACTACAACAGGAAAATCTTGAGTTAAATGTTCAAAAAGAATCGAATAATTCGGAGGAATTTCAGAATTTTTGCTTGAAGTTTGCTTCTGTTTCAGCCAGAGAGAAGCATTTTGTACAGGATTTGGACTATAAGCATTCAAAACGCCAAAAAATCCTTGCCATTCCAAAGGAAACGAAGCAGTCAGAGTCCCAAGGAAGGAATCTGATGGAAAATTCAATAAATCTGTCGAATCATTACTTTTTTCGGCTGACATTTGCTTCTGGTACTTTTTCTCTTGGCAGCAATTTTTTCAGCAAACTTTACTCATATCGAAAAATACCGCGCGAAGACTAAATCTACATGACTAAATAGGGGAGGGTGGGGAGACATAAATATCATAATCTATTTATTCTAATAAAAACATAATAAACGATAATTTTGTTTAATCTATGATAATAGAATTAATTTATATTTTGATTTTTGTTTGTATTAGGTTATATTTAAAAACATTTTATGGTGTTAGGAGGGTGGATACAAAAAAGGTATTTACCCCTCCCCTGTTTAGGATTGAGTAGTTGGCCCTCAATTTCCCGCGAAGTTCTCGGACCGTGAGTAGGCCTGGTATATAGGTGGTTTCCTGTTGATCGATCATTTACTTCCTGATCAAATGCTCTACAACTGCCTCTGAATCAGGCTTAAACCAGGGAGATACTCCCGAAAATGCCTTCAAGAAGGTAACCCAACACTTAACCACACTCGTTCTACCCATACAAACCTTTATCTTTCTAATCGGGCTTTTTTTCTGGCGATCCCGTGTTTCAGATGGTTCCATTCCAATATTAGCGGATTGGATGCAGAAAAGTTACTCACCGAACGAGGTCTTGACGGTAGCTATCTTGTTCGTCCCAGCAAAAGTAATCCTGGCGATTTTACCTTATCTGTACGGTGAGTACAAATAACTAAAACTTTCATCTTGTATTTTAGCGATCAAAGGAACTGGGAATCAGAGTGTACGATTTTTTTAGAACGAGATTTCCTGCTAGGATTCGGCAGTGACCTCCCCCGTTTTCAATTTTTGTTGATTGGTAATCATGTCTGAACGAACCCTGACAGGAACAAAAACGTCAGAAATCAATAATTAAATCTTTATTTGTGTTTCACAGTTTTATTTTAATTATTATAAGCCCCCAAAACCGCAAAAATTCACCATATTCTTCCACAAAGTCGATAAATTCTACTTCAATTTTTACTCTATCCGGCATTTTAAGTTGTTTGTCGATGACTTGTGAATATGGAGAGCAAATATTGGGAATAATTGTTCATCAAAAGCACAATCTACCTTGCTTGGATTATTGTGTAATAATGAAAAAGGCTTAAAATAATGCTTAAAGTGGTCTCCCTGGCAAGACAGCTTTAAGCCAGCTTCAGCACTTTAACCGAACGTTCTGACATCTTGTAGTCACTGCATAATTTTTATATGTCAAAGGTTCGATACCTCAAGTTTATGAACTATTCACTGTTTATAACTACCAAATTATTAACTTCTTGTGTTATTTTTCATTAATTCTAAGCTTCATTAACTATTTAAGTCTCTAATTCTTTTTGCTTCACTTATAATATAAAGAAGGGTCGCGATCGTTCTAGATTAAGCTGAGAAGCTTTTATTTAAAATATTTCTTTTCAAGGAAATTCTAAATCGAGAACGTGATGAAAGTTCAGCATGTTGTTTTGTTTAATATCGAGTTTAAATATTGACTAACTGTTTGTGAATTATAGATTTTGAGATTTTTTATAGATCTTAGATTTTACCACATTTTAGTTAATGTAATATATAAATACTTTATTCTCACATTGACACTTCACTGTGATTGATTAAATGCCACATTAAAATATAATATGACGTAACGCTTTATGAGTTTTCAAAACATACTTATTTGATCTACCAACCCAAAAGTTTATTTTTAGATTTCAATTGTCATAAAGAGGAGTTGTTTGCTTAGGGCCTTCTTTCCTTGCACTTTAATTATGTTTCTTTGTATAATTTTTTCATGGAGTTAAGAAGACTTTGAAACATTGAACTTTACTAGTTTCAAACTTTTTTACTAGTTTCAATTTTTTTTGTTGACAATTTTATATTAATATTTGTGTTTTATTCTAAGAATTTAATTCATTTAGATAAACAGAAGGTGTGCATCACAAGATTTAGTGGACTGGAGTGTACATGAATTTTTAGTTCAGTTCTTTTTTTCTTTTTTTTATTAACTTTGCACAAGCTGAGAAAAGATTCGAAGTCCACGCGAGCTCAGCCTGAGAAATATATTCTTTATGTATAATAATTGAATAAGAGTTGGTAGTGTACCAGTTTCAGTTGCAAGTTTTTTTCAGTTTCTATATAATTCTTTTCTTCTTTTTCATGTGCAGCAAGTGCTTCTCTAATTTTGTCACAATTTCCTAATGTGAAATAATGCATACAATATATGTCACATGCCCCTATATCAATGAATATCAGAGATGCAATTCAAGACAGAAAATTGCATCTTGATCCTGCATTTAATACATGCATGCATATATTTTGAGATGCCTGTATTTTTAAAATTTTGCAGTTTAATATCTAAACATCTAAACTCTGGGCTGATTTTTTCCTGCTAGCTGAGAGTCTCTCTTCTCTTTCTCTCCCTTCTTTCAGGCGGGGAGGAAGGAGACTCTGCCGATGTAGAGCGTTTCCTTTGATACACCGCTGTCCACAATCATGGACAAACAAAACCAGTTTTAAAAACTGTTTTTAACTGATTACATGTAGTGCGCATGAGCAAATGTAACACACTTTGGCGTCAAACATTGTTTGACGAGAGCAGCTGTCAAAATCATGACAGCATTGCTAAGTTACGCCACACATGCACAACAGAAATAACGTCCTACATCAGCAGAGTCTATTTTTCTCTCTCAACCAAAACAAAAGGCTCTGCTAGCAGGGAAGGCTGATCTAAGTCAGGGCATGGCTAAATCTCTCTGATCAAACTCTGAAACAATCTCTTGGCTGATCTATAGTTAAGTCAGGGCACGACTATAACTCAGAGATCAAACGCCCTGAAACAACCTCTGGGATGATCTAAGTCAGGGAATATCTAACTCACAAATCAAACCCCAAAACAACTTCTGGGCTGATCTAATTCAGGGCACAGATAATAACACACACAGTATTCCAGTTAAGTTAAGATTTAGTAGAGTAAATAAAAATGAAGAATCCAGCAAAGGACCCAAGGAAGAAAATTACTTTAACAACAAGTATATAACTACTCACATGCTAATTTAATTCTTGCAAGTTCAAGAACCAAACTTGAAAAACCAGACATCGAAAGTGACTGTGTTACCACACTCAATTTTCCTCGTTTCATTCTTATTCATTTATTTTGTTTACCTTTGACAACAGGAGAAATGGAGAAGTGACTCACATTAAGATCCAGAACAGTGGTGACTACTATGATTTATACGGAGGAGAAAAGTTTGCTACTCTCTCAGAGTTGGTTCAGTACTATACTGAAAACCCTGGACAGCTCAGAGAAAAAAATGGGCAGTCGATAGAAATGAAATTCCCACTGAATTCCGCAGATCCCACCACAGAGAGGTAATCAACCAATGTAAATGTACTATATCAAACATCAAAACAAACCAATTAATCTTATTGATCTATATGTAGTGATACAACCTCTAGGCTGATCTAAGCCAGGGCACAGCTAACTCACAGATCGAACCCTGAAACAACCTCTGGCTGATCTAAGTCAGGGCATGGCTAACTCACAGTTTGAGACCTGCAACAACCTCTGGGCTGATCTAAGTCAGGGCACAGCTACATACATGTAATTAGTAATTTAAATTTGAACTTGGCATTGACGGTTTTTAGGGGAATTAACTGAACTAGAAATTTGGGGGATATGAAGCTCTTGAATCACTCCAAACCCCCAAAACTCCAAACTAATCTTTAAATAGTCCCATGGTTTCATTTAATGGGACTCTTTGCTACGTTGTAGATTAAGGCTGAAACTGACACTTATAATGAACTGGTATTGTGGAGTGCTTCAACTGTTTTTTCCCTTTTTTCTGCTATTTCATTCATTTCAGTTTTCGTTTTCCATCTCTTTAGTTTCATTAGCTTTTATTAACGTCCTGTACAAAACATACCCTATAATCAACCCCCATATACTATAATATACATGATAATGGCTTTTATAATACTAACTCGCTTCTGATTGGCCCAGAGCCTACAGCCAGTACCTGATTATCACGTAGCTTGACATGATAAGCAAATACACCACTTTCATGCTGCTAATGTGCATACATTTGTAAACATTAGAAATTGATGTTTTTGGAGTGAAAACCCTTTTAAATCATTGATCTTGTTGATTTAGATAAGGCGAGTTTCTACTTAAATCAAAAAATCCTTTACAAGATGTTAGCATTAGCAAGGCTTCCAGTGATAAATACATACAAAACTCTCTATTTTTGCAGGGCTTTGTACCATGACCAGCCTGGGGGGGGGGGGGGGGGGGGGTACTCCCATATATGGACTATACGGGGATGATCTGCTGAACAGGATATGGTTTTTTGAGGCTTCTTGTCATAAACAGGGTATGCAATTTCACTCAAGTTCCAAGTTCTTCCTGAGTTTCCTGTCATATTCAGGGTTTCTACTTTCGTATTGAGCGAAACTGGTTATTATGGTCGTAAAAAAAATGATACACGAGATGACATGATAATTAAAACAGGAACTCAGTGCAATAAATTATATCTTTTGTCATAAACAGGGTCTAAAATTTGAGTTTTTTTGTCATAAACAGGGTACCCCTTTCAGAATCCCAGCGGAACACCCCTACCCAAATCCTGGCGGAGTACCCATCCCTCCCCCCCCCAGTTGTATTTTTAAGCCCTGACCTGAGCTTGTAAATAAAGAAGCAACCATGAAATGGAAGATATTTTAAGTTCTGCATCTTACTTCTTCAGGAAACATTATTTTTCAATATATTTTATTATTTGTCTTTATTTCTTTGTTCCAGGTGGTTTCATGGGCATATGTCAAGTAAAGAAGCCGAGACAGTCTTACTGGACAAGGGTAAGAATGGTAGCTTCCTGGTCAGGGAAAGTCAAGGCAGGCCTGGAAATTACGTACTGACTGTCAGGTAATAATAATCATTCAAAACGAGTCAATATTCTATTATCATCATCATCATCATCATCATCATCATCATCATCATTATTATATATAAAATAGACCAATGTGCTCTAAGCTAAAAGCTACTTTACAACCATGCCAAAAAAAAAGACTTGATATACAGCGTTTTCAATAGAAGCCGGCCACCGGCAGATTCTGCCGTCTACTCTTGCTAATTCGGCCGCCTACTCAGCCACTTCCAATGTAATTGTAAATCGTAATCAAAGTTCTTTAAACTAGCAAAATGTGTGAATAAAATAAATATTAACCCAATCTTAATTGTTCCTGTACTACGAAAACTGCTATGCAATCGAAACTACAACGATCGTTGTCCACCATCTTGACTTTTTGTGAGAAAAGTAAGACTGCTGACAAGTATGCCTCAATTACATGCTCTAGTTATTTCCGGTTTATCGCCTATTTTAATTTCATAACCGCCTACCAAAAATTTTATTGACATCCCTGGGTATAAAGAAAAAGTAATTTAAAAACTTATATATGAGGATAGACTATAAAAATATATCTAAAACATGATAAGGCAACCCCTTGTATATGATATGTTTGTAATAAATTATTTAGGGTGCGTATAGAAATTTAAGAATTCATGGAAAATCTAGAAACAATTAGCAATGTAAAAAAAAACAAAACAAAAAAAACTGAGAGTGAGAGGTACATCAGACAAAGTATGAGCAAAATGAATAAACAAACAAACAAAAAAGGGTTATTATTATATTATTATTATATTATTATTATTATTATATTATTATTATTATTAATCATTATTTAACTATTTTTCTCTCACTTTCTTTTTTTTAATTATGTAAATTCCAATTTTCTTCCATACAAACTTTGTTATTTTGTTCTTTCTCTGACCCCCACCCCCCCTCCCTTCCCCCTCACTATCCCTTGGAAATTCCAAGGGTATGGATAATTTCTGGAACTACACATTAATCTTCTTTATTTAGTATGTGTGGACATAATCAGTTGATTGTCTTTTAATCAAATTTGTAATCTATTTTTATTATTACTTACCCCTCACTATCCCTTGGAAATTCCAAGGGTATGGATAATTTCTGGAACTACACATTAATCTTCTTTATTTAGTATGTGTGGACATAATCAGTTGATTGTCTTTTAATCAAATTTGTAATCTATTTTTATTATTACTTATCGTTATTTCTAATGAAAATGACTATATGGTTATGACAGGTGCGATGATAAGATCACCCATGTTATGATCAGAAACCATGGAAATGGCCAATATGATGTTGGTGGAGGAGAAAAGTTTGATGATTTAACTGAACTCGTTGAACATTACAAAAAGAATCCAATGGTGGAAAAATCTGGCACTGTTGTTCACTTGAGAAATGTGAGTATGAATATGAATAAGAACTCCTTATGATTATTAGAATTTATTAATGAAAAATAAATAAATAAAACTATACAATTGGTAGGGTAGCTAAGAACTACACAAAGTAATTTTTATCTAGGCCCTTCTAGATTGAATTAGAATGTACAGTAGAAGTTGATTTTTGTGGAGGGAGGAAAACCGAAGAACACTGGAGAAAAACCCTCAACGCACAGAAGAGAACCAACAAACAACTCTACCTACTCACATATGACGAGTCCGAGAATGGAAAGGACTGTGGTCACATTGGTGAGAAGCGAGTGCTCTCACCGCTAAGCCAACCCATGCTTCCCACAAGTATTTCCACAATTAATCGGCTAGGAAAATAGGTATAGATTTAATTTATCATAGGTCACTAGCTGAAAGAAACTCAGTAAGAAACCAAAGTTTCTGAAAGAAATCGAACCCATCACCTTCCAAACACAAGTCCGATGCTCTAACCACTAAGCTACAAGAAAGACTAAACGGTCATTTACTGGGTTCAATAATTATGACATAAGAGAATCCTAGTATAATACAGCGTACATGTATATGGTGAACATTTAGTTTCAGCCATATTAGCTCGGTCATACCTTGTGACCAGCAAGGCAAAGATTTGACCAGACAAGTTCCAATCTGACCTAAGACATTGTCTAATGACCGGGTATCATTATAATTCTTAAAATTACCAAATATTGTCATGACGAAAATCTTTTAATTTTCGAATTGAATTGTTTACCTTATGTTTGTGATATCAAAGACAAGTTTGTTTGTCATCCAGCGAAGCATAATTTCGGTAATAAAGAGATCAACTCCTCAGGAGAAAATTTATCAGTTGTTCTGCCCTCCAACATCAGTTGTTCTGCCCTCCAACATCAGTTGTTCTGCCCTCCAACATCAGTTGTTCTGCCCTCCAACATCAGTTGTTCTGCCCTCCGACATGGGTGCAGCCGCATGCCTTACAGTACGTTTTTTTTATATGCCTCTTCACAGCCTTTCAATGCCACAAGGATAAATGCTGCATGTATTGAGGACAGAGTCAAAGAGTTACAGAAAGAAAACAAAAATGTCACTGGAAAAGCAGGCTTCTATGAGGAGTTTGAGGTGAGTTGTGTCCACTGTGTCTTCTCTAAGGTTATCCAAGGATGACAGTACAAAACAAGACCACAAAGAGTCATTGTGCAAATATCTGGATGGTTTTGTGGGGCGCTTTAACTTGCTTCATAGGATTTTTCAGAGTGATATCAACAAACATATTACCACTGTAGGTAAATTTATAATAGCGTGTTGATGTCATCATAAGGTTGATGGTAGGATGTCAGCAGGTTGATGGTAGGGTGTCAGCAGGTTGATGGTAGGGTAATCAGTAGGTTGATGGTAGGGTGTCAGTAGGTTGATGGTAGGATGTCAGTAGGTTGATGGTAGGGTGTCAGCAGGTTGTTGGTAGGATGTCATCATTAGGTTGATGGTAGGGTGTCAGTAGGTTGATGGTAGGGTAATCAGTAGGTTGATGGTAGAATGTCAGTAGGTTGATGGTAGGGTGTCAGCAGGTTGATGGTAGGGTGTCAGCAGGTTGTTGGTAGGATGTCAGCAGGTTGATGGTAGAATGTCAGCAGGTTGATGGTAGGGTGTCAGCAGGTTGATGGTAGGGTGTCAGTAGGTTGATGGTAGAATGTCATCATTAGGTTGATGGTAGGGTGTCAGTAGGTTGATGGTAGGATGTCAGCAGGTTGATGGTAGGGTGTCAGCAGGTTGTTGGTAGGATGTCATCATTAGGTTGATGGTAGGGTGTCAGTAGGTTGATGGTAGGGTGTCAGCAGGTTGTTGGTAGGATGTCATCATTAGGTTGATGGTAGGGTGTCAGTAGGTTGATGGTAGGTTGTCAGCAGGTTGATGGTAGAATGTCAGCAGGTTGATGGTAGGGTGTCAGCAGGTTGATGGTAGGGTGTCAGCAGGTTGTTGGTAGGATGTCATCATTAGGTTGATGGTAGGGTGTCAGTAGGTTGATGGTAGGGTGTCAGCAGGTTGATGGTAGGGTGTCAGCAGGTTGATGGTAGGGTGTCAGCAGGTTGTTGGTAGGATGTCATCATTAGGTTGATGGTAGGGTGTCAGTAGGTTGATAGTAGGGTGTCAGCAGGTTGATGGTAGGGTGTCAGCAGGTTGATGGTAGGGTGTCAGTAGGTTGATGGTAGGGTGTCAGTAGGTTGATGGTAGGGTAATTAGCAGGTTGATGGTAGTATGTCAGTAGGTTGATGGTAGGGTGTCAGTAGGTTGATGGTAGGGTAATAAGCAGGTTGATGGTAGGATGTCAAAAGGTTGATGGTAGGGTGTCAGTAGGTTGATGGTAGGATGTCAGTAGGTTGATGGTAGGGTGTCAGTAGGTTGATGGTAGGGTAATCAGCAGGTTGATGGTAGGATGTCAGTAGGTTGATGGTAGAATGTCAGTAGGTTGATGGTAGGGTGTCAGTAGGTTGATGGTAGGATGTCAGTAGGTTGATGGTAGGATGTCAGTAGGTTGATGGTAGGATGTCAGTAGGTTGATGGTAGGGTGTCAGTAGGTTGATGGTAAGGTGTCAGTAGGTTGATGGTAGGGTGTCAGTAGGTTGATGGTAGGGTGTCAGTAGGTTGATGGTAGGGTGTCAGTAGGTTGATGGTAGGGTGTCAGTAGGTTGATGGTAGGATGTCAGCAGGTTGATGGTAGGGTGTCAGCAGGTTGATGGTAGGGTGTCAGCACGTTGATGGTAGGATGTCAGCACGTTGATGGTAGGATGTCAGTAGGTTGATGGTAGGATGTCAGTAGGTTGATGGTAGGATGTCAGTAGGTTGATGGTAGGGTGTCAGTAGGTTGATGGTAGGGTGTCAGTAGGTTGATGGTAGGATGTCAGTAGGTTGATGGTAGGGTGTCAGTAGGTTGATGGTAAGGTGTCAGTAGGTTGATAGTAGGGGGTCAGTAGGTTGATGGTAGGGTGTCAGTAGGTTGATGGTAGGATGTCAGTAGGTTGATGGTAGGGTGTCAGCACGTTGATGGTAGGGTGTCAGTAGGTTGATGGTAGGATGTCAGTAGGTTGATGGTAGGGTAATCAGCAGGTTGATGGTAGGGTGTCAGTAGGTTGATAGTAGGGTGTCCGCAGGTTGATGGTAGGGTGTCAGTAGGTTGATGGTAGGGTGTCAGTAGGTTGATGGTAAGGTGTCAGTACGTAGGTTGATGGTAGGGTGCTGTCAGTAAGTTGATAGCAGATAATGTCAGATGTTTGTTGGTCATGTTTTAACAAATTTATAATCATGATTTAATCAAGGTTCTTCAAAAACAAGAGTGTAAGCATTTGTACAGTCGAAAGGAAGGAGAAAAACCAGAGAACAAATCCAAAAATAGATACAAAAACATATTACCCTGTAAGTACAAATATTTTCAATATTTATTCTTACCATTTTAACCCAAACCCAGAAAGCTTGGTCTGTTGAGTATTTGACTATGATTGAGAGGTGATGGATTCATGGGGTAACCTCTTAGGATAACTGAGTTGTGTCATTTCTGAGGAAGAGACTAAAGAATGATTTCCAATGTCCAAGAGTGAACCAATTAACCTCTCTACTCAGCTCTATCTGAATATGTGTGGAAGCATGGGTGGAGTAGTGGTGAGCGCGCTTGCCTCTCACCAATGCAACCCGAGTTCATGTCCTGACAAAGCTCAGTGTCGTTTGTGAGTTGAGTTGTTTGTAAGTTCTCTCCTGCGCTTCGAGGGTTCTCCAGCTTTCCTCCCTCCAGTAAAAATCAACTTCTAAATTCGAATTGGAATCCAGTGGAAGAAGAGCCACTCTGTGGAATCCACTGTTAATCCCATTACATACACCTATTTCAAAAAAGGTTTTCAGAGCCAAAGAAGATACTAAGGTGATATGTCATTCCATGAATGAAAGGAATTATGGGCATACAACTAACACAATTGAAAAAAACACTTGATATCTCAACACTGACCTCTGTGTTTTTGACGAGAATAATAATAAGAAACACAAGTTATTCCAGCTATCCTTTGGTCTTGGGGGGGCTTCATTATGGGTCAGGGATCAGAGAATGATCCAGTAAATGCCCTCACCATCAAATAAATCCAATTTGTGCTTCAAGGGTTTTTCTCCGGGATCTCTGGTTTCCCTCCCTCCACAAAATTCAACTCCTAGATTCCAATTGGATCACGGAACAAGGGCCACAGGTTTGTTAGCCTCTGGCTATTAAGTGCTTCCCTTGTAAAAAAGAATGTTTTATTTTTGTTTTTGTTTCTTGTTTGTTTTTTTGTTTTTTGTTTCTTTTTTTTTTTTTTTTTTGCTTAGTTTTTTTTTTGTTTCTTTTTGTTTTGTTTTGTTTTTGTTTTGTTTCCCCCAACTATACAATAGATTCATTACATCTGACATCATAACAAAATATCGCTAGCCCAAATAATGCTCATGTTTCTTAGAGCTCTAACTAAATATATTTTTGATTGTCTTGCTTTCCAGTTGATCACAGTAGAGTTATTTTAAGTGGTCGTGATCCAAATGTTGTTGGCTCAGACTATTTGAATGCTAACTACATTAATGTGAGTAAATATGTGATGCATCAATAGAACTTATCATTTTGTTTACTACCCAAAGGGTGGCTGATTTAGTTGAGCACGAGCTTAGACTTTAGACTGATTGTGAAGAAGGTCATGGGTTCAAACCTTGGTTAGACCCACACTCAGGGTTAAATATCTGAATGGAAGGAACTGTGCTGTGTTTTCTCTTATTATATTGCAAAATGGTTAAATAGTCCTCTCACAGACCAAACCCTGAAACGACCTCTGGGCTGATCTAAGTCAGGGCACAGCTAACTCAGAGAGAACCCTGAAACAACCTCTGGGCTGATAGTCAATGTCAGGGCACGGTTATCTCACAGATCAAAACCTTAAACCTCTGGGCTGATCTAAGTCAGGGCATGGCTAACTCACAGATTGAACCCTGAAACTACCTCTGGGCTGATCTAAGTCGGGGCATGGCTAACTCACAGATAGAACCCTGAAACAACCTCTGGGCTGATCTAAATCAGGGCACGGCTAACTCACAGAATGAAACTTGAAACAACCATTGGGCTGATCTAAGTCAGGGCACGGCTAACTCACGGAATGAAACTTGAAACAACCATTGGGCTGATCTAAGTCAGGGCATGGCTAACTCACAGAATGAAACTTGAAACAACCATTGGGCTAGAATCAAACCTGAGACCCAAGAGAGAGAGGCAAGTGGAGTATCACTACATCACCCTTGATTGCCATGCGTACTGTAGACCATGTTTGATGTGCCACAGTCCTTATTAATCAATATTCTCACATGTTTTATAGGGAGAAGCCAAAGGTACAGAAAAGCAGTATATTGCAGCCCAGGGTTGTCTTCCTGCTACTGTGGAAGACTTCTGGGGTGGGGTTTACCAGGAAAACTCTAGGATTATCGTCATGACCACCAAAGAAGTTGAGCGTGGCAGGGTTAGTAACACTTGTTTGATGCAGTGGCTGTTTTCCTTATGTAAACTCGACTCTAAGGCTCTGATGCCAAACTTGTTTTAGCAGTTTACTTTTTAGGGCTAATTTTTGCCATAATTTATACAGTTATTTACAAATATTAAACTTTTTTTCTCTATTTCAAATAAAAAATAAAAAAGGCTGGCGAAGGTTTTGTTGCATGTCATATGCTGTATGCTTTTTACTGAGCTTGAAGTTTATTATATGCGTATTTCAATAATGATGTTAGCACAGAAGAAAGCTGAAAAAGCATGCAGACAAAGGAAAATCTCATATTGTTGTGACCTTTTCCTGATGGTATCCACTCACCCATAGTGCAGTTTGGGATTGGTATGCAACATGCACCACAACCATTACCAATCGTTTTTAAAATAGCTGCATTGTTCAAAGAAACTGAATAACATTCGTTTTCTAACTAAAACTTTGAATTCTTGCGAAAATGCTAAAATATACACATTCGGGAATTGCTGTTGCTAGCACAGGCAGCCCAAACAAGGTTCCTGTGTATGGTTTATAAGGGAATGTATGGGAGTTATGATAAAGGTCATGACAATAAAATGTTTCACTCAACAATTTGCCTCAAAACTTGCTGCAGTTGTTGCTTTTACTTTGTTCAGTCTTCCGGCGAAACTGCAGATTTTGAAAAAACCCACTAAACGGCCTCAAATCGCGCTGAAACTTCGCCAGAAGACTGAACAAAGTGAAACATTGAGTGAAACATTTTATTGTCATAACTTTATCATAACTCCCATACGTTCCCTCATAAACCATACACAGGAACCTTGTTTGGGCTGCCTGTGTTGCTAGTCGCTTTTTGCCCCACAAACTAGAAACGATCTAAATCAAAAATTTGATGCATTCTTGGAACTATTTCTTGTTTAAATTTCAGAATAAATGTACAAGATACTGGCCTGATCCAGAAACCGTCAAAGATGTTGGAAAATTTCACATCAAACACGTGAAGGAGACTGAACTTCCTGATTACATCCTGAGTCAGTTTGAGCTGACAACTGATGATGATGTAAGTACATGTTGACAAATTGCCCTACTTCACTATGACGTCACATCAAAACAATCTATTGTTTAAACGCAAAGGATCATGGTCGTCGGAGGGGGTCAAATCAACACAAATTCATCGAAAATTGTTCTAAAACCCATATCAATCCATGAAGAGAAGTAGAATAGCCAGCAAACGCTCAGAATATTTTTTTAGTACATATTAACACATATTATATCTGAATACCAGGCCATTTTAGATGAAACTGTTTCGCTAGGAGCAAATTTTGTTGAATTTTCTATTGGATTTGGCGATTCTATTCCCCACATAAACAAGCAGTGACGTCATAGTGAAATAGGGCAATTAAATTTATCAAATAGGTATCAGTTTTCTATGTCTGTCCTATTATTGACGATAAATTGCGTCATCACATTGTCAAAGTAGTGTGGATCCACATACTACTTTGACAATGTGATGACCGAATTGATCGTCAATAGGAAGACAGACACAAAAAACTGACGTCTATTTGATTTTTACAATAACAAAAACGATAAAAACTTCTCGTTTTTAACGATCAAAACAACCAACGGAAAGAGCGCGCGCTGGTTGACGTCAGCTTTATCTGTCTGTCCTCTTATTGATGATAAAAAATAACCAATCAGCGCGCGAGAAATTTGTAAGTTATTGTGAAAATACCTTTTTACCTTGGGCCCAATGCTGTCCCATTGCTGTTGTTTTGTCCTTTGACATATCTGCCATGAAATCTCGTAATAGGGAATAGATCCCATTACAAACCATGTTTCATTCCCTTGAGTATCATTTCTTTGCTTGGTCTCTTCCTTGATATAAGGGTTTTATTAAGGGTTCTCCAGTTTCCTTCCTCCCAAGAGCGTTTTTAACGCGCTAAACCCATATGTGATTTAGCCGTGCCCTGACATAGATCAGCCCAGAGGTTGTTTCAGGGTTCAATCTATGACTTTAGGCATGCCCTGACTTAGATCAGCCCAGAGGTTGTTTCAGGGTTCAATCTATGACTTTAGGCGTGCCCTGACTTAGATCAGCCCAGAGGTTGTTCCAAGGGTTCAATCTATGACTTTAGGCGTGCCCTGACTTAGATCAGCCCAGAGGTTGTTTCAGGGTTCAATCTATGACTTTAGGCATGCCCTGACTTAGATCAGCCCAGAGGTTGTTTCAGGGTTCAATCTATGACTTTAGGCGTGCCCTGACTTAGATCAGCCCAGAGGTTGTTTCAGGGTTCTATCTGTGAGCTAGCCGTGCCCTGACTTTGATCAGCCCAGAGGTTGTTTCAAGGGTTCAATAGACTTGCAACGTTAATAGAATCCCATTTTTTATTTCAGTTTATCCCAAGAACCATCCATCATTTCCACTACACTGGCTGGCCAGATCACGGTGTACCCAAGGACCCTAGTCCAGTACTAAGTATCCTTCATGAGGTGGACGTCAAGCAGAAATCCATTCACGGCGCCGGGCCAATCGTCGTACATTGCAGGTTAGGAATAATCTTGAGTTACTGCGATTTTCGATACTCTGAGAACTCGGTATTTACAAGGTACATGCTGCAATTCGTTTTTTCTCTTTATTATTATTATTATTATTATTATTATTATTATTATTATTATTTTGTTGTTGTTGTTGTTTTGTTTTTGTTTTTTTGTTTTTTGTTGTTTTTTTTTTTTTTGTTTTTTTTTGTTTTTTTTTTTTTGCTGCCGTTAATAAAAAATAATTAGTCGGTCCCTTTTATGTTCTTGACTGGGGACAGTAAAAAAACAAATTCCCAGCAAGCCGTTGAAATGTATGAGAGCTTGCAGAACATGAAAAACCACAGTAATTGCTGGGTTGCAATAGTGACGTAATTTCGTCTCGTGCGGAATGTACATCAGCTGAATCGCAAGTTTTCAATAGGTGGGCGTACGATGACGTAATTTGTTTTGATCAAGAACATGAAATTCTTGGATATTCAAGCAATAAACAAACAAATGTCAAAAGTGGCTAGATTCTATCGCTTTGGAAGATATCTGAGAATTTGAGGACAAATCTCTTGATGATTTTCAAGTTAACGTTGTGAAATTTGACAGTAAATGTATGTTGGTTGGCAAGATGTTGCCAACCAACAAACATTTACTGCAAAATTTAGCAACTTTAATTTATTATATCTCCTGAACTAATGAAGCAACTGCTCTCAAATTGATAAATATTATCAACAGTTATGACTTCTTTATGTTTCTCAAGTCCAATCGTTCATGGCTCAAAAGTTGATTTTTGGAAATGTAAACAGTACGCTCACCTATAGAATTCTTTCTGGCTGACAGCACATGGTAGTCAGTGTTTGACCACCATCTGGAGCAGATAATGAGATTCAAAGACTTTTATCAGCTGAGTGAAAGCCAGCAATAGATGAAGCTCATTAATATGGACATTTAAGGGACTAGAGAAAGCATCTGTTTCAATAGCTTGAAATGGCGACTTCTCAATGGCCAGGTTTGATGACAGCCCACATTTCACTGGTCAACATGTAACCAGTCAATGTAACTGGTCAAGATCGCCGGAGGACTGGCCTAAGAGCTAGGCGTTTGACGGAACAAAAAAAAAGTAGACAGATTAAGATTGCCGTTTTTTCTTCCCGCAAACGGCAAACGTGACCACGTTTTCATCGTTTCCCTACATTTCACTTTACCTTTTGCAAACCTTCTCGACAAAGACAAGTATTCTTTTGTTTATCTACTACTTGGAGATTTTTGTGATTCCTTTTCACTAATTTTAAATAATTTTTTAATGGTCAACTGACGTTTCACGTTTGCCGTAAACGAGAGTCTTAAGCTCTCTAGTGTCAGTTTTTGCCAGATATTTTTTTCTGAACAGCGGTTATTTTATCGAAAAGTTGAAAGTAACATTTTGACTGGTCCCTAATATGACCTGCTTCACTTGTTGTCTCTAGTGCTGGCATTGGGCGAACAGGAACATTTATTGTGATTGACAGCCTTATTCATCTAATCAAAGAACAAGGTAAGTCAATGATCTTCACTTTCTATCCCGGGGGGGGTACTCCCCTATATTCGCTATACGGGTACGTGCCGCCAATTAGGGTATGGTTCATTCAGCGATTCTACAGGGTATATAAAATCGCGCTCGCTCTGGAACAGGGTATATGAAATCACGCTCTCTCCTCTCTGAAACAGGGTTTTCAGCGATCTTGCTCTGAATTTCAGCGATTTTTACTCTTGAACAGGGTCAGGGTTCAGAGGGCTCAGCGGCACATCCCTACCCTAAACGGGTAAGAGTACCCTCCCCCCCCCCCCCCCCCCCCCCGGGCTTTTTATTTACTAAGCATCAGTTATTTGGCTGTCATTGGCAACACCCTTTTGGCTCGGTTGAGCATCGGACTGTCGTTCGGGGCCAGATGCTAGGTGTTAATCCCCAGCCAGACCAACACTCAGGGTCTTCAAATAACTGAGAAGGTACTGCCTCTGTTATTACATCTGCAAATGGTTAGACTAAGGTCAAACGTCAAGCTTTACATAAGCCGTACTCCATGAAAACAATGGGTTATAAGGTGGTCTTCTTTTATGTCATTAGGTTCGACTCTTATAAAGTTCAACGTTTGACCAATTGAACGCGCACAGGGGAAAAAAAACGGATTCCCAAATAGGGAATTGTTGGGAATTTCCTTGAATTCCCAATTCGAACACCAATGTTGAGATTTATTGTTGGGAATTTCCTTCTAATACCCAATAGAAAAACAAAATTCCCAACAAACTAACATTGGGAATCAGTGCCACGTTCCCAATTTCGTTCTCTCTGGGAATTGGATGGAAATTCGTTGGGAATTCAAAGCAATTCCCAATTTGGGAATCCGGATTTTTTCCTGTATACGCTGTCTTGTCTTCTCGAGCAAGAAACCGTAGGCACCTTTTTTCTTCACTTCTAATCTTGATTGCCTCTAACTCCTTATTTTGGTTAATCCTACGACAGGTCTTGATACTGAAATTGATATTTCAAAAGCCATACAAAATGTCCGCGCTCAAAGATCTGGTATGGTTCAGACAGAGGTAAAATATGATTCACTTAATCTAAATTCTAGAGTTATTGCAGATATAGAGGATATTACATGGGCGCGCGGAGATACGGAATTTATCTTCGAGTGTTGGAGAGATCTTCAAAGATTTTCAACACGAGAAGATAAATTTCGTATCTCCAAAAGCCCATGTAATATTCTGTTTATTATATAATTATCCATAAAATCGACTTATAATAAGCTTTTTATTATTATAAAAAGTTTTTATTTATAAACTAATAGCTTAAATACACATGGTAACGATATTTTCACATGTGAAAATAACATGCTATTTTCACATGTGAAAATATCAGTTTTTCGAAAAGGAGAAATATAGGTATTTTATGGATAAATATATGATAAAAATTAATAAGATATCAAGTTAAAGTAAAGTAACTGTATTTCACGTCAGTCAATAGACCATTTTACTCATACGGCGGCCATCTTGAATTATGGGATGACGAGGGGGCAAACGCGTAGAAAGTTTATAAAGGATAGAGAGGCGGGGTTATGTTTCCAAATAATTTGAATTCTTGGTGTTTTGCATATTGTTACAACTACTAGCAAATTCAAAAACTTTTTTATGTACTTCTCTTTGAAAAGCGTAAAGTTATATAGAGAGACACTGCCCCCTCGGCATATACCATAATGTCTTAATCGAGGCGATAGGAATCAAGATGGTTGCCGCGTATCAGTAAATAGTCTATTTCTTCTTGCTCCTATGGAAGTTAAAAAAACTTGTAAAAATGCGTCTTGCTGACGAGGCCCAATAACAACAGCTGTCCACGGTTTCTAGTTGAGCTGCCTCATTTTTTATTCGACTTGAAGTTGTGAAAGGCCCATTGGCACTCATCTTCAGTCGTTTCATGCAAGGCTCGTAATTTACCTATTACGCATGTTCTCGTATGACTTCCGAGCCCATCCCACACGGCTTACCGCCTCATCTCTCATATCTTTCATCCCCTTTAGCTCAGACAGCGTTTTTTAAATGGCTGTAAATTGGCAAATCATAAAATTTGCAATCGTAATTTTCATACCTCTACGCGATGTTTTATTATTACACAAGAGCTGTTCTATTTTGTGTGCGTACTTGCTCACATTTATACAACTGTTTTTGTTTGTTTGGTTCGTAGGCTCAGTATGAGTTTATTTACAAGGCCATTCAACACTACATCAGCACCGAAATGACAAGGATAAGGCACTCTGAGGGAGTAAGTAGAGACCGTATGTTATATTCTATAATGGTCTCTTGTGTATTTGTCTTTGTACAATGAATGTTCTGGTTGAGTGATAACAACTATAAGTCACTAAATAGCTACTATTTGTCAGCATCAATAAGCCGGTCTGAAGTGAGATGACGTTTTACCCCCGTCTCTAGACCATGATACTTTTCACACTGCATTTGTTCTTTAATTATGACTATTGTTCCTGTATTCTCTAAGGAATCAAAAATTTTAATATGAAAGATTTTAAAAAACTATTATGGTATAGAGTCGGGGGTAAAACGTCATCTCGCTTCAGGCCTATTTTGGTCTTGTTTCCTGGTTTTACTGCATCCGCTCTATGGGATAACAAAGGCGCATATCAAGGAACACAGCAGCATTTGAAAACGGACTCTTTCTATAATCTTTCTAAAATCAGAGTTATAAAACTGAGATATTCTAGATAATTTGTTAAGCTTGTGACGTCAAAGCAGCTCAATTTGGAGAACAAAACAAAAGAATTTCAATCTCCTGAGAATTGGAAACCTATTGTTATGTCCTCCAAATTGAGCTGCATTCTGACGTGCTGCAAGGGTTCTATAGAGTAAGAAGTCTGACTGTAGTTGTGTTACTTTGTTATCAGCCCACAAGTGCTGTGTATGGTAACCTGGCTCAGTTAAGGACCAAAACAGATGCTTCACCAGCTCTCCCGTCATACTTCCCTGGCAGACAAGAAGAAGTTAAAGGACCAGCACCCATGTAAGTAACCTTGGTAACCATTGTTACCATGGTAACGATCTGTATAATTGTAAATAGCAAATATTAGAGTCATACTCTATTGCCTTTGAAGTTGTTTCGACATTTGGGTCAATACGATGAAATGTATAGAAACTGACCCAAATGTATTCGGTGGGTTTCATTCAGCTGATAAAAGTGGTTTAATCTCATTATGTGCCCCAGATGGTGGGCAAACACTGACCACCATGTGCTGTCAGCAGGAAAGAATCCTATTGAAACCTTGCGATTCAATTCACGAAAGCCCGGTTGTACGCGAAGCCTGGATAGTGCTATACGGCGGATAAATCCTTATCCAGTGGATAAGTCGATGCTGTTATCCAATAGATTTATCCACTGGATAAGATTTATCCGTCGGATAGTGCTATCCAGGCTTGGAACAACCGGATCTTGATGAACATTCCGCACGAGACAAGAAATGACGTCAAGTGAAACCCAGCAATAGACAGGAAATGACGTCAAGTGAAACCCAGCAATAGACAGGAAATGACGTCAAGTGAAACCCAGCAATAGACAGGAAATGACGTCAAGTGAAACCCAGCAATTCACCTTTTCGGCGCTAGCTTAGATTGTATTACGGTCACCAAAAAGTTTGGACATTGTTATCGGATTCCCATACAAATTCACTGACTTTAAAGAGAAAATATAGGTTGATTTCTTCAGTTAGCTCTCTTAACAGCAGTAAGAAAAGCTTTAATCAATTTAGAAAAATGATCATTTACTCATATTTAGAGAAATAACTAAACATTAACCAAGTAAATAGTTCATTTAGAGTCAGTACATTTGTACGGAAATTCGAGAACAATGTCCGAACTTTTTGGTGACCGTAACACATTCTAAAACAATTTAAACCCCGTGACGGCTAGCGCCGAAAAGGTGAATAGACCCCTTAAGCACTTCAGAATGCAGCTCCATTTGGAGGACATAACAATGGATTTCCAATTCTTAGGACCTTGTAGTTCTTTTGTTTTGTCATCCAAATTGAGCTGCTTTGACGTCACATGCAAGGGGTCCATAGAGTGTAGTTTAGTATCTGGTATAATTCTGGATAAGGAACGATGGTGGATTCTGAATCCTTGGATCTCGCATTCCAGTTTGAAATCCGGTTTTAGGAGTACATAACATTTGCATTCTGTTTTTCTTTTTTAATCTTCTTCTTTTTTTTTTTTTTTTTTTTTTTTTTTTTTTTTTTTTTTCCTAGGCCACCTCAAGACTAGAAACTTTAATTAAGGTTTGTAACAAATGAATGCACGCATTTTAATATAAACTTATATCCACGGCCCCCTCCGTAGAGTTTTTGACATTACTCAGTCCATTAGTGTAGGAAATTGATAGCATGCACTCGGTTATACGGCGCTTTCTGAGCCACGTATGCGAGTTGAGTTTGTCCGATGTGTTGTTCTCTCCCTTGCCACGAGGGTTTTTCTGCGGTTTTTCTTCCTCCGTAAAAATGAACATGTTAGTTGAGTGTTAGGTGTGCTGCAAAAAAATCATCGTAGTGGTAGTGTGTGTGGAGCGAACCTCAAGGAAGAGTCACGTACGGAGAGTGATGGTTGTAAAATATACAATGTGCCGTAAATAGACCTTTACTGAGATAGCGAACATAATAATAATAATGAGAAGAAAAGCTTGTAAAGCGCTTATACAAGTCTGTTGTAAGCCCTAAATTAGATTACAAAGAAAAAGCTATTTTAAATAAATGAGTTTTAAGATTAGTTTTAAAAGAAGATAAATTAGAAATATCTCTAAGTGAAGACGGTAAAGAGTTTCAAAAATGAAGAGCAGCAACACAGAAAGAACGTAGACCATAGGATCTGACATTGCGCTCTAGCTTTGGTACAAACATCTTTTGTTTATCATGTTTATATGGTGTTGTTCGTACCATAGCTAGACCACAATGCATACTGTTTAGAGCAGTTTTCGTATGACTGTGAAAAGCTCAGTGCCGTAAGCGTGACGTGCCGTGACCGTGATACTTTCTAGAATTTTAATTGGCTGATTTTTTCACGCGCAATATGATTGGTCTAAAAGTGACATGATCTTGGCGTGACCGTGTCCGCGCCGTGTTTATGCCGTGTTCCGGGTATTTGATTGGATGGAGAGTAAATTCTCGTGCAGTGTGATTGGTCTGGCGTATCCCTTGCCGTGTCACGACCGTGTTCGTGCCGTGAACTTTTCACAGTAATACGAAAACTGCACTATCAAGCTCAGAAAAGGTTTACGTGACCCTTGTGAATCATCAGCAGTGTAGAGATAGTGCTATCCTCTCATCCTTGGTTCTATCTTGTATTTCAGGTTTAAAAAGACTCCACTGCACTAAAAATCAAGCTTATCTACATTAAGAATAACGTTTGAAATAAGATTCTCTTCTCGAGCCAAGATCATAAAATAACGAAATGACATCTCAAGGTTATGTCAAAACTATAATTGTTAATCACTAATAATATACGATTATTAATATTAGATATTTGTTCTTTACAAGAAATATCCTGCTATTAGAGATCCCTTTTTGACTTTCTTTTTTTCGTTGAATCTTTTTGCTCGACTGGCTTCTGTTGTGGGTCGCCGTGATCGTTATGAAAAACTACCTCTGTCTGCATTTAGCAGTTTTGTTTAACAAGGCTGATGTGGCGCCTCTCACTTGGTACTCATCTGAGTAGAGTTTGTTCTCTTCGTTCATTCGAAGGTTTTACTAGACGTTCTATGGTTAATTATATCCCTCCACAAAACCTAACAAACTAAATTCCAATTTTATATGAGAACTTTGCCCTGACTTAGATCAGCCCAGAGGTTGTTCCAAGGTTCAATCTGTGAGTTATCCATGCCCTGACTTAGATCAGCCCAGAGGTTGTTCCAAGGTTCAATCTGTGAGTTAGGCATGCCCTGACTTAGATCAGCCAAGAGGTTGTTTCAGGGTTCGATCTGTGAGTTAGCCATGCCCTGACTTAGATCAGCCCAGAGGTTGTTCCAAGGTTCAATCTGTGAGTTAGGCATGCCTTCGTATTTCAGGGCATCGATAAAATTTGAAGGTTTTTGAATAACAAGTCGAACGCATAAAACCATACAGCGGTCACCTAACAACACTTTAGCCAGTTACATACAAAGCGAAAAGTCTCGCTAAAATGAAGGGAAAAAAGCGAATAGCAGAGCATACACAAGTATTATTTCTAAGATGAAGATATAAAAATTGCACTCCTTAGAGAGTTGTTCTAATTATAGACAGTTCGTGGTTAGCAGATAATAGGTACATTTACAGATGTCATTTTGTTTTCGTTTCAGCTATTTGAATTTTTTTTTTTTTTTTTTTTTTTTTATAACCTTGCTTGATTTTTTCATTCTTAACGTAAATCCCACGCGTGAGGAAAATATATTGCGCATGCTCGGAAAATCACGAGCGCTTATCGACAGATGACGCTGGTGTAAAACGTACTGGGCATGTTCGGAAAATCACGAGCACTCGTCGACTACGATTACACTGGTGTATAATCTAATGCGCATATAAATAAAATATGATCCAATTTATATCTTCGCTTTTCAGAAGAAAAATAAGGGACCATCTCAGTGTGTCCATAAAACGTTTGGCAGAGTAATTGAGAATTTTTGCACAGGCTATCTTGCTCTTTGTCAATTTTGAGAAGTGCCCGTCATCTTGCCGCTATTTTTTGCCGTTCGGCCGAACTCCTACGCACGACGTTTTGAGTGTCATTTAATGTAGTTGGTAAACAAATATTCAATACATCTCGCTCACAGTACGTTTGGCTTTTTTCAAACGTAACTACAATATAGCACTTTTTTTATTGATATATCAGCATGTACCACCATTTGCACTGAAAGTAAAATTGAATTGAGATTGATTGATTCTTGTAGTCCTCTAGAAAACACTGAGTTAGGAAGTTGCTCGCTCGCTCCAGCGCTTCTCGATCGTAGGATTCGTCATTGCGAGAGATAGAAAATTCTACTACCGAAAATTGCTAGAGCGAGAAGCCCTCTGAAACCTAGGATATATCAATATATTTTTATTTAAAAAAATAACACAAAAAAATGGGATAGCATGACACCCAAGGTAAAGACGTCGAAACCTCTCGTTTGCTTTGCCCTTGTTTAAAATAATAATTGGAATTTAGAATTAACCTTTGCTAGATGGAGAATAATGAGAGATGAAATGCTGTTTTCTTATATATGACATTTAGGTAATTTAGTGATAATCTAGAATAAAAAAATATAAAAAGTCGTATATATGTTACGTGAGTGCTCTTATCTTTTTTTTTTTTTTTCTTCCTCCCTCCTGCTAAATTCCAATTCCATCTGTATAGAGTGAAGGCATTTAGCCCGTGAAATAAAAAGTAATAGTCAACGTGTAATAGTCAATGGAATTAGGTTCTACTAATGTGTATTAGTCTAATTTCACGGGTTTGGTGACTTCACTCTATTAAGCCCTGGGTTGACAATAAAAGAGGTAGAGCTAGAGGTAGAATAGTCTCCACCGCAGTCGTCATTATTTTCGGCACCAGATCCTCACGGGCAATCTCCACTAAGATGAGGACCCGGGAGTCTGGGACCGAAACTATTGACGGCTTTAACCGCGTTGTACAGATTCCCTGTTATTTATGGCGAACACTTATTTATGTCCTAGTGATGTATGAGAAACCAAATACTATATCTTTTTCACCGCCAAAGCAGCCATTCACCTCATACACGTGGTTTAAGTTTCGAGAACACGAGTTTTGCCGAGGCTGTGATTAAGCTACCGGACTGAACTGTCATAATGCAGAAACGTCGCCGAAGGGGAGGTGGGTGGGGTCAAAAATCCGTCTAGCACTGCCTGGTACAGCGAACCTGAGCAAATAAGGGTCGAAACCTTGGATTTTCTCGCTTAAATAGGCAACTGCTGACCCGGGGGCATTCATAATGCTTCTCACCTAGGAATCACACCCAGAAAGTCATGCTAACATTCCGCGCGTACTCGCTTCATGGCTGCTTTAGGAGAAAGATTTGAATAAAATGAAACATCGTCAAAGACAAAGTAAATTGAATAACTAAAATTTTAATGTTAACTTTAAAATAATTCTTTAAACTACAAATTTCATTAACAGTCGGTAAGGGCGTCGTCAGCTCCTCTATTTTAAGCCTGGAGTCAGTATCCACAAACATCTAGATCTTTTATGGGTCTTGCACATCATACATTAGGATTTTGTAGACCTGTGAGGTTGAAGGTCAAATGGTGTGTAAACCAAATACCAAAGAAAACTTTATTAAGCTGATTAATAAGATTAGGTCTCCCCGATTAGTAGGGCCACAGGTAGCCCAATGTCGACAATGAGGTTGGAAAAAGATTCTAAAAAATCGTGAAACTCCGTACAGTCATTACCTTGAACTACTACAAAACACACAGTAAATTACAATTAAAGTTTATTCAAAAAAAAGGTTACCATGAAAATCGACAATATGCGAAATCCCTATAGTCTTTTATACTGACTGATGGATAGCTTGGGCTACCTGTGGTAAGTCACGTGCGCCATAATACTTTTGAGATATTAATAAAGTTATTAGTATTATCTTTGCTGTCGAGGGAGGGAGGGAGGGAGGGAGAGAAATCAAAACCATAATGGATAACGTGATTCTTTTAAAAGTGCGGTAATTTTACGGGCAACATGTACAAAACCGCGCAACACAAGGCACAACATTATTGTATTGGAAGTTAAAATGCAAATGCTGCTCATATTACCATTCCGCGCGCAAAAAAAAAAAGGTCATTGTTACGAATAGTAGAGAGTTTCTAATTCGCTGCTTTGCGTTTTGCTTTGTTTGTATGTTTGTTTGTTTGTTTGTTTGCGTTTGCTTGTTTGAAATGTTTTAATTGTTGTTTTTTCCCGTTTGTTTTTTTGTTTGATTTTGAGTTGTTGTTTTTGTTTGTTTATTTGTTAATTTGTTTTTCTCCCGCTTATTTCGTTTTCTCAATTTCAGTTTTTGTTGTTTGTTTTTGTTTTAATTTATTCATTTTTTGTTGCTTGTTTATTATGTTGTTGTTGTTGCTGCTGCTGCTGCTGTTGTTGTTGTCGTGGTTGTCGTCGTCGTCGTACAGGCCATAATGCATGTTTTATTTATTTCGTACCTTGGAGGTTTGAACAGATCGTTAAACCTCTACTTGAAAAGCTCCACAGGTCTTCTTACAGTAGTATCCCTTCAGCATATGGTCGAAGTAACCGAAGTTACAATAGCCCTTGGCTTTCCATTCCTCACAGTAGAAGTGAGCATCCGTACAGCCGGTTGCTATAGGTTGACAAAGAAAGAAAATAAGAATGTAATTTTGACTTTTGCTGTGATGATTAGGTGATCACTTGGAATGTCATTTGTAGGCAAACTAGCTCTCATCTTTGTGAGCACTAGCATAGTTGACCCAGATAGAAACACATCCTCCCCTCATGATAATTGTAGGCGCACCAACTCCCCCGTGAAGAATGAGCACGTAGAAGCGCACCGCAACCCCGTTTATGAGCGCACCCCACCCCCCCCCCTTCGTGAAGAATGAGCCATATATGTAGACGCGCATCCCATTTCAAATTACGCACAGTAATTAGCATAGATTTAATTATTACGCACACTTTTTTGATTCAGTACAGTTTACGCATAATCAACTTATTAAGGATTATACTTGACACGAAAGATAAACAAGCAAGCTAGAAGCTAGAGGAAGAAGAATGCGATGACTTCACAAAATAAAGAAATATCTTTAACTCTTTATTCTTGGAAAGCAACCATGTGACTCAAAATCCTTTGAGATATGAATACCAATGAAACAGTAGCCGCCATCTTGGTTGATCTAACAAGAAAAGCTAGTGAGGAATGCTTCTTTATCGTCAAACAACATATCAGCTATCGCGTTATGCACCTCAAAGATAGATTTAAGGGTTTTTTTGAAAATATTCTGGACTTGAATTCAAACATGGAAACGAAAAACTATCGATCAAAGTGACGACCTCAAGATAACCTTCAGTAAACCGACACGTCTGTTTACCCAAACAAAAATTTAGAAACCATGGAAACAAAAGTCCATGAACTTCTGAAGGAAACCATTTTACATGAACTATACTTGGGCTAATGTTAAGCGAAACCATTTTTGAAATGTGAACATATAGAAACCCATAATACAAGCATGAGTACTCAACAGAGAACAACGAAAGATATCTTGCTGCTAATTCCATTAAGTGCTCTGAGTTTCGCTGACCCCATCACAGACATTCTTACGCTGATGGAATATTACAGTGCTGGACACAAGAACTGGTTTATAGTAGGGCTGTTATTTATGATAACGCCTTTTCCTGCATTTTGGGCCTTTTTCTATGGAACAAGCAAAAACAGTGACGCGAGATGCGCATATGATATGATGTGTCTATGTGGTTGCCATCCATTTACGGTAGCATTCTATAGATTGGAAGCCTTTGTCGTCTGTGGGATAAAGAAATTCTGGAAAGGCGAAGAGATCGTAAAAGGACAATATGAATATGATGTTCTGAAAGCTACTGAACAATCTGCAAGTTTTGAAGCGCTTTTTGAGTCAGCTCCACAACTTGTAATTCAGCTGTATGTTGTTAGCGTTCAGATAGAACCGGTGAACACTATTCAAATTATTTCTTTACCAGTGTCATTTTTAAGTTTGGTCTGGGCATTCCAAGAAGAAATTCCAAACAAGCCTATGAAATACAAGATTCTAGACTTTTTGACAAAATTTTTCCTTTTGAGCACTCGATTGTTAGCAATCACGTACTTTGTCGTTGGCTTCACTTGGTTGCTCATAGCAATATTGGTTTTTCATTTTATTTCCTTACGAATTATGCATTGCATTTGGCCATACGCTAACGCAGTGAAGACGTGCACGTGTACTTGTGAAAATGTGTTATTTTGGTGGTTTTTTTTCGGTTCATCTTGGATAGGATACGAACCGTTCGATGAAGAAGGTCTTGAAACAGAAACTGCCAGAAAACACCTCAGACTTATTCATTTTTTGTCATATTGCGTAATAGTGCTGGAAAACGTCATAATGATCCTCTTGTACTACGTCGATTTTGGCGCCCCCTATAAGACGTTTCGCGAGTGGTATTCCTTACCAGTTACAGTGTACGTATGTTTGTTCAGTGTTATTACCTTTGTTCTTAGATTTATGTTTGTTCATTATTTTCTATTGAACGATAATTATGTTCATCCAGAATAACCCTCTTGAAGACATTTGCAACTATTACTCGTCTGCTTAATGAGGTCAATGCCTGTGACAGCCCAGTCTAAAGATACGTTTGGATTTTTTTTTTATCCTCAGTCCTCGGTAAAAAAAAAGGCATTATATCCAAGCGGCCGTTGCGGGCATATTGTACGCGGATACCGTGTATAGCCTGAACAATAGACGACTTGCACTGACAGGTAACGTGACCCTGCCTCCCTTAAAACGAGCAACTGTGTCAAAACGAACATTCGGAATGAAAAGAGCACCTCTATATTAGTAGGGTGGCGAAGTTGTAGCTTATAACAAGCGAAAGAGGAAAAATGGCATTAAATATAAAATCAATTATCTCATAAGGATTCGTATGGGAAATAGATTGGACCGCAAGAGGCTGCCAGCCAACACTTTTCCCATACAAATCCTTTTAGTCAACATTATGAGCTGAAGCTTCGCTCTCTTACTAATGTTGAGCTGCTCCTTTCATGTCTAAAGTTCGTTTTTACACAACTGCTCGTTTTAAGGGAGGTAGGGTCACATGACCTGTTAGTGCAAGCCGTCTCTTGCACACGGGAAAGCTGCATGTAAATCAATGCCATCAAACTAACAAAGCGATTGATTCTACGCATGCTCGTTGTCGTTGGCTGCTCAGATTCAAGGCTCAGCAAAGACTGAGGGTGGTTTAAAAATAATTGAGTAGTAAAGCAAGCAAGATGTAGATGTCGGCTTGAAAGGATCTTATTTAGATTCGTCTACTCTAAGCAAATAAGAACACGTTTAGTCGTTCTCGGCTTTCCACGATCTTGGGGTACGCTTTTATACTCACATGTTGATTTTTACAAAGTTACCTATATGGGATTAATGAGAAGCTGTATAATTACATAATTAATTCATTGTAATTGGGTGTTTATAGGCAAATCTTATTTAGGCAATTTAATGATATTGTTCATGATTAGTGGGCTAGATTGGAAAAAAGCTTTGCTTTATCTGTTTACCCAATAAAGATTATTAATATTCTCTACTTTCACATCCCCATAATACTTTGCGTCTTTGGAGGGTAACCAGAGGGTAAAAACCCACTTATTTTGCTGAAGGTTGATCAGACAATGTTGACAATACCTTGTTTGGTATCCAAAAATAAAATGAAGAAGTAAAAAACAGAAAAAGATAGAGGCTTGAAGACGTTTAAGGTAAATTTTAAAAATTTTTTCGTAAGTCAATACATTTTCTGTAAGACCAAAACTCTTGATGATCTGTACATGAAAAAATAACTTGAAATAAACTGATAATCAGTATTGTACAGATAAAAGCAGGTATAGTATAAATTCAATTAAGACTGAACCTTTCAATTTGGGACATTTTTTTTGTGATTGATTACCCCCCAAAGACGCAAGTCATTATGGTGATATGGAAAGTAGCGAATAACACTTATTGACTGGGACCACGAAACACAATGCTTTTCCGAGGTTCAAGACAATAAGTGTTTTGTTATATACCAAGTGTGAAAGTTGTTTGATTTTTTTGATTACAGTAAAAACCCGCAAGTAAGCCGAGAACCTGAAAATTAAGAACCTGTTAGCCTCAAATTTGTCACTTATACCCCCTTTAAACAAGAACCTATTTATCCTAGAAAATGAAAAACAGGTTCTTATTTCCAAAACCATCATCTAGTGATGCAGAGCTGGGTTAGAATCCTGTTTGGAAAAATAGGAGCTTGCCATTGCTGTGCAGATAAATCAACTAATGTTCTAGGGTGTTGTTGATGGGGGTGGGGTGAGGTTGATTGAAAAATAGGCTGATTACCATATTTTTATCTTGTAGCAGAATTTTATTTGTTTTTTTTTTTTTTACACAGGAATAAGAACCTATTTAAGAACCTAGATAGCCTAAAATTGTGTTAACTACCATTTAAACAAGAACCTGTTTAGGCTAACTCTAAAAATGTAGGTTCTTACTGGCGGGTTTTTACTGTATTTGATCTCGAAAAACTTACAAAAACTTACATTTCCGGGGAAATCACTTGAAAATCATTGAAAATCGCCGTTGCCGGGGAAACGTGTTCACGTCACCTGCTCAATCAGATCACGAGAAAAATGAACTTTGATAGTTGGTATATAATAATATGGATTAATTGGATTTATAGTGGAAGTTAGTTTGATAAACCACATGAAACGAACGAAAACATTTCGTGATAGTTTCACTACAGGTGAAGACGTCGAAATCTCTCGTTTGCTCTGCGCTTGTTTAAAATAATAATTGGAATTTAGAATTAACCTTTGCTAGATGAGAATAATGAGAGATGAAATGCTGTTTTCTTATATATATGACATTTAGGTAATTTAGTGATAATCTAGAATAAAAAAATAAAAAAAGTCGTATATATGTTACGTGTGTGCTCTTATCTTTTTTTTCTTCCTCCCTCCTGCTAAATTCCAATTCCATCTGTATAGAGTGAAGGCATTTAGCCCGTGAAATAAACAGTAATAGTCAACGTGTCATAGCCAAATAGACACAAAAGAAAACAATGGATTTAAGTTCTACTAATGTGTATTAGTCTAATTCCACGGGTTTAGTAACTCCACTCTATTAAGCCCTGGGTTGACAATAAAAGAGGTAGAGCTAGAGGTAGGATAGTCTCCACCGCCTCCGTCATCAGTTTCGGCCCCAGATCCTCAATCTCCACTAAGTGAGAGGGCCCGTGAGGATCTGGGACCGTTACTGATGACGGCTTTAAAGGGGCACTTGGATGAAAACGCCCCAATTTTTCAAAGTCCGAATAATTGAATTATTTGAGGATAATTTGACTCAATTATGATTATGAAAACCAGATTGGTAAAAATTTTCGCCTGGGAGCCACTTGCAGTTGAGAAATTTTGGGTTAAAAGAGTAAATGACGTCATTTACTCACAATTCATATGCTAAATAAAATTGATAATTTTTATCTGAAACATTTTACTGTGAAGAAAATATGTTGCTCGGCTACTATTGGTGCCATATGAATACTTTTAATTAAGTTTAAAGTCATTTCCAATTCTTATCCATTTTCATTCAAGTGCCCGTTTAACCGCGTTGTACAGACACCTTGTTATTATGGCGCTTGTTTAATGTCCTAGTGATATATGAGACACCAATAGCAATGAAGACGCTTGTGATTATATACAGGGCCCACAGTAAATGGTGAAGGTTGTCGTGGTAACCCTGTCTTTCCCACAGGAAAGATTTGAATAAAATGAAACATCATCAAAGACAAAGTAAATTGAATCAAGGAAATTTTATTGTTAACTTTGAAATAATTCTTTAAACTACATATTTCATTAACAGTCGGTAAGGGCGTCGTTAGTTCCTCTATTTTAAGCCTGGAGTCAGTTTTTTTTTGCATCCACAAACATCTAGATCTTTTGCGGGTCTTGGGCATCATACATTGGGAATTTTGTAGACCTGTGAGGTTGAAGGTCAAATGGTGTGTAAACCAAATACCAAAGAAAACTTTATTGGGTTGATTAATAAGATTATTTCTCCCCGATTAGTAGGGCCACGGGTAGCCCAATCTAGGCAACCGAGGTTGGAAAAAATTCTAAAAATTCGTGAAACACGCAGTAAATTACAATTGAAGTTTATTTAAAATAATTACGCTGAAAATCGACAATATGCAAAATCCCTATACATTCTCTTATAATGATGGATAGCTTGGGCTACCTGTGGTGAGTCACCTCCATTCTCTGTCGTCGTTGGAGGGAGGGAGGGAGGGAGGGAGGGAGGGAGGGAGGGAGGGAGGGAGGGAGGGAGGGAGGGAGGGAGGGAGGGAGGGAAATCAAATTTAAGGGGTAACGCAATTCTTTCAAAAGTGCGGTAGCAACATGTACATACAAAACCGCGCAACTCGAGGCGCAACGTGGCGTTGGGAGTTGCAGTGTAAGTATGCTGCTCATATTACCATTCCGCACGCGCGCAAAAAATGCATTGTTACAATTAGTAGAGAGTGTACTTCGCGGCTTTCCGTTTCGTTTGTTCTTTTTTCTTTTTTTGTTTGTTTGTTTGTTTGCACTTGCTTGTTATTTAAACTTGTTATTTAAACTTGTTATTTGTTGTTGTTTTTTTGGTGTTTTTTTTGTTTTGTTTTGTTTGTTTCTTTGTTTTGTTTTTGTTTTTGGTTTTGTTTTTGTTGTTTTTGTTTTTGTTTTTGTTTTGTCTTTGTCTTTGTCTTTGTCTTTGTCTTGTCTTTGTCTTTGTCTTTGTCTTTGTCTTTGTCTTTGTCTTTGTCTTTGTCTTTGTCTTTGTCTTTGTCTTTGTCTTTGTCTTTGTCTTTGTTTTGTTTTTGTTTTTGTTTTTGTTTTTGTTTTTGTTTTTGTTTTTGTTTTTGTTTTTGTTTGTTAATTTGTTTTTCTCCCGCTTATTTCGTTTTTTTTTTAATTAAGTTTTTGTTGTTTGGATTTTGTTTCATTTATTGTTTTTTGTGTCTTGTTTATCATGTTGTTGTTGTTGTTTCTGCTGCTGCATGCTGCATTGTCTGTTGTGGTCGTCGTCGTACAGGCCATAATGCATGATTTTTTTGATTCGTACCTTGGAGGTTTGGACGGATCGTTAAACCTCTACTTGACAAGCTCCACAGGTCTTTTTACAGTAGTATCCCTTCAACATGTAGTCGAAGTAACCGAAGTTACAATAGCCCTTGGCTTTCCACTCCTCACAATAGAAGTGAGCATCCGTACAGCCGGTTGCTATATCATGACACAGAAAGAAAGTAAGAATGTAATTTTTGACTTCTGCTGTGATGATTAGGTGATCACTTGGAATGTCATTAGTAGGCAAACTAGCTCTCATCTTTGTGAGCACTAGCATAGTTGACCCAGATAGAAACACATCCTCCCCTCATGATAATTGTAGGCGCACTAACTCCCCCGTGAAGAATGAGCACGTAGACGCGTACCCCCTTTTAAACCCTGTTTATGAGCGCAGCCCCTCCCCTGTGAAGAATGAGCATGTAGACGCGCACCCCATTTTAAAATCCGTTTATGAGCGCACCCCCTCCCCTGTGAAAAATAAGCACGTAGACGCGTACCCCCCTTTTAAACCCTGTTTATGAGCGCAGCCCCTCCCCTGTGAAGAATGAGCATGTAGACGCGTACCCCCTTTTAAATCCTGTTTATGAGTGCACCCTCTCCGCTGTGAAGAATGAGCATGTAGACGCGTACCCCCTTTTAAACCCTGTTTATGAGCGCACATAAATAATTCCCTTGCAATGTTTTTGTTTTGACAGTGCACCCCATTCCCTGTGAAGACTATATTTTGATGCAACTCCTTCCTCTTAAACTCCTGCGCGCAAGCTAACAATAACAAAAGAACATAGACTTACGTCTTTCAAGCGGATCCTTGCTCATATGATAATCAATCCAGTCAATGAACGAGCTGACCCTGGCGAAAACAGAATAAGACTTTCCACTACAATCGTTATCTCCCCAACTGACGACTCCCCTCAAGAACCAGCGCCCGCCATCCTCTTGGCAAACAAATGGTCCGCCACTGTCTCCATGACAACCGCTGATGGATCTGTTGCCTCCATACCCAGCACACAGCATGGTGAGTTTGTCTACTTCGCGAATAAGTCCGTTGACGGCTGCACATTGTTTGTGGGATACTAGAGGTAACTTGGTCTGCTGTAGTATTGTGGCATGAGAACCTTGATATTTTGTCATACCCCAACCTGAAAAAACACACCAAAACTAAGAGTGGAATCATTCACTAATTGATTGTTAACTTTCGGTCCCTTTTCAGTAAACATTAGATCCTTTTCGCTAATACGTCGCCCCGCGCAATTACCACAGAGGCTGTGGATTCCATCATCTGGCATCCTAAACTCTAACTTCGTAAAGGGCTCAAACGTTTGGCATCAGTTAATTAATAATTATTTTTTTAACCTCCAAGGAACGGGCTAATCCTCTCAACTTTAGTTAGTAGCATTTGGGAATGTTTTTAATAGAAACCATAAGCATTTTGTATATAAAGCAAACGAGCGCTGAGTGTGTTGTTTTTCAGCCCTAGCTGTTCTCTGTTAACGTAAAACTGGGCTCACAAAGGATCATACTACGCAATACGAACCAGTTACAAAGCACTTTCGTCCCGTCTTAACCTGTTGGTATAGTTTTGGTAAGCAAGCAGGAAAGACCTTCGGGTTAATAATGGCCGGGGCTGCTAGCTTCATGATAGCGATGTCATAGCCATAGCTGTTGGTCAAGAATCTACTATGAATATGAATAATCGATACTGGTAGTTCCATCTCTCCTTGCTCTTTCCTGGATCTGTCATGCTCTCCTGAAGCAAAGATATATCATCGTCAGTTACGCGCAAAAATATTATAGTCTCCTTAACAAAATGAAGTAAGGACAACGACAACGACAACGACAACGACAACGACAACGACAACGACAACGACAACGACAACGACAACGACAACGACAACGACAACGACAACGACAACGACAACGACAACGACAACGACAACGACAACGACAACGACAACGACAACGACAACGACAACGACAACGACAACGACAACGACAACGACAACGACAACGACAACGACAACGACAACGACAACGACAACGACAACGACAAGAAAGGATTACTACATACCCAGCCTGATCTTGTAGTTCTTTGGATCGATGTTTTGAAAGACACAATGTGCAGCCGTCACAATCCACCATTTATCAATCAAGGCTCCCCCGCATCTGTGAATAAACTTGTTTTCTTTCGTGTTTAACATCAAGATTTCAGCTTGCCAAGGCCACTCGTTTGGAAGAGCTGTCGTTCCACCGATAATACGTGACTGTGATGGCTTAATTCCACATTCGTCAGAAGCTGCACGTAAATCAAAATAAACAGATGAACCACTAATTCTCAGCGATTTAGTGAGTTAGGTTCATAGGCAGTTTAAAACATTTTAGTATTTTCCTGCGCAAGCCAACTTTGAATTTGATATCGTGACAACGCGAGCTCTGGCCAACTTTCAATATTCTGGCTGAGTGATCAAAGCACAAAACAATCTGAGGACTAAGTGGACTAAGGGGACTAAGGGGACTAAGTGTTTGGAACACAGCTATTTGGCAATTCTTAAGCTTTTCTCAAGCTTCCCGAATTTTTTTCAACCTGTACACACATCCAACCTGGATGGCTTTATTGAACTGTTGACTGAATTTTTCTTGTAGGAGTTAGGGATTTTTCTCTGGTTTTTGCAGTTAATATTCACCACTTTTCATACATCGGTTTACTGCTCTAATAGAGGCTAGCTTTGCATCATCACGTGATGGCAGCCATGACAAGAGGCAGGAACAATTGAATCTGGTCTAATCTAATTCACCTGAAAAAGAATTCAGTTTCCCAAGGGAAATGGCTGCCATCACGTGATGATGCAAAGCCTCTATACTGAGTATTTAACCGATTTGAGGCTGCAAGTTCAAAATTGCCTAAACCTTTGAAAACTACCTCGAAGCCTCGAATTAATGCTTAGTGTGTGACCAGTGAACCGATGTGTTAAAATGGTGAATTACGCATTTTTGATAATGGAGCTAGGGTTGACATGGGAGGCATGATCGATTTAAGGCAGGAATAATGTCATGTTGTTGCACGAAAATAGGTTTGATTTCGAGAAGCCGTCTTTATCAAAGCAGGAGGTGAAGATGGTGAATGGGTAGCCAGATTTTTTCTCAGTCTAAAGTAGCATGCCACTTCTTCCCAGACCCCTTCAACCCGCCTCCCCGCGTCTTCTTGGCAGAGTCTGCTGACCAACAAAGGTAAAGTATTGTAGTCAATTTTGCAAAAAGTTGAAGGAAAAGTTAAGCAAGTTTGAAATAGCTAGTTCTATTGAGAACACCCTTACTAAGGCTTCTTAGATAAGTCAATGAATCGCATTACATCAGTTTCGCATTCGATGCACACGGATACTGATGCTCTTATATACCACAAACTCATTTGTGCAGGCTTGTGCAGCAATTTAAGTCAGCTATTCAAAATTAGTTGCACGTCATACACGTCAATAAGTCATCGTCTGATTTGTTACTGTCACGCATTCCCAACTAAGTCGTCACTTTGTGCCTTAGTCCATATGAATACCTAACCTAAGAAAAGTCAGCCACCTCTCTTAATAAGCAATTATTGGACGAGGTTGAGCAAAATATCTTGAGTTGCTGGTGGTGAACAAGGAATTTTTTGCCAGATGTCGAAGGAAGATTGCTTGCTCGCCACTAGCAAATCACGATGTTTTGATATAACCGAGTTCATTAATTCTATCATTCAATTTTTGTTTTCCCATTTTCTTCTTGTGTGTGTTGTTGTTGTTGTTGTTGTTGTTGTTGTTATTTTTTTTTTTTTTACAGGGAAGCGAGCCATGTTCAGTGACAAATGCATCGTTACTGTACATGAGCAGACTGTTATTCGCAGCAAAATGGCTGTGCATCGTAATGCGCATGAGCAGAATATTATGTCAGGTAGGCAATCTCGTACCCAGAGCCTGCGTAATCATTTTTTTGCGCATGAGCAATTTTCCGGAAGTGAAACATAATCAATGAAAATCATGCTTTCAAACAGATTTCTGCATTTACTTCCGATCAAAGTAAAAATTAGAAATCGAAAACGATTTTTTATTTTTGGCAAGTCTTTGAACGCATGCACTCTTATACCGGAAGTCCAAGAAATCCTGGTCTCAAAAAATCACAGGTAGCCCAAGCTTGGTTTCTATGGTGTCATGTTATAAGGAAATGTATGGGGATTCATCAAAAATGTCAATGAGATCATTGAAACGTGAAATAAAGCTTCGAAATTTTATCCGATCATTGAGAAATAGCACTTCTTTCGCTCTGCGTGATTATTTTTTAAATTTTATCCCGTTTTAAGGATTTTTCCCCCACCAGTAAGAAAAAATGCTGGTGGGGGAAAAAAATCACTTAAAACGGGCTAAATTCAAAAAATAACCACACAGAGCGAAAGACGTGCTATTTCTCAATGATCGGATAAAATTTCGAGGCTTTATTTTACGTTTCAATGATTTTATTGAAATTTTTGATGCATACCCATACATTTCCTCATAACATGACACCATAGAAACCAAGCTTGTGCTACCTGTGAAAAAATGGATTATGACAGAGCCCTTGTCCTTCGCCGCAGGCCAGGTGAAACGCAGGCTCTGGGTACGAAATTAGTCAGGTGCGCAGTTATTCACAGTTATCTCGGCCAATCAAAACAAAGGAAAAAAGAATTTGAATGATAATGCTAATTGTCACTAGGATGCTAATCAAATCTATTCATTACTGGTAACAAATGCAAATAAAACAAGTGATTAACTTGTCTGCTTTGTGTAAAAACGAATAATTTTTAGCGTCTTATTCTATAATATTTATAGATATCTAGAAAACCTTTCACCATTTTCAGGAGTCTGCTTCAAATATGGCGACGTATAACTTTTATGAACTAAAATTAAATTAAATTAAGATGAAATATAATTTACAAATTTATAATAAACTTTCTTACGAAATATTTTAGATTAATTAACGTATTACCTTCGCTTGCAATATTCTCGTAAACAAAGTTCGATCCATCTTTTCCAACACCGCTAACACAACGAATCGAAAAACCCTCCCTATCAAACTCTACATCTTCGCCGCTCCAGCACTCTCCATAAAACTGAATACCAAAATATCTATATCCTTTTTGACGAGATAACTCCGAACAAGATTCAATAATCTCTTCAAAATTGGTCCAGTCGGTAATTTCGGAACGAAAGTTTGCTAGCAATTTAGGAAATAAGTGACGCGTTGAGTCTGGCCCACCGCTATAATAAAGATAGGAAAGAAAAAATGAAATAATGAGAAATAGGAAACAGCTTTATTTTCGAACGACTTTTTCATGTTTCTTCGCCGGACCTCTGCGACTTTTAGAAATTGGTGTTTGGGGATTTTGGTTTTCGTATCATTAATTCATTAATATCAGACCGTTAGAAATTTGATTGGCGCCACACGAGAAAAAGTACCGCGCCCGGAATATTTGGAGTCGCATGAGTGGAAGCATGAAAAGCGGTTTTACAGCCAAAAATTGTGAGAAAAAAAGTTGATATGGTCCAAAAACAGCGAAAGTTTGATAGTTGGCAGAAGACGAAGACAAAAATGTAATTGAACTTCAATCTCAAACTTCAATAATTTTTCAATTAACTATAATGTGAAACAAAAAGAAAAACTCTTACCTGAAGATAAGAAGAAAGCAGCAATTATGGTCAGTAAACCAAAGACCAAGCGTAAAAAAGTCATATCTTTAAATGAGATGCTCTCTTAGAATAACCAAGTATATGAAAGTAAACTCAAATGTCGTTAAGTCCGCTTTGATCTTTCTTAAATACGTTGAGTCATCCGTCATTGTTTAATCAGGATTTTTCATTGCGAAAATTAATCTTTGATTGTGTGTCAAAACAATACTTTGTTTGGTTCTCTTTACTTTGCAAAGTACATTAAGACTCTGATTCCCTCATCATTAAATACACAACTACAATACACTTAATCAATAAAACGGAATTGGAATTAGAAATATAATGTCTCATCTATGTTTTACAAGTTATAAAATACTTCCCGTCAAAATAAATTCCCTTTATTTTGTCAATATCGATTATTTGCGAGAGCGATTTTTATAAGGCTCTTTGAGTGACCCATACAAAGTTTACTTAAAACTTAAAAGTTCGAAGTGTTTTTAATTTTGTACTCAAAGCTCACTAACGGTCACCGTACTGAAACAGCTCTCACAGGATTGTATGATCCAGGAAAGCAGTTTTTGAACGAGTGGAAGGAAAAAAATAAAGCAGCTTTTCTCTTTAAAAATCCCTTACTTGAATTATAATTAAAGATAAGCTAAGAAAATTTTAAATTTAATTCTTTAGAAAAAGAAATTCGTTTGTTTTGACTTTGCATATCAAACTTAAATTTTATTGACGCCATCTTGTTTATTTTTTGCATGATTAGCATACAAGACTTCAAACTACAAACAAACAAACTTCAAAAATCGTCAGAGAATATTATTAAAGGAAAAAACCAAGAAAATTTAGTCTATAGAGTCATAGTTATAGAAATAATAGTTAGAGAATTATAAAAATAAAAAAATAAAAAACGTTTTCAAATTCCAGTTTACGACTACTACATCGCTTTTAGATTTTTATAAGTCAGTATGACATGGATGTTTTCTTTTTATTCGTGGTATTTTTTGGCTAAAGCTTGAATTTTCACTTGCGCTAATGAGTATATTAAAATTCTAAAGATAAAAACTTGGATAAAGATTGGCCGATAATAAAGAAAGAACCGTTCTTTCAATCTGAGATTGATGAAGGAACATCTAGTTCGATATGACACAAACACCGCAAGTCAACAGTGCATTGTAAGGGGTTTTTATTGCAACCTTTTAAGTGTCATTTTGTTTGACATATTGAACAAACTTTTGAGTTTTATAACCCTATAACGAAATTATCAGCACAAAAGCTGACGTCGGTTGTGATATCATTTGAAGAGAGTTTTAATATCCGTTGATTATGTTATTTTAGTGTGAGCATACGTTTGAAACGTTAAATCAGTAGATTAAGACCGAAGAATATTGTTGGAGTAAACTTAGATAGAGATAAAGAAAGCGTGATGAAACCGGGGAAAAACAAACGATAAAGGAATAACAACCGACGATAGAGGACAAAGAAGAAGAAGAAGAAGAAGAAGAAGAAGAAGAAGAAGAAGAAGAAGAAGAAGAAGAAGAAGAAGAAGAAGAAGAAGAAGAAGAAGAAGAAGAAGAAGAAGAAGAAGAAGGAGGAGGAGGAGGAGGAGGAGGAGGAGACTTATTAAATCGATCCTTTTATTCTTATTTTCAAACCGAACTGTTGTCGCTGATTTGGCGCGCTCTTATATCGACTTTACAGATCTTAACGGTCAACAACACATCTTCAAGTGTCCGGTATAGCGTGGGCTTTGTATTCAGTTGATGCTAAGCGTTTGCAATATATATAGCGTTTGTTTGGATAATTCCTAATCAAGTACAAAGCGCCATGTCTTTATTGATATAGTACTAATGATTATGTATGAATAGAGTTGTGTTGAAAGTTCATTGAACTTTGTTGTTCAGACTTAGTTCATGTCATGTTACTGATCATGAGCGTTCGGTTTAAACTATCGGCTTACTGAAGCTAACAGACTAAGCCTTAGCTTTTTAGAACTATTCATTATCTATATCGAGGTTTTATGACTATAGAATTTAATAGAAACTGTGTATAGAGGTGTAGCAAACATCGAAGATAGAAGGCACACGTGAAGATTTTCATGGGAATAAAACACTAGATTACGAGGGCTTGCCGCATGAGTCCAAAAACAGAATCAAGTAAAGAAAAGTAACGTACTGAAATGTGGTTTTTGAAAGTAGCCATGTTTTTCTAGTATAGCTACTTTCAAAAACCACATTTCAGTACGTTAATTTTCTTTACTTGATTCTGTTTTTGATATTGACAGGTCTTTTACCTTGTCTGCTTTTCGAGAATGTCCCTGTCTTAGAGGTTAACCTCTTAAAGTACACTAGTTTTATTTTAATGAACTTATTTTTCCATTCTCATTTTTTATTTTTAGGTACAATGTTATATTTTTTGTGTATTTTTACGTTTAATTATTTCAACATTTCAGGTGGTCACCTCGCATGGGTCTCGTGTCCCGTTCGTGACTTTCCTTTCTGGGTAACTATTAGTTTTTTTCTATTCAACACATTGTAATATTAGTTTCCCAATAAAGGTGTTAAAAAAAATAATAAATAAATAAATAAAAATAAAACAACAACAACAACAGCAAAACAACAACAACAACAACAATATATATTCTCAATTACAATTGAAATCGTAGAATATATAGAGGATATATTATCGAGGAAGTATGTTTTGGCTTTTTCAGGCAATTCTTTCCATGTATTTTTGAATAGCCATCACAATGGTGTTATTTTCACACGTGAAAATAACATGTTATTTTCACGTGTGAAGATATCAATTTTTCGAAATAGAGAAAAATAGATATTTCATTGGTAATTATATAATAAAAAACTACAATACCATATCCTCAGCTTTTAAAAGAAACTGAAAATGATTTGCTGAAGTAACTACTTCTTAGGATAACATTTAAAAAAAATTCTGTGGCATTCACGTCCTTGGTGGTTGCGTGTTTTTTGTTTTTCCTTATTTATGCATAAGAAATAGAGGATATTACATGGGCGCGCGGAGATACGAATTTTATCTTCGAGTGTTCAATTAATATCTCACGAGTGAGCGCAGCGAAGGAGTGAGATATCTAAATTGAACACGAGAAGATAAAATTCGTATCTCCAAGCGGCCATGTAATGTTCTGTTTATTATATAGATGTCGGTGAAACTTAAATAAAACAAAAGCTCAAAAATTCTTTATAAAAATACGTTACTATGTCAACAGCGATATCTTCACGTGTGAAAGATATGGTATCTTCCACTGGTGAAAGATATCAAGTTTTCGACACTAGAGAAAACCTGGTATTTCATCGATATCTATATAATAAATGCAAGTAAAGAATTGCTGCTTGCGGGAGGGGGAGGGTGGGTGCTGATTTCATTTACGCGTTGGGCGATTGGCTTCTCATCACACTGTTTACTTTCGGCCCAACGCTTATGAAATAATACATTTACTTTTGGCTACAAATCATTTCATTCACTCCCATTCCGTTCAAGAAAAAAAAAATTCCTTTCGTTCTTTACAACAGATATTTACGGTATTTATAGTGATTACTGTTTATGAGCCCCTCTCGAGCGGAACATTTATAAACTGTTAACGGCAAAAATCCCAGTGAATATCAGAGCCGTAATGTTTAATATGATAAAATCACTGCATAAAAGAAAAAAAATACTAGTTTACCTACCTTGGACCTGATCCTTCATTAAACATACTCCCATAAGCAGCAATAAAGACAAAGAAATTTTCAATGATTTTTTAAGCGCCATTCTAAACGAGCGTTGGTGTCTCCCACGTGTGTCTATGCTGCTGTATTCTACAGTTGAAATGACGACTCGTCGCTCAGCTGTTTATATACAAGTGATGCCTAAATACGTTGATGACACAACAGATTAGGATAACCTTTTGTCACATTTGTCCTTTTGAATAACGAGAGATTTTAGGCTCTTAAGTAAACTTTTTTCTCTCTTGTTTCTTCAACAATGGAAGATTAAAAGCTATCAGGCTATCGCTGTTTGATTACTCTTGACACCTTTAATGATATAATATGCATCTGTGAGTGTTCGTATCTTCATTTTCCAAAACTTTGAATACTATAGATTAGTTTCAATAAAGTTGACTTTAGTCTTATTCTTTAGAAGGGAGGTAGAGAAATTTTACCAAATTAGGTCGGCTGTTTAGCGATTTCAACCGAAATAGCAAAAGCGCGGCAAAACGACGGCTGCAACGGATGTAAATTTGATTTTGTCCGTTATATTTCATTTGATCAAGAAACAAGCATAACCACTAATATATATATTTAGGCACTGCCTAAAAGCGGAGCTCCCGATACGAAATTAGGGAGCCCGGGAGCCCAATTTGAATGAATCTGAAAGGTAAAAATAAGATCGGGAAAAAAATCTTCAATTATTTTTATTCGAGATGAAGATAACGTATCCCATAATATAAACCATGCATTGAAATCGAATCAAAATGCACTACATTGTTTCTTATGCGTGATTATACTCTCCCACTTAGGAATTTTGAACACAACTTTCCACCAGCCACCCCACGGGCTATTTTTGTTCTTTGAAGATTCTTCGACAAAGTTTTCCATGGCCGACATTTTGAAGCTTTGTATTAAACTTGATACGAACAACTAAGACAAAATAGAAAATAATGCAAAATACAAAATGACTAATTTCTATGTCAGTAAATTGGCATCTGTAAATGTTTTTGAACATTTTTTAGCTTGGTTATAAAGTGAAAGACAAGGTCTTTATACCATATCATCTCTCAACAACACAAATTTAAGCTCATTTGTATAATCATGGCTAGCTCGAACAACTTAATAAACAGTTCAATGTTTGGTGTAATTTTACATTTCATTCAATATATAGATAAATTATCTGTATGAAGATATAAAATCATTGAATGAAAGTCTTCAGCTTTGTTTTGCCGATGGGACCCGCGATAGGAGGCAAACAAAGCTGAATTTTTCTTGAACGAAAAACATATGATAGTTGGTTAAAAACAACCGAATTGTTAATGATTTACAAAGCTAAACAAAGGACGAATATTTTTTGTAATATGCTCTTCGTGTTATATTTCCTCCAGCAAAATTAAGCTTATCTATAGAAATATTAAAAGTTTTGAGGGAAAGTCTTTGATTTGTCGATTCGTCGAGAAAAAATGCTTGTCAAAAAATAATAATATACGATTGTTTGCTAAACAACACACACCTGAGTTCTTGGAGAACACTTCTTAATCCATCTTTGAATACATGAAAGTTTTTTTAATTGTCTTTGGTCTATAACATGCCCTAAAGCGATTTTTTCTGTGCATCTGAGAGTCGCCTTAGCTAGTAGTTTTGCTTCAAATTCCTTTGTCTTTCACGCTCATTTTCTTTTTGTCCATCCGTGAAGTTTTGCCTCTTTCACGCCTCCAGAGTTTTTCCTCTTCCGAAAAAACTCTTTTACTTCTGGCCTTTCTTTTGGCTTCATTCTCCTCTGAGCTTTCTTTCGACATATCGATTTCGGAAAGGGGTTCCATCGTAAATAGAGTAAATATAAATATAAATATAAATATAAATATAAAAAGAAATATAAAGAAAAGAAAGAGAAAGAGAAATAGAAAAAAAGAAAAATAAAAGAAAGAGAAAAAAAGAGAAGGAAAAAAAGAGAAGAGAAAAAAGAGAAAGAAAGAAATAGAAATAGAAAAACGAGAAAAGAAAGAGAAATAGAATAGATAAAAAAGAGAAAAGAAAGAGAAAAGAAAGAGAAAAGAAAAAAAAGAAAAGAAGAGAAGAGAAAGAGAAAGGAAGATAAAATGAATAGCAAAGAAGAAAATAGAATAGAAAGGAAAGAAAGAAAATGAGAATAGAAACTATAAAGAGAAAGAAAGAAGAAAATAAAGAAAGATAAATATAAAATAAAAGAAATAAATGAAAATAAAGATAAATATACAGAGAATCTAAAGAAAAGAAAGAAATATAATAAAATAAAGATAAATAGAATTAAATAAAATCTAAATAAAAAAAAAAATATAAATATAAAACAAATCTAAAATAAAATAAATATAAATATAAATATAAATATAAATATAAATATAAATATCAACATCAATATAAATATAAGCTTGAATAAAAAAATTGTGTTGTTATCTTTCGGTATTTCTATACGTAATAACAGGTGTAAAAACGTTTTTTTTACAAAAGTTTAATAGCCGAATTACCTTATGTGTACCCGGATGTTGCAACGCGTCGACATTCCCGCCAAAAAAAAAAAGATAATCTAACCAACCAATCGGGATTCTTGCGTACACGGACGGACGGACGGAGGGAGCGGGAGCTCCGCTATAATGATTTAACACTCACGTTAAAACAACAAATAAACCCCACAAAAAATCAGGAAGTTCTTTATTGTATAGTGTCTTTTATTAATTAAGATTGGCACCACCATAATCGTCAGGTATGATTGTGCAAGGCGTAAGGAGAATCCGAAAATAGTTTACATAGTAAGCTTATGATTCGAAGAAGCACCTTTCGTGGGCAATTGCAAGCGAACAGCCGATGGCTACAAACTTGAGCAAAACTGCCGAGATTAAATACCGTAAAAACCCGCGTATAAGAACCTAAAATTTAAGAACTCGTTAGGCTAAAATTTCATTTTTAAGCACCCTTCACATAAGAAATATTTTAGGCTAAAATCCTAAAACAGGTTCTTATTTTTAAAAAAGAAAAAAAAAAAAAAAAAAAAAAAAAAAAAAAAAAGAATCAATCTTTTCAAAAATAATGGCACTAATGAATTAGTAGAAGATATAGGTAAGTTGTAGTGCTTGGGAACGAGGTTATTCCGGGCGAAAACCCTTGGAATTAAATTCGGAAAAATTAATTTCCGACCTCGCTGGGATTCGAACCTTTTCAAAAATATATTTATAACACAGTCTAGATCTGTACACAATAATGCTATATAAACACTATAACTGTACATGGTTACTGTAAAGAACATGTCCTCATTGAATAAAAAAATTCAACTTAAAATGAAACTGAGATGAACCTTTGATTTTATGAAATCACAGTACATGAATTCAATATAGAATACACTGTACAGTCCATGTAGAACAAAGCAACTCCCAGGCTGGCAACCAGGATAACCAAAGACCAGACTACAGTATTCAAAAATACTACTTTATTTCTTGAACAAAGGTTAAGAACCTAATTAAGAACCTAGTTAGCCTAATTTAACACTAAATACTATTTATATAAGAACCTGTTTAGGCTAACTTGAAAAAATCTAGGTTCTTATACGCGGGTTTTTACTACAGTCTAGGTCCGTGTGCGTAGTCCAATCAAATTTTGTCCAAGATTATGTAAGTAATGAACAATGAACAACCAATCAGAAGGCACAATTCCTAACAGTAACCGCTGGAAAAATAATATTGATTTTACTTTTGAGTGAGTCCCTTCAATTCAATGTGACTTCCGTCACTCAAAAATATATATTAAGTACCTCAAATTGTCAATTTCTTGTGCGCTGATTGGCTAATTTTCATCATCGATAAGGAAACTGACCAATAAGCCGACGTCAACGATCGCGCGCTCTTTCCGTTGGTAGTTTTGACCACTAAAAAACGTCGAATAAACGTGTAAGTGATTTCTTTTGTGTGGCAAAGAACAAGTCGAGGTCCCTTCTCTATGGATCTGTACTCTTATAGAACATGGAAGGGCGTCAGCATGTGATCCAAATTCAAGTGGAACCATGAGCGTAGCGCAGGATGTGTAGATTGGCAAATTTATTTTAAGAGTAAAAATCCTTTGTTGACGGAGACGAACACCTCAGAAGTAGGTGTCAATCAAGCCAGAAGAACGTGAACCTTGTCATAGATAAACTTGCCAACTTAAGCCAAGTCGAGTCAAGTACTATTCTTTGAGATGAAACGTGAAAAAATTGTCGTGATTATCACAGACTATAGGAGACAACAGTTTTTTTAGAAACTTGCTTGAAGATTTCGTAATCTGAGGCATAGCATATGAAATCAGAAAATAATCGTTGTCCCTGATTAATTAATAATAACGATAACGATAACGATAACGATAACGATAACGATAACGATAACGATAACGATAACGATAACGATAACGATAACGATAACGATAACGATAGCGATAACGATAACGATAACGATAACGATAGCGATAACGATAACGATAACGATAACGATAACGATAACGATAACGATAACGATAACGTTAACGATAACGATAGCGATAGCGATAGTGATAGCGATAGCGATAACGATAACGATAACGATAACGATAACGATTTAACAAATAGACATCAGTTTTTTATGTGTCTGTCCTCTTATTGACGATAAATTGCATCATCACATTGTCAAAGTAGTGTGGATTCACGAGGCGTAGCCGAGGAGTAGAAGGACTAGAATTATTAAATCGATCCTTTTATTCTTATTTCCAAACTGAACCATTGTCGCTGATTTGGCACGATCCTATATCGACTTTACAGGTCTTAATGGTCAACGACGTCTTCGAGTGTCCGGTATAGCGTGGGCTTTGTATTCAGTTTATGCTAAGCGTTTGCAATATATAGCGGGTTTGTTTGGATAATTCCTAATCAAGTACAAAGCTCCATGTATTTATTGATATAGTACTAATGATTATGTATGAATGGAGTTGTGTTCAAAGTTCATTGAACTTTGTTGTTCAGGGACTTAGTTCATGACATGTTATTGATCATGAGCGTTCAGTTTAAACTATCGGCTTACTGAAGCCAACAGACTAAGCCTTAGCTTTTTAGAACTATTCATTATCTATATCGAGGTTTTATGGCTATAGAATTTAATAGAAACTGTTTTTGAACTATTTATATAATTTCAACGTTAGGTCAGTGAGCAATTTATACAGAGCTGAAGCAAACATCGAAGATAGAAGACACACGAAGATTTTTATGGGAATAAAATACACTATGGATAACAAGGGCTTGCTGAGTCCAACGTAATTTCAATTACGAATTCAAATTGTAGAATAAAGAACTACAATGGAGTAAATTAGACAACGCTATTTGAACCGCTTGTTCTAGTGATGATCTTAAATCTAAACTTCGTGGCAATTTTTGTACTGAATACAATCGATTATATGATACCACTCTCAATAGACAAACATCTATATTACACACCTAGACTTAGACTTGGTCATTGTGCTTTAAATTTTTACTTATTTAAAATTTCTTGCAATTTAACACCGCTTTGCGACTGTAATGATGGATCTGTTGAATCCATCTCTCACTATTTCTTACACTGTCCCCGATATGCCGTCCAACGTCAAAATCTGCTTTCGCTTTCCTCACAGCTTTTCCAACATCATACTTCAGAGTCTGATAAAGTAAACTTTTTTCTATGTGGTTCTCCACATTTAACTTTTAAGCAAAATCAAAAATTGTTCTTGAGTGTCCAACAATATTTGGCAGACACCAAAAGATTTAGATAGAGTAAAGAACGCTTAATTGATTTTGTAGATATATTTTCTTTTCCGTTGTACTTTTTCTATAAATATATATATGCTTTTTTCCCTTTCTAATCATTACATGTAATTTCCCACGATGTAGTCTCAATTGTACTTTTCTATATATGTGTGTTTTTCTTGTTAATCAGTTAAACTTATTATCATTTTTCCCTAAAACTCCAGAAACCTTGTAATTACTGTTAACTGTGTAATCTCCCACGATGAGAGAGAGCACAGAGAGTCAATATGTTTAAATAAAAAAATAGAAAAAATATAAAAACTACAATACAAGATCCTCAGTTTTTTAAAAGAAACGAAGAAAATGATTTGCTGAAGTAACTACTACTTAAGAGGACATAAAAATAAAAATAAAAATAAATAAATAAAAATAAAAAAATTATGAATAGTTTTCTCAAATCTCAACTAACATATATGTGATGAAAAGAAATACTAGTTTACCTACCTTGGACCTGATCCTTCAACAAACACACTCCCATAAGCAGCAATAAAGACAAAGAAATTTTTAATGATTTTTTAAGCGCCATTCTAAACGAGCGTTGGTGTCTCCCACGTGTGTCTATGCTGCTGTATTCTACAGTTGAAATGACGACTCATCGCTCAGCTGTTTATATACAAGTGATGCCTAAATACGTTGATGACACAACAGATTAGGATAACCTTTTGTCACATTTGTCCTTTTGAATAACGAGAGATTTTAGGCTCTTGTAAACTTTTTCTCTCTTGTTCATTGGAAAAAATTGCCCATACATTTGGAATATTTGCTCTTTTCGGTCTTTTTCCTCTCTTTCCAAAGCAAAAGGTCGTTCTTAAAAGTAAAGTTATATAGCACAAATAAACTGCGTGACACAACATCCTAAATGACCCGTAAATCTTCTGTTCTTTCGCTTACTACCGTAGTAGCGTGTTTTCGAGGCTACGAAACCTAAGAAACCATAAGAGGCGAATGTATAGGCCAACAGATAGTATGAGCTTAAAAAATCAGCAAAAATACGGTTCTAAATTTTAACAAATTCCTATGAATTATATACCAAAATGTTCAGGAAAGCCAGGGGTTTTCAAATCCACTTCTGTTTTTATGACAGGTTCTGTTTTATTTCAAGGAGAGACGATTTTCTAGCTTGACCCCGGTTATGTCATGCATTTTCTCTTGTAAAATACATCCAATAGCGTACAAAAGGAACCAGATAATGGATAATATAGGTTTCCCTGTATTTTAATATTCAGTTTAGCTTTCCCCCTAAATTTATGAAGATTTCCCAGTTATTAGAATTCCTTTCGACCCAATCCCTATACCTAGAAGTACGGCATGTTACTAAATCACATTCAGGTTGACTATACGATATAACGATTTAGCATATACCAACTTGTGTACTTCCTAAGAACGCGCGCACTCATTGGTTAATTGGAAGTGAATATTGTACGATATTCACCTCTGATTCTCGGAATATTGAGTGGCATCTGCCGGCAATCGTTTTGCTACAATTTCCGATGAGAAAATTGAAAAAAATGAAAGTAAATGCCATTCCTATCAATACTAAAAAGGCAACGAAGTATGGCCTGAAAGTTTTGCTAAAAATTTTGCTAAAAGTTTTGCGTGAATTTGTCACGCAAACCTAAAAGTTTCTGTTTGTTTGTTTTTAGTGAATTATTGTATATAAAAATAAGTTACTCTGTACACAAGTCGGTATATACTAAAAACAATTATTCGCCTCAGGCTCAGTGAATATGGAGAATATTTACCTCGCCGCTTGAAGACTCACGTCTCGGTAAATATTCCCCGATATTCACTTCGCCTTCGGTGAATAATTGCTAATCGCGTTCCCTTTATGTTATTCACTTCAAAACTAGTTTTTCTTGAAGGTAGCCCCCCCCCCAAAATGGGTTTTGAAATTAGTTATCTTGGAACAGGGACGGCGGAGCAGTTTTTTGATTGGGGGGGGGGGGGGGGGGGGGCTGAGTTTAGTGAAAATGTATTAAAATTTCACAAAAAGTTCCGCCGTCCCTGTGGAAACAGCCTCAACTTACCAACCAACCTCTTCAAGCATGATAACGTTGGCCTTGAGCAATATAAGATAAATCTAGTCGTTTTTTTTTGGGACAAACCTTTGACGTATGAGTGCTATAGTTTCAACCGTATTCTTATACAAATTAATACTGAACTTTAGTGGGAACTAAGGGCATGGAAAATCTCAAGTAGTAAATGATTTTAATGATGTGTTGAGAATAACATCTTGTATCAAAGAAAATTTCCGACTTCCATGTGGTTCTGTCTAGGGTATAAACATATTAACTATGGTATAAAACAGCGGTTAAATTAGATGAAGGATTCATTTCATTCCAAGCCAGTTATAAAAATTCGCATCTTCAAGCTTAGCTTCTAAGTATGACAGCAGCGATGAAAATGGTTCTTGTTTTTGCGTTTCTTATTTTGGTTCTTTCAACAGACTGGGCCTTAGGAATTCGAAATCTCGCGAGGATCAACAAAGGAAAGCGAAACTCGATCCACTCTTGCCAGGTAACTGAATATTGAGAAATGAATGCGGATCGTAGTAAAACGTTTATTTAGTCTACAGCAAGCATATACGTGCTATAATTTTAAGCACAGTTTTTTTGGCCATTTTCAAGAGATAATTTACAGTTTTGAGATTAAAATTACCATTCAGATTTTGTTGGAACATCCTCCTGATAAGAATACTAAACAACTGCTTTATTATGTTTACTCCCATTTTTTATAAGTAAAGTCAGACAAAGTCTATTGCTAGATATTTTTCGTTTCTCGGGCTTATACAGTCAATTCAAAAAATGTTGTCGTCAACCAACTCAAGCCTACGCGTTTGGACCGAAAGGACCTCTGGGTAGCAATCATTGAAGCTGAGTTGACTCCATAAGTTTATCTGACTAGTTATGCCTGGTTTACAGCACGAACCTTCGTAGGCGAGCGGGAAGTGTTGAAGGAGACGTTTTTTTTAATGTCTTCATATTTTCGGGATTGAGAACTGAATCATAACTACTTTGTTTTTCTTTCCCTAAACCCGAACACATGCATTGTTTCTCGCCATTATTATCTTATTACTAGCGGGAACAATTAATTCAGAACGAATATTTAACCGCTTCAGTGATTTTTACCCATATTCCTTTCGGTCCAGTCGCGTAGGCTTGAGCCGGTCGACGACAACGTTTTTTGAATTGACTGTATCTCGACTCGTGCTACGGGCAAACGCTTTTGTGTAAAAATTCAATGTTTACTATAATATAATAATTCGTTCGGTACATAGAGTACAAACACTATAAGTGTGTAACATAAATACCACTAAATACTGCTAAATTATGCTAATCCTATTGTTTTCTATTGTTTAATTAGCACTATTTACTACTAAATACTGCAAAGTGTTGCACACTTTTAGTGTTTGTACTCTACCGTGGAAACGCAGCCTAAAACTAAGCGTTTCAACCATTGTTTTTCAGCATGGGACGGATCTAGATGCTGACTGTTTCCGGAGCATAGTCTGTAGTGCTGCGCGGCAAATGAGATGCTATAGTTCAGAAACTATTAACATCACGAACTAGTAGACGAACTTGGAAAGCATCGTGCATATCTGATCCCTCAAATTTGACAATCTCTGGAACTAGACGAGCCAATTATACAGCTATATTGTTTATAATTTAATGATATATAATAAGATTGTTAAAATTATTCTAAAACTTAAAATCTATACTTTCATCGAAGGACGAGATACTTATGTACTGATAAATAGGCTAAAGCTTTAGCTGTTATAATTGCAATAAAAACTAGATTGTTGATAATTCACGTATTTTTTCTTTTTCTGTTTTGTTTACTTTTTATTGTTTTGTTTTCCTTCATACATACATACATACGTACATACAGACTTTACTTAAACACGGAATAAATCATCAGTCAATATCAAAAACAAAAATACATTTACATGATAGTTACTGTAATTTTACATGATTGCCGTGTGGGAACTAATATTCAAAAGGAAACCTGGTTCAATTTACTTTTAAATCTAGCTAATGAACCAGTTTCTTATTTCCTGGGGTATCATTCCATAATTTAGCACCACTGTAACTGAATGTACGTTTCAAATAATCAGTACGTGATTTGGGAATGTAAAGTTTGTTTTCTTGGTCACGTAAGTCGTCCTGCGAGGTAGAATATATATCTTTTAAGTTCACTGGAGTAAGCTCATGCATTGTTTTAAACATGGTTTATTATTGCTTTGAGCTTTTTCCGGCGTGTATGAAGATTATCCCATTGTAAGGCCCGAAGAAGAGTGGTTGAGCTAGTTTCATAATTGCTTTTAGTGATCACCCTGGCAGCACGATTTTGCAGTTTTTGTAGTTTGTCAAACGGTTACTTAACCCATCCCACGTCCACTGTACTGCAATAATCAAAGTGTGGTTGGATTAAGGCCTTATTATTGTTACTGCAGTATCTAAAGAAATAAATGACCCAAATTGAATGAATCTGAAAGGTAAAAATAAGATCGGGAAAAAATCTTCAATTATTTTAATTCGAGATGAAGATCCCATAATAAAGACCATGCACTACATTGTTTTCTTTGTGCGATTATACTCTCCCACTTAGGAATTTTGTACAAAACTCACCCCCACCCAAAGGGGCTAGTTTTGTTCTTTGAAGATTCTTCGACAAAGTTTACCATGGCCGACATTTTTAGGCTTTGAATCTCTTCTACTTAAAAAAAAACGAAAGATAACTACAGATAATCCAATACAATATTAGGTTTAATGAAATTTACCTCGGATGTCTTTCATTGAAATCGAAATTTTGGAGATTCCCGATTCTTTTAGGACAAATCAAGACTATAAAACAGACTTGAAAACTGGTTTTAATGAGCAAAAAAGCTTACTTACTTCTTTTACATAACGATGTATGGTTTAATTTCCATAGGAATTTTGATGTTTTTATATCAAATGTATTTTTGCCGCAATGAAAATAAAAAACAAATGCTTTGGTAGCATCAGAGAGAAAATTGGCTGGAGATCATCAAATAACTAAGCTTGAGAAATGAAGGCCCTGAACGTTAAAACCAAATGTGTCATCAGTTAAAAAAGCTTTCTTAATATCTTAATACTTCATTAAAATAATTTTATTCCTTTCATTATAAGCCTTAGTTAAAGTGCCTATCACCCTTCTGACAATATTCACAGTATTGATTCTACATGGGGTAAGATGTGGAAAAGCCCGAAAAAATTTCAGAGTTTGAGTGCGGCTTCTTGAAGTTATAAAGGTTTTTCCATGCCATATGCTAATGTTGTGACGTATGAGGAGTAATCATTTGATATACAAAACCTTACTGGCACAGATAAATAAAATTTGGAATACGTCATTGTTTTTCCAATTGCTCTTATACAAATTATTGCAAGTTAGTTTTCACATAGAAGCCGGTGTTTCGAATTACGAGGAACAACAAATAACCATAAATGCCTCCTCATACTTCACCGCATTAGCATATGGCATAGAAAAACCTTCATAACTTCAAGAAGCCGCACTCAAACTATGAATTTTTTTCAGGTTAATCGACATCTTACCCCATGTAGAATCAATACTGTAAATATTGTCAGAAGGGTGATAGGCACTTTAACTACTTTTCAAGAAGCTTGAAAACTAAGCAGCTAGCTTACTAGATTTTGAGGTTTGATTTGACCAGTTTTCATAGTTTTCATCTGTGAGAAAGATACGGAAATCACGAACGACAAAAGTTTTCGAAAAACAAAGTTTATATTCAGCTATTAAACTTGACAACTGGGACAAAATAGAAAATAATGCAAAATGCAAAATGACTAATTTCTTTGTCAGTAAATTGGCATTTGTAAATGTTTTTGGATAATTTTTAGCTTTTTAAAGTGAAAGACAAGGTCTTTATCATTTCATATAATCATACTAGCTCGAACAGCTTCATAAACAGTTGAATATCTGGTGTAATTTTACATTTCATTCAATATATGAATAAATTATCTGTAGAAAGATATAAAATTATTGAATGGAAGTCTTCAGCTTTGTTTTGCCGATGGGACCCGCGACAGGAGGCGAACAAAGCTGCAATTTTCTTGAACGAAAAACATACAATAAATGGTTAAAAACAACTGAATTATTAATGATTTAAAAGGACGGAATATTTGTTGTAATATGCTCTTCGTGTTATTTTTCATCCAGCATTAAAAAAATTAAGCTTATCTATAGAAATATTAAAAGTTTTGAGAGAAAGTCTTTGATTTTCGTCGAAAAAAATGCTTGTCATAAAAAACAGTAATATACGCATTGTTTGCTTAAAAAAACACACCTGAATTCTTGATCTATCTTTGACTACATGGAAGTCGTTTTTATTTACTTTTGGTCTATAACTTGTCCTAAAGCTATTTTTTCTGCGCATTTGAGAGCCGCATTTGCGAGTAGTTTTGCTTTGACATCAACAATCTCTTCTCCGTATTTTGCTTAATACATCATTTGCTATCCATCAAAAGATCACGCCAGCACTTCCACATTTCATTAGGATCAGAAAAGGAGTTGACCTGATCCCATGGTTTCTGTGCAAGATCTCGCAAAAATTCCTTTTGATTAAAATGTTTAAATTAACGTATTTCTATAACTCGTGCTCCAGTTCGTTCGAAATAAGCCTTACGGGTTATATAAACGAGTGAGTGATCACTGATCCCTAAATGAACTACTCCGGATTGGGTTACCTTTTCGGGAGTGTTTGTTATACATAATTCTATCAGTGTTCGTGAATTAGGAGTAACACGTGTGGGTTCAGAGATCAGCTGACTCAGTTAAAAGGAGTGTGTTACTATTAATTGTTGCGCTTACTGACATTGATATCGCCAAGCAAATAGTATTCCTGGAATTGCATATCTATTTTTCGATGATTTTTTCAAAGTCGTTAAATATTTCAGGTGGAGCAATAGGTTGTACCACATGATGATGACACCAATTGTGGGGTGTGCACATTCCTCTATTTGAATTTTTTGAGTCTACTTCACAGACATGTCCCACGAACCCTTTATGAGAAGGTTTCTTTGGTAAATAGTCTAGTTTGAAGAGTTGAACCAAGTCGTTGAAGATGTAGAGTCATATGGGAGACGTTGGCCTGGTGGGAAAAAATAGGGAAGGAATGCCGGCTCAGTATTCCCTTCCCCTTGCCCTCTCCCCAAGAGAGCCTGATACGGGGGGGGGGGGGGGGGGGGGGGGCCAAGGGGGACAAATTGTACGCTTCGCGTAATGGGCTCCTAATAAACAGAAATACCATTATATATAAAGCCAAGCAATCTTCATTGAACTATTTTATTACATATACATTCATGTGCATATGAAAAGCATAATTATAAAACATGCTCAGTCTGTTAATCTAAAAAATTTTGTTGCGTACGAAATCCGCAAATTTTGTCGAACAAATAATAATTATATAACTCTTTATTCACAAACACAAATGTTCCCTAAATAAATTAAATGTTGCTTTATTAAGAAACAAGAACAGAAAAATACTAGAAACTAATTCATTAGAATCAAGATTTACCGAAGCACTTTGGCTTCGTTACCGACGTCACGGCCGCCATCTTTTTTTCATATC